>NC_092335.1:443997500-444597500 GCF_046630445.1 Rutidosis leptorrhynchoides
TAACACCCTAATAATAATATTATTATTATTATTTATCACTTATACATTTATAATATATAATAACACTTAAACCTATACTTATTATATAACACTTATATTATAACTTGTAACGACCCGGAAATTTTCGACCAAATTTAAACCTTAAACTCTATATGTTTCCGACACGATAAGCAAAAACCTTAATGTTGAGTCTAGAAAATTTGAAATCCATATTCGGATAATCAATTACCCTTTGACCATGTCTGACGATTCACGAACTATTATATGGAAATAAAAATGTTAAGGTATATATGAAATTTATTAATAATTATTATTATATCATAATATATATAAAATGTATAAATGTTAAGTGTTCAATAAATGTTATCATATAATAGAATAATTAATAAAATGTAATTACGAGATTAAATATAATTGTTATATGCATTATTATATTAGTATTATTATCCTTGTTATTATTATTTAATATTATTATTAATAGAATTATTATTATTATTATTATTATTATTATTATTATTATTATTATTATTATTATTATTATTATATTTATTAATAAGATTAACATAATAAACGTTTTTATTATTTTTTTTTATTCAGTCCCTATCATAATCTATCCGTTTCTATCCTTTTGGATCAAATTTTTTTTTGTTGTTTTCCAAATTTTTCTCAACTTCTCTGGTCACTCGTGAACATCTGTCTATCAAATTGGTTATTTAATAAACAAATTAGTTGATAGATTGAATTAACACACACTCTATTCTTTTCTTATGACTATCAAATAAACCACCATGAAGAACCGAGACCATGAACTATACACTATCTCGCCACCACCTTCAACACCCTTAGTTCATCGTGACCACCACCCTACAACAACATACGAGCCACCACCTTTCTCTATCTTCTTCTTCGTAAACCCACAACCACACTTCATCATTATACAACCATCGAGCACCACTTTTTTTTATCACCATTATAACCGTACCAAGCTCGATTCACCATTCACCACAAAACACTTTTGATCACTATAGCCACCATCCTCAACCCTCACGAACCATCCTCCACCCGGCTACCCTATCGCCACCTTCTCTCTTTCTTCTCTCTTGATAAAACCTCCATAACCGCCACCTTCCATCTCTAAGAACACCACCACCATGGTTAAACATCATCAAGAACAACATAATCATTACTGCAACTATTGTTGTTGTTCCTACCCAAACAGCCGAAACCCAGACACTTTGCTACAGCTTACTCGCTTGTTTCTATTTTTTTGTCGAATCTAGTCAAGCTTCACACACCATTGTTGAACCTGCAACTCACTCCTTCTACTATATCGCGTTCGTGTTTTAGAATTGCAGCCATCACCACCGAAAGTCTTTTACACGAAGCACCACCAATCCTATTTCCTGCTTCGATTAATCACCTCAATCTTCCTTTATTATTTGCGGTCGGTTTAAAAGGATAAAGGTTACATGATTGACTAGGATTCTGTTTAATTAAAAAGAGGATATTGATAATATTATAAAGACAAGTGGGGATGGGGATGTCGACTTGAATTTTCAACAAAATCAGGCTCATTAGTTTAAGTTATTAATATTGTCACAGCTGTATGAGATTAAAAAAAACGAATTATATTGTGGGCCGTATTATTGTTAATTGGGCTGAGACCAGATCCGAACTTCTATTGGGTTGCTTTAGCTTACTAAGCCCACGGAGAAAGAATAAATAGAATTGAAACAGGAATTAAAATAGATTAGCAGAAGTAGAGGGATGGTGAGGAATGTTTGTGTGTTAGCGGGAGGTCGTGGGTTCGAGTCCCTTCCCAGGCAGTTTATTTTTACTTCTAAGGTTCGTGAATTCGAAGGCCAACCTTATACGTGTTCAATGATGTTATATGTATTTTTACTACAAAATACAGTATGGTGAGTATATAGTCCCTTTTAAACTTTAAATATTTTTGGGCTGAGAATACATGCGCTATTTTTATAAATGATTTACGTTATGGACACAAGTGACTAAAATTACGTTCTACATGGGTTCGAATCAAAAATCCCCTAGCTTGGTAACTTTAACTATTGGTTTATGAACTGGTAGGCGCGAATCCTAAAGATAGATCTATCGAGTTTTACACCCCCACCCAGATGTTGTTCTAGTCACTACTAAACTAGAAGAACGGGTGTTTAGTACTTCGAGGTTAATGGAACGCACTTGATTCGGTGCACATATTATTATAACTCAGGGGTACACACTCTTGTTAAGGCTAGTTACCGGGTGCCTACTGCTTGGAATGCTTTTCATACACTTGCGAGTGTATTATATTTTTATATATGAAATCTTGTGGTCCATAGTTATAACTCTGCTAGCATCAAACCTATATATCTCACCAACTTTATGTTGACTTTTTTTAAGCATGTTATTCTCAGGTACGAATTAAGTCTTCCGCTGTGCATTTGCTCATGTTAAGGACATTACTTGGAGTCGATCATCGTAATGGAACCAACTGTTGATGACTTCGTCCGGGAGGATTAGTTCGGGTTTCTACAGTTGGTATCAGAGCGTTGGTCTTAGCGAATCAGGTCTTGCATTAGTGTGTCTAACTGTTAGTCATTTAGATGCATTAGTGAGTCTGGACTTTGACCGTGTTTGCATGTCAAAAGTTTTGCTTATCATATCTTGTCGGAAACCATCTGCTTATCATTCTTTAGTCTAGACACGTCTTACTGCATTTTAGTGCATCGATAGTGTATAGACAAAATTCATATCCTAGCGCATCTGTAGACTTGCCTGACATATGCCGTAAATTTCTCTGTAGTTTACGAAATCTTTGGTATTATACATAGATACTCTATATAGCTAGAATATCATTCGACATCCAAAAAATCATTTCACATCGAAGATCCTTCTCATTCACCAAATTGTCCTTTTGACGATGAACTTGAAAGCACTTACCGGCGAACCTGTTCGAGAAACCATTTACCCTCTCATTTTTAGAATATCCCGTCACGATTATATAATATCCTATATTTCGAATCTTACTCACCCGCTCGTTTCAATCGTCAATCATCCCGACATAATATAAGAAGTTAACGAACTACATGCTCGAGTAATGGCTTTGGAGAATCTGGTGCGGAGATTACAAACACCAGCAGCAGCACCAGCAGCATAATCCATACTACCATCATCAACGCCGACAGTACCTTTATCACCCCTATACCACAACCGCGTTGTAAACCTCAACATCGTAACCTGTACCTCGAATATCAACATTACACGCCTCAATATCACCATCTGTACTTCGAGTATAATTTTCGTTCTACATATCGTTCTACATCGATTATCTTCGCTTTACGTATCGTTATATCTCATTTATCTTCGTTTGACATGACAACTATGTAATTTCTAAAGTTTTAGAGATTATGTAATCTAGTATTAACGATAAATCAAATGAGTTTTTGACTCATTAAATCCATAATTACATCCGATGAAAATATATATGCAAGTATATTTACATAAAGATTGTAATTAAAAATTCTTTTGTACAAACTGTTAATGATGAAAATATTTTAACGGGTGGGTAAGTACCCGAGGAATATTTAGAATTCACATTAATAAGTTACACTGTACATTCTTCGAATCTGATTCAACGATCATTTACTATCCTACTTACAACTACCGATATACGTATCCGTTCACCACAGAATAACCATTTTTATTCAAATTTCATATTTGGATTTTGACCTATCAGAATCTAACAAGTGGCATAAAGAAGAAAACATTGGACAAAATAAAATTTGTTAGAAACAGACGAATTAACTAAATTGAAATATTGTTAAGATTCCACGCTAACTGTTCCTAGCTAACTGTTCCCAGCTAACTGATTAACATTTAATTTATCGCAATTTATATTATCGCAATTTACATTCTCGCAATTTTATTTATCGTCATTTAATTTCTGTTATTTAATTTACGCACTTTAAATAACGGGACACGTATGCAAGGTTTCGACTTATCATATCGACCCATCTATATATATATTTCGGAACAACCGTAGACACTCTATATGTGAAGGTGGGAGTTGGCTATACAGGGTCGGAGTTGATTCCAAAATATATATATACTTTGAGTTGTGATCGACACCGAGACCGGTACAGGGGTCACGATACGTATTATTTAATTTGAATATTATATATTAAATTATATATGAATCATTGAACCATCGGACTATTGGACTGCTAACTTTGGACAATTAAAATGAATTAAATTAAAATGTTGATTATAACATATGAAACTAAACAATTCTTCAAGTTTGCCACTTGATTTAATTCTAAACCTCATTTGTATCTCGACAATTACAATTTGCGTTCAAATCTTTCATGATTCTTGAAAACACCTCGATCGAGAAGTTGAACCAGCCGCACCTCGTCTATGGAAGAAAGATTCATGCATACAGTATGCACCTGAAAAACTTTCGAAACCGAAGTTATAGTTAAAATGTATCCGCGTCGAATTCCTTAAAAACAACCATACGATTCCTTTTCAAGAAGTTAATTTTGTCACAGCTCCACTTCGACTCCCTAGAAAGACTACTTTTCTTAAAATCTCGAAATTTATACCTTGTTCTTTCGCCGTCGTTACCGGAGAACCTTTTATATTTCACAACATCATCAGCAGATGTACCAGCAACTCGTTATCTTTTTGGCGAAATCCGCAATCGGTATTTTGAAATCTCGTAGAAATTCTTCCAGTTATACCAAACACGTTTATCCCTAAGAATTTCATACTTCGAAGATGAAGTTTTTGAAAAACACCCTGAATTGTGAAGTAGTTCTTGGAATGCTGATGAAGCAGCAAAAATCATAAACGACTTTAACAGTCAAAAGTTTGATGACAAAGAATAGTAAGGTGGTAAAGCTGAGAAAAAGAGAAGGTTTGGAACTGGAAAACGGATTGAGCAAAGCATGAAGGAGGCAGTGAACAAATCATGAAAACAGAACCTGTCTTCAAAGGATCCAAATGATCCAGTGCCTGCTGAAACCGTTAGTAAGAACTCTACTCCTTATTCTAAACTTTTCAAGATGATATTCTTCACCATCATTTTATCTTAGATATTATAAGATATCTTCATATCTTTCGTTATACATATTCTCCATATTTCTGGAGATATTTTCACAACTATTCCTATCTGCGATCATTTAATTCTCCGTAACATCTGCGTTACAATACAAAAGAAACTGTGTTAGTTTCGAAATTCTGAAATCTCTAAGTTTAAAAATATGAATGTTTTGAAGCAGTGTTGGGAACAGATGCATGAATTAGTATAATATAATAAAACTTGATCAACTTCATTATATTATAGTAAGCCATGTTAAGTTTCTAATAAAGCATGATGATTCACAGTACCATCATCATGTTTCATGTTACACGGCTCTTACATCCTATCCAAACTCCAAACATATTGGGAATATATCATCTTGATAGTTCTATTCTTCCAGGGTATTCTGGTAATTTAACAAATCAAAATCATTCCATTACCATTTTTTTTCTTAGAACATTAGTTATGTCCATTTTGAATTACATATCTACGAATTTCGAATACTCGAGGACGGGAAGAAGAAACGAAGGGAGTAGTTTTATAGTAAAATATCCGACAAAGAAATCGAAACAGATTACCGCATTAAATCAAAGGAGGTCCTGTTTTTTTTCTAAATCGCCGAAGAACCAAATCTTTTTACGTAAGATTTTCTTTAATTCCATAAACTATGAAAATCAATTCTAATCACGTCATTGGTAAAAACAAGTATATATATGCTCATCTCACCCTTTTGTGATAGCTTCACTCGTACGCCTTACATAATCGAATCGTTTTATCTAAATCTTTCAATAATGATAAAACTTCATTATTACCCTCATATTTGTCATGAAAACATTCCTATTGTTATTTATGACAACCTCTACCAAATTTCGAGGACGAAGTTTCTTTAACGGGTGGGTACTGTAACGACCCGGAAATTTTCGACCAAATTTAAACCTTAAACTCTATACGTTTCCGACACGATAAGCAAAAACCTTAATGTTGAGTCTAGAAAATTTGAAATCCATATTCGGATAATCAGTTACCCTTTGACCATGTCTGACGATTCACGAACTATTATATGGAAATAAAAATGTTAAGGTATATATGAAATTTATTAATAATTATTATTATATCATAATATATATATAAAATGTATAAATGTTAAGTGTTCAATAAATGTTATCATATAATAGAATAATTAATAAAATGTAATTACGAGATTAAATATAATTGTTATATGCATTATTATATTAGTATTATTATCCTTGTTATTATTATTTAATATTATTATTAATAGAATTATTATTATTATTATTATTATTATTATTATTATTATTATTATTATTATTATTATTATTATTATAATTATATTTATTAATAAGATTAACATAATAAACGTTTTTATTATTTTTTTTTTATTCAGTCCCTATCATAATCTATCCGTTTCTATCCTTTTGGATCAAATTTTTTTTTGTTGTTTTCCAAATTTTTCTCAACTTCTCTGGTCACTCGTGAACATCTGTCTATCAAATTGGTTATTTAATAAACAAATTAGTTGATAGATTGAATTAACACACACTCTATTCTTTTCTTATGACTATCAAATAAACCACCATGAAGAACCGAGACCATGAACTATACACTATCTCGCCACCACCTTCAACACCCTTAGTTCATCGTGACCACCACCCTACAACAACATACGAGCCACCACCTTTCTCTATCTTCTTCTTCGTAAACCCACAACCACACTTCATCATTATACAACCATCGAGCACCACTTTTTTTTATCACCATTATAACCATACCAAGCTCGATTCACCATTCACCACAAAACACTTTTGATCACTATAGCCACCATCCTCAACCCTCACGAACCATCCTCCACCCGGCTACCCTATCGCCACCTTCTCTCTTTCTTCTCTCTTGATAAAACCTCCATAACCGCCACCTTCCATCTCTAAGAACACCACCACCATGGTTAAACATCATCAAGAATAACATAATCATTACTGCAACTGTTGTTGTTGTTCCTACCCAAACAGCCGAAACCCAGACACTTTGCTACAACTTACTCGTTTGTTTCTATTTTTTTGTCGAATCTAGTCAAGCTTCACACACCATTGTTGAACCTGCAACTCACTCCTTCTACTATATCGCGTTCGTGTTTTAGAATTGCAGCCATCACCACCGAAAGTCTTTTACACGAAGCACCACCAATCCTATTTCCTGCTTCGATTAATCACCTCAATCTTCCTTTATTATTTGCGGTCGGTTTAAAAGGATAAAGGTTACATGATTGACTAGGATTCTGTTTAATTAAAAAGAGGATATTGATAATATTATAAAGACAAGTGGGGATGGGGATGTCGACTTGAATTTTCAACAAAATCAGGCTCATTAGTTTAAGTTATTAATATTGTCACAGCTGTATGAGATTAAAAAAAAAACGAATTATATTGTGGGCCGTATTATTGTTAATTGGGCTGAGACCAGATCCGAACTTCTATTGGGTTGCTTTAGCCTACTAAGCCCACGGAGAAAGAATAAATAGAATTGAAACAGGAATTAAAATAGATTAGCAGAAGTAGAGGGATGGTGAGGAATGTTTGTGTGTTAGCGGGAGGTCGTGGGTTCGAGTCCCTTCCCAGGCAGTTTATTTTTACTTCTAAGGTTCGTGAATTCGAAGGCCAACCTTATACGTGTTCAATGATGTTATATGTATTTTTACTACAAAATACAGTATGGTGAGTATATAGTCCCTTTTAAACTTTAAATATTTTTGGGCTGAGAATACATGCGCTATTTTTATAAATGATTTACGTTATGGACACAAGTGACTAAAATTACGTTCTACATGGGTTCGAATCAAAAATCCCCTAGCTTGGTAACTTTAACTATTGGTTTATGAACTGGTAGGCGCGAATCCTAAAGATAGATCTATCGAGTTTTACACCCCCACCCAGATGTTGTTCTAGTCACTACTAAACTAGAAGAACGGGTGTTTAGTACTTCGAGGTTAATGGAACGCACTTGATTCGGTGCACATATTATTATAACTCAGGGGTACACACTCTTGTTAAGGCTAGTTACCGGGTGCCCACTGCTTGGAATGCTTTTCATACACTTGCGAGTGTATTATATTTTTATATATGAAATCTTGTGGTCCATAGTTATAACTCTGCTAGCATCAAACCTATATATCTCACCAACTTTATGTTGACTTTTTTTTAAGCATGTTATTCTCAGGTACGAATTAAGTCTTCCGCTGTGCATTTGCTCATGTTAAGGACATTACTTGGAGTCGATCATCGCAATGGAACCAACTGTTGATGACTTCGTCCGGGAGGATTAGTTCGGGTTTCTACATAACTACATAGTAACATTTTTATAATATAACACATATACTTAAACTATATACTTATATTAAATACTTATAATAATACGAGTACTACTACTAACACTTATAATATACTACTTATATTATAATATTTATATTATAAAATTATGACATACGATTACAATGGTCATTCACGATAACGTAAAATTACTCGAACGTCAACGCTACTTAAGGCCTAGGGTGATCCTAGGTACCATTATGGGACACTTGTGGATCTCGAATGCCAAACTTAGATTTTGGTCAAGAAATCCTGGGCCAACCAGTAACAATAGATCATTCAAGTGACTCGACGGTGGCACAGATGTTTGGGTATGGTGCACAATATCAACCCGACTATAGTGATCATACACTCACTAAGTGAACAACACTTAGTCACTTGCACACTTAATAAGTGATGGACTTATTAAGGACAACTCACTAGTGTTCAACACTAACTTACTAATAATGAAAACTTACTAAAAGTGGAAACGTACTAAAAATGGGAACTTAGTAAAATAAACTACACTTAAAAACTTGCATACTCAAGCTTAAACTTGGGCAAACATTTAACTACTCTTAAATGTCATTAGGTTGACTTTATGCTCACATTCATCCAACTCTTCTATTCCAAGGAATAACCAACTCTTCTCCTACTTACTAAGGTGAACTTTATAGCCCCACTTTATATTGTGCACAACTTATTTAACCTACTGGGGTGAGACACATGCTACTTTTAATATTTACAACTTAGACACAAGTACCAACTACTAAACTGTGCTATACCTGTCTATGTCCTGCAAGTCCCCACCGTGATATTTTTAATTGCTTTTACATAACACATGCTTAGTTATTGGGGGTAGGCCTACCGTGTAGTGACCCGAACTTTTCTATGTTTATATATATTAAATGAAATTGTTATTTACATGATTAAATGTTTCCAACATGTTAAGCAATCAAACTTGTTAAGACTTGATTAATTGAAATAGGTTTCATATAGACAATTGATCACCCAAGTTGACCGGTGATTCACGAACGTTAAAACTTGTAAAAACTATATGATGACATATATATGATTATATATATAGTTAACATGATATTATGATAAGTAAGTATCTCATTAGGTATTTTAATAATGAGTTATATACATAAAATTGAGTTTATTGAATTAAGAAACTCGAAACGATATATATAACGATTATCGTTAAAACAATGTCTTACTAAATACATATGAATCATATTAAGATATTGATACACTATGTTTAATCATAATAAATGATAAGTAAACATGTCATTAAGTGTATTAGCAATGAACTACATATGTAAAAACAAGACTACTAACTTAATGATTTCGAAACGAGACATATATGTAACGATTATCGTTGTAACAACATTTAACTGTATATATATCATACTAAGATATATTAATATATCATAATATCATGATAATGTAATAATTTAACATCTCTTTAGATATAATAAACAATGGGTTAACAACATTTAACAAGATTGTTAACCTAAAGGTTTCAAAACAACATTTACATGGAACGACTAACGATGACTTAACGACTCAGTTAAAATGTATATACATGTAGTGTTTTAATATGTATTCATACACTTTTGAAAGACTTCAAGACACTTATAAAAATACTTCTACTTAACAAAAATACTTACAATTACATCCTCGTTCATTTTCATCAACAATTCTACTCGTATGCACCCGTATTCGTACTCGTACAATACACAGCTTTTAGATGTATGTACTATTGGTATATACACTCCAATGATCAGCTCTTAGTAGCCCATGTGAGTCACCTAACACATGTGGGAACCATCATTTGGAAACTAGCATAAAATATCTCATAAAATTACAAAAATATTAGTAATCAATCATGACTTATTTACATGTAAACAAAATTACACATCCTTTATATCTAATCCATATACCAACGACCAAAAACACCTACAAACACTTTCATTCTTAAATTTTCTTCACCTAATTGATCTCTCTCAAGTTCTATCTTCAAGTTCTAAGTGTTCTTCATAAATTCTATACGTTCTAGTTTCATAAAATCAAGAAAACTTCCAAGTTTGCTAGCTTACTTCCAATCTTGTAAAGTGATCATCCAACCTCAAGAAATCTTTCTTATTTATAGTAAGATATCTTTCTAATACAAGGTAATACTCATATTCAAACTTTGATTCAATTTCTATAACTATAACAATCTTATTTCGAGTGGAAATCTTACTTGAACTTGTTTTCGTGTCATGATTCTGCTTCAAGAACTTTCAAGCCATCCAAGGATCCTTTGAAGCTAGATCTATTTTTCTCATTTCCAGTAGGTTTATCCATAAAACCTGAGATAGTAATGATGTTCATAACATCATTCAATTCATATATATAAAACTCCCTTATTCGAATGTTTAAACTTGTAATCACTAGAACATAGTATAGTTAATTCTAAACTTGTTCGCAAACAAAAGTTAATCCTTATAACTTGACTTTTAAAATCAACTAAACACATGTTATATATCTTTATGATATGCTAACTTAATGATTTAAAGCCTGGAAACACGAAAAACACCGTAAAACCGGATATACGCCGTCGTAGTAACACCGCGGGCTGTTTTGGGTTTGATAATTAAAAACTATGATAAACTTTGATTTAAAAGTTGTTCTTCTAGGAAAATTATTTTTCTTATGAGCATGAAACTATATCTAAAAATCATGGTTAAACTCAAAGTGGAAGTATGTTTTTCAAAATGGTCATCAAGACGTCGTTCTTTCGACTAAAATGACTACCTCTTACAAAAATGACTTGTAACTTATATTTCCGACTATAAACCTATACTTTTTCTGTTTAGATTCATAAAATAGAGTTCAATATGAAATCATAGCAACTCGATTCACTCAAAACGGATTTAAAACGAAGAAGTTATGGGTAAAACAAGATTGGATAATTTTTATTGTTGTAGCTACGTGAAAATTGGTAACAAATCTATATTAATCATATCCTAACTAACTTATATTGTATTATACATGTATTCTAATATATTATGTAATCTTGGGATACCATAGACACGTATGCAAATGTTTTGACATATCATATCGACCCATGTATATATATTATTTGGAACAACCATAGACACTCTATATGCAGTAATGTTGGAGTTAGCTATACAGGGTTGAGGTTGATTCCAAAAATATATATACTTTGAGTTGTAATCTAGCCTGAGACGTGTATACACTGGGTCGTGAATTGATTCAAGATAATATATATCAATTTATTTCTGTACATCTAACTTTAGACAACTAGTTGTAGGTTACTAACGAGGACAGCTGACTTAATAAACTTAAAATATCAAAATCTATTAAAAATGTTGTAAATATATTTTGAACATACTTTGATATATATATATATATATATATATATATATATATATATATATATATATATATATATATATATATATATATATATATATATATATATATATATATATATATATATGTATATATTTGTTATAGGTTCGTGAATCGACCAGTGGCCAAGTCTTACTCCTGACGAAGTAAAAATCTGTGAAAGTGAGTTATAGTCCCACTTTTAAAATCTAATATTTTGGGATGAGAATACATGCAGTTTTATAAATGTTTTATGAAATAGACACAAGTAAGTGAAACTACATTATATGGGTGAATGATCGAAGCCGAATATGCCCCTTTTGCTTGGTAGCCTAAGAATTAGTAAACCGATCTACTAATTGACGCGAATCCTAAAGATAGATCTATTGGGCCTAACGAACCCCATCCAAAGTACCGGATGCTTTAGTACTTCGAATTTGTTTTTGTAGTAACCCGAACTAATCCATCCGAACGAAGTCATCAACAGTTGGTTCCATTGCAATGATCGACTCCAAGTAATGTCCTTAACATGAGCTAATGTACAGCGGAAGACTTAATTCGTACCTGAGAATAACATGCTTTAAATTGTCAACATAAAGTTGGTGAGATATATAGGTTTGATGCTAGCAGCGTAATAACTATGGACCACAAGATTTCATATGTAAACATTTTAATAAAAATATTCTAATTGGTTGAGCACTTGGTAACCATACTTAACATTTAATCACGTCGCATATTCCCTTTATTATGAAATCTTACTACACCGTACCAAGTGTAGTCACGAAACGAAGTACTGTGCAACCGTTGAATACTGGTCGTCCAGTCCGGTTGGGGTTGTCAGGCCCGATAGATCTATCAACAGGATTCGCGTTTACAATACCGCTGTAAATAACAGTTACCAAGCTACAGGGAAGTATGCCAGTGGTACAACTCAACGTAGAATATATTTTTCAGTTACTTGTGTCCATAACGTAAAACATAAAATACATGTATTCTCATCCCGAAATATTTAGAGTTTAAAAGTGGGACTATATACTCACCTAATGTATTTTGTAGTAAAAATACATATAACGTCACTGAACACGTATAAGGTTGGCCTCAGATTCACGAACCTATATCAATTATATATATATATTAAAACATATAATTGTAGTCGAACAAGTTTATGTATTATTGTTAATGGTTATTTTAGTGTATTGTATGTTTTATTAATAAATAGATTAACTATATTTATCTTATATACTTTAGATAAATAATTTTGTATTTAGTATGGAAATATTAGGGTTGTCATGTGGTACGTATTAAATACGTTCTTATTTAGTTATTTATTTTGTATGATAATATCAATAATAGTAAAACAAATTTGTATCTTTTCATGATAATAATAATACCAAAAATAATTAGTTTTAGTAATGAAATTTATACTAATAGTTTTGATAGTAATACTAATAATAGTAATAACTATAATAATTTTTAACATTAATGGTAAAGGTTTTAATTATTATGATACTACTAATATTA
This sequence comes from Rutidosis leptorrhynchoides, assembly GCF_046630445.1. Taxonomy (NCBI): domain Eukaryota; kingdom Viridiplantae; phylum Streptophyta; class Magnoliopsida; order Asterales; family Asteraceae; genus Rutidosis; species Rutidosis leptorrhynchoides. The sequence goes on from NC_092335.1 coordinate 444,010,872, forward strand.
GTCTATTTGATAGTGTTAATACTACTAGTAAAAATCTTATTGTTAATGTTAATGATAAATATAATAACAATGATAATAATATAAATGAACTACCTTTAAAAACGAGTTATAAAAAAAAAATGGCTCCGCCTAGACTCGAACCCGATACCTCTCGGTAAAACCCAGCAACCTTAACCGTCAATCCATCCATTTCTATCTGGTTTATTTTGTAATTAATTTCTTTTAACCCTGCTATGTGTCTGTTTTTAAAACCCATTTAATCAACCTCTTCATCACCATCATACCCTAACCCTAATCGTCCTTTATCATTATCATACATGAATTAATGTATCATTAACACTTCTCATCATATCATCATTCAAATCGTTGCGAATAATAACAACAAAGAAAATAGTGGCCTGCCCCATTTACTTCGGCCAAGACCCACAAACTAATTACGGGCCAACAACAAAATTGAATCACGGTCCATTAAACAATTTATTGGGCTTGTTCTTCAATTTAACCACCCTGCAGACGTTTATTCCCATTCGCATATTTGTTTCAAGGTTTAAGAAATTGATTTGCAGTCATGATAGGATAATAGGGAAAAGAAGGCGGTAGGGTAAAGGTTCTATCAAGAAAAGGGTAATAGCGACCACCACTAACTGTTTTTATTCATCCTTATCGTTTCCTTAATCATCATCATAGTTTAAAAAAAATTTGAAAAGTCTCTTTTGACTGATCCATATTGGTTGGCCACAAGTGATACTTGTCCCACTTGCTTATTTAAAACGCGTTATATATCTCTAATAATATCCAATTTGAACGAGCTGTAAAAAAATGTTCTCGTTCCCTTTTTATTTTGTTAAAGTGTTTGTCAGATGAAGCATAAAGTTCAGCAGTAGAAATAGTAAGCGTGATTTATGAGAGTGTTTTGGGGTTCGTTCGGTTCAATCAGGGAATAAGAAAACAGAAAAAAAAATAAGTATAGCAGTAGTAGCAGTTAACAGCATAACGTCAAAAGGATTAGTTTTCACCGGTTTTGAAACAGAAAAATAGAAGTAATCAGCTGTATAAATCGTTTAACAGAAAATGATTTGAAGAAACAATAAGGTGATGTTTTAAATGGGTCTGAAGTATGTGGAGGGTGGTGGCTCGTTGGGGTGGTGAACCATGATGGTGACAAGGTGGTTCACGAAAAGGAAAAAAAATTGTAGAGAGATAGAGAGAGGAAGGTGACCGAGTTGCTTGATAACTTTGATTGGTGTTGGTTATTGCAGCAAGGAACCAAAACAATTTATACGGTGAGAGTGTCGATTGTGGTTGTTGAAGGTGATCATGTTGGTGGTTCATGTTTATGGTTCAAGAGAGAGACATGGTTTAAGGTGACTGCAACAGGAAAGGATAGTAAGAGTGGTGTATGGTTTCCGGTTAAAAGAGAGAAATATGGGATGGTGATGATCAAAGTGATGAAGGAAAGTCATGGGTGTGTAGTCGAATAAGAAAGGTAGCACAAGGAAGTAGTACCAATGATCATCAATGGTTCATGGTTGTTTGGTTAGTGACTGTAATTGATAAGGGTGATACTGTATTGGATGAGATTGTTAATAACTCAAAGAAATTGTTGGTTCCCGTTTGGTTTCATTTGATCTGCTTTTTATCAGAAAGGAATTAAGAACAGACAAGTAATAGAATTGACTGCTAACAACTCTCTTGTATTTGTTCATGATGTAACACTGATTTGTACTAATTTTAGATAGGAAAAACAAATCAACAATAGTGGAAAACTATTGTAAACGGAATACATATGCAATTTCACATATTTTTAAACAAATCCGTATATTCAATTTACTCTATAAAAAAAAAACAAGTTTCAGTTATTCTTTGTTATCTTTCATATTAACTAAATCATATATTAGTTCATTAATATATTTAATTTATTATATAGAATTATTATATAATTATACATCTCTTGTTTACAATTAAAGGTTCGTGAATCGGCAGTCTTGGTCAAAGGGTAACTAGTTATCCAGATATAAATTTCAAACTTTCTAGACTCAAAATTACAGATTTTGCTTATCGTGTCGGAAACATATAAAGATCTAGGTTTAAATTTGGTCGGAAATTTCCGGGTCATTACAGTACCCACCCGTTAAAGAAATTTCGTCCCCGAAATTTAGTAGAGGTTGTCATAAATAACAATAGGAATGTTTTCATGACGAATATGAAGTAATAATAGAGTTTTATCATCATTGGAAGATATGGATAAAATGATTCGATCATGTGAAGCGCGCGAGTGAAGCTATTACAACAGAGTGAAATGAGTAAATAAATATATTCGTTTCAACCAATGACATGGTTATTATTGACTTCCAGGTTTTAAGGAATTTAAAGAAAATCTTTCGTAATAAGATTTGGTTCTTCGGCGATTTAGAAAATCAGAATCTTCTTTGATTAAATGAATCAATCTGTTTAGATTGCTTTGTCGTATATTTCACTATAAATCTACCCTCTTCGTTTCCTTATTTCCACAACTCACATCTTCTACCCTTTCTACTTAATTCCTACTTTTAGACATTTGCCAACATGCTCCATCTTATTCTAATCCATAATATATTCTTAATTTTTACATCTGTCATCCTTCTTTTTCATCTACCACCAGAAAAGTTTATTTACTTCTACTATATTCTTGCGTTGATAGTGTTTCTAGTTTTCCCATGTCTTTATATTGCTATCGGCATTGATATATACGGTTTGTAAATCCTGGGTGGTTGTTGAGTTTGATATCCCCCTTATACTTCGATGTTCATACTCCTTTCCTCTATAATCATTGTCATCCGCAGTTAATGCCTTCTTCTATTTGCTGCGTTTTATACTCTAATTTCTATTTTGGAGCTTCATTCTTTCATTTCCTCTTCCCATCCTCAAACCAAGCGAGCAATGGTTTAGAATTCGTAGGTATAAGATTTGGAATGAACATAGATAATGTTCTCAGAAAGGAATGGTAATGGAAAAATTTTGATTTGTCAAATTACCAGAATATCCAGGAAAATAGAACTATCAAGATGATTTGTTCTTAATACATTTCGGAATTGGATAGAATGTAAGTGCCGTGTAACATGGCACATGATGACGCCACTGTGAATCATCACATTCCATTAAAAACTTAACATGACTTACTGTAATATAATGACGTTGATCAAGTGTCATTATATTATACTAATTCATGCATCAGTTCCCAACACTACTTCAAAACATTCCTTGGAGTTTTCAGAATTTAGAAACTAACACAGTTTCTTTTTTTTGTTGTAACGCAGATATCACGGAGAGATACATGATTTCAAATGCTTATGGAATATCTTCAGAAATATCGAGGATATTTATAATGAAAGGCATGATGATATCTTAGATTTTCTATCATCGATGGATGATGAAGAAGATTTGTCGGTGAAGGTTTAGAATGAGGAGTAAGGTGTTTGCTAATGATTTTAGCAGGTACGGAATCATTTGGATCCTTTGAAGGCATGTTCAGTCTTTGTGATTTATCCACAACCTCTTTCATACTTTGCTCAATCCGTTTTCCAGTTCTAACCCTTCCCTTTTTCTGAGCTTTTCCAACATACTTAACTTCATCGTATACTTTTGACTGTTAAGGTCGTTTACGGTTTTTGCTGCTTCATCAGCATTCCAAGAACTATTTCATAGTCCAGGGTGTTTTTCAGAAACTTCTCATTTGAAATATGCGATTCTTTAGAGATAAACGTTTCGGTATAACTGGGAGAATTTCTACGAGATTTTTAAAATACTGATTGCGGATTTCGCCAAAGAGATAATGAGTTGCTGGTACATCGGCTGATGGTGTTTGTGAAATATAAAAGGTTCTCCGGTAACGACGGCGAAAAGACAAGGTATAATTATTGAGGTTATAGTAGGATTAGTCTCACTGAGAAGTCGAAGTGGAGCTGTGACAAAATTAGCTTCTTGAAAAAGAATCGTATGATTGTTTTTGATAATGAATGATAAGGAATTCGACGCGGATACGTTTTAACTATAACTTTGGTTTCGAAAGTTTTTCAGGTGCATATCTGTATGCATAAATCTCTCTTTCGTAGACGAGGTGCAGCTAGTTCCACTTCTCGATCAAGGTGTTTTCAAGAATCATGAAAAGATTTGAACGCGGATTGTAATTGTCGAGGTACAAATGAGGCTTATGGTGAAATCAAGTGGCAAACTTGAAGAATTGTTTAGTTTCATATGTTATAATCGATATTTTAATTCATTTTAATTGTCCAAAGTTAGCAGTCCAATTGTCCAATATATTCATATATAAATTAATATATAATATTCGAATTAATTAATACGTATCGTGACCCGTGTACCGGTCTCAGTGTCGATCACAACTCAAACCATATATATATTTTGGAATCATCTCCAACCCTGTATAGCCAACTCCCACCTTCACATATAGAGTGTCTGCGGTTGTTCCGAAATATATATATAGATGGGTCGATATGATAAGTCGAAACCTTGCATACGTGTCCCGTTATTTAAAGTGCGTAAAAGTAAATAACAGAAATTAAATGACGATAAATAAAATTGCGATAATGTAAATTGCGATAATATAAATTGCGATAAATTAAATGTTAATCAGTTAGCTGGGAACAGTTAGCCGGAACAGTTAGCGTGAAATCCTATCACAATTTCAATTAATTAATTCGTTTGTTTCTAACACTTTTTATTTTTGTCCAATGTTTTCTTCGTTATGCCACTTGTTGGATTTTCATAGGTTAAAATCCAAATATGAAATTTGCATAGAAATGGTTATTCTGGAATGAACGGATACGTATATCGGTGATTGTAAGTAAGATAGCAAATGACTGTTGAATCAGATTTGAAAAATGTACAGTGTAACTTATTAATGTGAAATCCAAATATTCCTCGGGTACTACCCACCCGTTAAAATATTTTCATCATTAATAGTTTGTACGAAAGGATTTTTAATTACAATCTTTATGAAAATTATACTTGCATATATATTTTCTTCAGATGAAATCATGGATTTAATGAGTCAATAAGATATCAAACTCATTTGATTTATCGTTAGTACTTAATTACATGATCTCTAAAACATTAGAGATTACATAATTGCCATGTCGAACGAAGATAAATGAGGTAGAACGATACGTAAAGCGAAGATAATCGATGTAGAACGATAGGTAGAACGAAGATAAAGTAGATAGAACGATACGTAAAACAATGATTAGGCTCGAGGTACAGAATGAGATGTTGAGGCAGGTGATGTTGTAACTTGGGTTGTTGGTGGTACTGGTGTTGATGTTGGTGCCAGTGATGTTGCTGGAGCTGTTAAGTTTTGCACCATATTTTCCAAAACTACCACTCGAGCGCGAAGTTCGTTGACTTTTTCTACTAACCCTGGCCGGTTATTAGTGTGAGATGGAGGTTGGATATCTTCTCTAGTTCCGTTAATGGTAGCCTCAAGACGAAAAATTCTTGCAACGAGGGTATAAACAGTATTACGAACAGGTTCGCCGGTGAGCGGGTCGAGTACTCCGACATTAGGCGGTAGATTCGGCTCATGATATGGAGTACCTTCTTCATTTCTTCATAGAGTAAGTATTTCGCGAACCCATCCCCACTTTTTAAAGAAATCTCGGTAGTTGATCGGTTGATGCGCTCCCATCACACTATCTTCGGAGTCAGAGGAACTTTGTCGATTCGTGGAGGCCATCGTACGCGATCACAGAAAGATTTTTGGTATGAAAATCTTAGTGAGAGCAATGAGAGTTGGATGGTATACTCAATGCATAATATGCATAAATATATATAGTACCAGGATTCCTTAAATTACGGAGAAATTTACGGAAAATATTAGGCAAAGTTTACCGTAATAGATACGCTAGGATATGAATTTGTCTATACACTATCAATGCAGTAAATGCAATAAGACGTGTCTAGACTTAAGCAGGCAATTCCTAAAGATGATAAGCAGATAGTTTTCGACTAGGAATGATAAGCAAAACTTTTTGTCATGCAGACACGGTCAAAGTCCAGACTCACTAATGTATCCTAACAACTACTTATCAGACACACTAATGCAATGCCTGGTTCGCTAAGACCAACGCTCTGATACCAACTGTAGTAACCCGAACTAATCCATCCGAACGAAGTCATCAACAGTTGGTTCCATTGCAATGATCGACTCCAAGTAATGTCCTTAACATGAGCTAATGTACAGCGGAAGACTTAATTCGTACCTGAGAATAACATGCTTTTAAATTGTCAACATAAAGTTGGTGAGATATATAGGTTTGATGCTAGCAGCGTAATAACTATGGACCACAAGATTTCATATGTAAACATTTTAATAAAAATATTCTAATTGGTTGAGCACTTGGTAACCATACTTAACATTTAATCACGTCGCATATTCCCTTTATTATGAAATCTTACTACACCGTACCAAGTGTAGTCACGAAACGAAGTACTGTGCAACCGTTGAATACTGGTCGTCCAGTCCGGTTGGGGTTGTCAGGCCCGATAGATCTATCAACAGGATTCGCGTTTACAATACCGCTGTAAATAACAGTTACCAAGCTACAGGGAAGTATGCCAGTGGTACAACTCAACGTAGAATATATTTTTCAGTTACTTGTGTCCATAACGTAAAACATAAAATACATGTATTCTCATCCCGAAATATTTAGAGTTTAAAAGTGGGACTATATACTCACCTAATGTATTTTGTAGTAAAAATACATATAACGTCACTGAACACGTATAAGGTTGGCCTCAGATTCACGAACCTATATCAATTATATATATATTAAAACATATAATTGTAGTCGAACAAGTTTATGTATTATTGTTAATGGTTATTTTAGTGTATTGTATGTTTTATTAATAAATAGATTAACTATATTTATCTTATATACTTTAGATAAATAATTTTGTATTTAGTATGGAAATATTAGGGTTGTCATGTGGTACGTATTAAATACGTTCTTATTTAGTTATTTATTTTGTATGATAATATCAATAATAGTAAAACAAATTTGTATCTTTTCATGATAATAATAATACCAAAAATAATTAGTTTTAGTAATGAAATTTATACTAATAGTTTTGATAGTAATACTAATAATAGTAATAACTATAATAATTTTTAACATTAATGGTAAAGGTTTTAATTATTATGATACTACTAATATTAGTCTATTTGATAGTGTTAATACTACTAGTAAAAATCTTATTGTTAATGTTAATGATAAATATAATAACAATGATAATAATATAAATGAACTACCTTTAAAAACGAGTTATAAAAAAAAAATGGCTCCGCCTAGACTCGAACCCGATACCTCTCGGTAAAACCCAGCAACCTTAACCGTCAATCCATCCATTTCTATCTGGTTTATTTTGTAATTAATTTCTTTTAACCCTGCTATGTGTCTGTTTTTAAAACCCATTTAATCAACCTCTTCATCACCATCATACCCTAACCCTAATCGTCCTTTATCATTATCATACATGAATTAATGTATCATTAACACTTCTCATCATATCATCATTCAAATCGTTGCGAATAATAACAGCAAAGAAAATAGTGGCCTGCCCCATTTACTTCGGCCAAGACCCACAAACTAATTACGGGCCAACAACAAAATTGAATCACGGTCCATTAAACAATTTATTGGGCTTGTTCTTCAATTTAACCACCCTGCAGACGTTTATTCCCATTCGCATATTTGTTTCAAGGTTTAAGAAATTGATTTGCAGTCATGATAGGATAATAGGGAAAAGAAGGCGGTAGGGTAAAGGTTCTATCAAGAAAAGGGTAATAGCGACCACCACTAACTGTTTTTATTCATCCTTATCGTTTCTTTAATCATCATCATAGTTTAAAAAAATTTTGAAAAGTCTCTTTTGACTGATCCATATTGGTTGGCCACAAGTGATACTTGTCCCACTTGCTTATTTAAAACGCGTTATATATCTCTAATAATATCCAATTTGAACGAGCTGTAAAAAAAATGTTCTCGTCCCTTTTTATTTTGTTAAAGTGTTTGTCAGATGAAGCATAAAGTTCAGCAGTAGAAATAGTAAGCGTGATTTATGAGAGTGTTTTGGGGTTCGTTCGGTTCAATCAGGGAACAAGAAAACAGAAAAAAAATAAGTATAGCAGTAGTAGCAGTTAACAGCATAACGTCAAAAGGATTAGTTTTCACCGGTTTTGAAACAGAAAAATAGAAGTAATCAGCTGTATAAATCGTTTAACAGAAAATGATTTGAAGAAACAATAAGGTGATGTTTTAAATGGGTCTGAAGTATGTGGAGGGTGGTGGCTCGTTGGGGTGGTGAACCATGATGGTGACAAGGTGGTTCACGAAAAGGAAAAAAAATTGTAGAGAGATAGAGAGAGGAAGGTGACTGAGTTGCTTGATAACTTTGATTGGTGTTGGTTATTGCAGCAAGGAACCAAAACAATTTATACGGTGAGAGTGTCGATTGTGGTTGTTGAAGGTGATCATGTTGGTGGTTCATGTTTATGGTTCAAGAGAGAGACATGGTTTAAGGTGACTGCAACAGGAAAGGATAGTAAGAGTGGTGTATGGTTTCCGGTTAAAAGAGAGAAATATGGGATGGTGATGATCAAAGTGATGAAGGAAAGTCATGGGTGTGTAGTCGAATAAGAAAGGTAGCACAAGGAAGTAGTACCAATGATCATCAATGGTTCATGGTTGTTTGGTTAGTGACTGTAATTGATAAGGGTGATACTGTATTGGATGAGATTGTTAATAACTCAAAGAAATTGTTGGTTCCCGTTTGGTTTCATTTGATCTGCTTTTTATCAGAAAGGAATTAAGAACAGACAAGTAATAGAATTGACTGCTAACAACTCTCTTGTATTTGTTCATGATGTAACACTGATTTGTACTAATTTTAGATAGGAAAAACAAATCAACAATAGTGGAAAACTATTGTAAACGGAATACATATGCAATTTCACATATTTTTAAACAAATCCGTATATTCAATTTACTCTATAAAAAAAAAACAAGTTTCAGTTATTCTTTGTTATCTTTCATATTAACTAAATCATATATTAGTTCATTAATATATTTAATTTATTATATAGAATTATTATATAATTATACATCTCTTGTTTACAATTAAAGGTTCGTGAATCGGCAGTCTTGGTCAAAGGGTAACTAGTTATCCAGATATAAATTTCAAACTTTCTAGACTCAAAATTACAGATTTTGCTTATCGTGTCAGAAACATATAAAGATCTAGGTTTAAATTTGGTCGGAAATTTCCGGGTCATTACAGTTTTTATCATATCCGAAGGATTTCCCAGAATGATAGGGGATATTCTTATATGAATCTTGTTGATGTCGGTTACCAGGTGTTCACCATATGAATGATTTTTATCTCTATGTATGGGATGTATATTGAAATATGAAATCTTGTGGTCTATTATTATGATTTGATAATATATAGTTTAAACCTATAACTCACCAACATTTTTGTTGACATTTTAAGCATGTTTATTCTCAGGTGATTATTAAGAGCTTCCGCTGTTGCATACTAAAATAAGGACAAGATTTGGAGTCCATGCTTGTATGATATTATGTAAAAACTGCATCCAAGAAACTTATTTTTAATGTAATATATTCTTATTGTAAACCATTATGTAATGGTCGTGTGTAAACGGTATATTTTAGATTATCATTATTTGATAATCTACGTAATGCTTTTTAAACCTTTATAGATAAAATAAAGGTTATGGTTGTTTTAAAAATGAATGCAGTCTTTGAAAAACGTCTCATATAGAGGTCAAAACCTCGCGACGAAATCAATTAATATGGAACGTTTATAATCAATATGAACGGGACATTTCAGTTGGTATCCGAGCGTTGGTCTTAGAGAACCAGAAATTTGCATTAGTGTGTCTTATCGAGTTTGTTAGGATACATTAGTGAGTCTGGACTTCGACCGTGTTTTCTTTAAAAACGATTGCTTAACACTTTTGTTGGAAACTATATATTATTAACATGTAAATATTATGTGATATATTAACCTCTTAATGTGTTTGATATTGTGTGATAGATGTCTACCACTAGTACAAATCCCATCGATTCACCTAATAATAATGAAGAGTCGAATATATTTTGGGAAGATTCACAAATTCCCGAAGAGGAACCAGAAGAGGAGGAACCAGAAGAGGAGGAACCGGAAGAAGAGGAACCGAAAGAGGAGGAATCGGAAGAGGAGGAATCGGAAGAAGAAGAGGTTCCGGAGGAAGAAATATTGATACCTATAGTAAATCGATTAAATAAAAGAAAATCCTCAACCAACGGACCAAAGTTAATAATGGTCAATGGTGTTTCCATCGAGGAAGCAAAATATTGGGAAGATTACCAATTTTTCAATGAATCGGATCCTGATGAGGATTCTAATGATGTTATAGAAATTACCTCGACCCAATTTAATAAAGCAAAAGAAAAATAATAAGGGAAAAGGTATAAAAATAGAGAAACCTGATTCCAACCCCGATGAACTTTATATGTATCGGCAACATTCGTATTTCCTAAAATGTAACAATGACCCGGGAACCTCTAAACTACCAGGTTTTTCTAAACCATTGTGGAAAACGAGGGCTCGTATTAGAGGAACACCACATATTCCTAGAAAATTAGGAAAACGAACCAAGTCTGAAGAAGAAGAAACCAATGATTCAGATTAGAGGGTTGTAATCATGTTGTGTATTATATGTATTGTAGTGTGCTTGTACTTTTATGTTCTATGTAAAAATTGCTTGTATTGTTTGTTAATTATCTTTTACGAATCTAATTCTTGTCTATTTTACAGTTTAAAAACAAAATGGACGTTAAAGGTAGACAACCGAATATTTTAGAAGACCTACCAGAGGATATGATTGAGGAAATCTTGTCTAGAGTCGGTCAAAATTCATCAGCACATTTAGTTATGACCAAATTAACTTGTCAAACATTTGAAAGACTTTTCAGAAATGCCTTAGTTTATAAAAGGCTTTCCTTTGATAGGTGGGATATATCACATTGGGGAGACCGTAAGTTACGCAGTATTTTCTTTAAAGTGTTAAATGCGGGGAACCCAAATGCAATTTTACGCTACGGGTTAAGAACCTATTTTGACTCAACATATCCCAACATAGGATTTCATGAATTAGAAAGAGCTTCTAACATGCAACATAAAGAAGCATGTTATGCTTACGGGTTAGTGATGTTCGCTTCTTACCAAAGTGAGAAAAAGAACATCGGATTGCAACTTTTAAATAAAACCTTCCCACAAGTGACGGATTCAGTAGTTGTGGTAAGAAACAAGGTTTTTAGATTATTACGGGGCTGTTGGACATTACGAAACCCTCGTCCTTTTGACGACATTACAACATGCTGCCTAGCCAATGGTCATAACGGTTATTTTTCACAAGACCAAGGATGGAAAGTCGTCTTAGTAAAACCAGAATGCATGACTTGTTTCTGGACTTATGAATTACGTGTCTTTATTTCCTTTGCTGAACAACTTGCGTATTAACTAGATTTATCTTCAAAACTGTCCTGTATCAAAGTGTACTATATTTCATGTTATATGTAATATAGCGATGTTGTAAGTTTGAAGAATATTTATATGTGATATATTATTATAATCAGTTTTTTTATATGGAATTGTAGTAGTTGAATTGTATATTAGCTACTAAGTATGAACTTAACGGGTAGGTAGTACCCGAATTTAAACTTATAAAATGCTAATATGAAGAAAAAGCTTTTATAAATGAGTTCATATTATGCTACCAAATACTATTGACTACTCTTAATAGTCTGTATGATTAACTTGATTCAGTTGGCTATTTTGAAGGAAATGGCACCGACTACTCGACACACCATGAATATGAGCGAAGAGGAATTTCGTACCTTTCTTGCTGCAAACATAGCCACAGTACTGGCTGCGCTACATACCAACAATAACTCTGAATCTAGCAATGCAGCTAACGGCGCAAGAAATCGTGTAGGATGCTCCTACAAAGAATTCACTGCCTGTAAACCTTTGGAATTTGATGGAACCGAAGGACCAATTGGATTGAAACGGTGGACCGAGAAAGTCGAATCGGTGTTTGCCATAAGTAAGTGTAATGAAGAGGACAAAGTTAAGTACGCTACGCATACCTTCACAGGTACTGCGTTAACGTGGTGGAACACCTATCTTGAACAGGTAGGACAAAATGCTGCTTACGCACTACCGTGGTCGGCATTCAAGCAATTGATGAACGAGCAGTACCATCCTAGAAACGAAGTCAATAAGCTCAAGGCAGAACTTAGAGAGTTACGAACACAAGGGTTCTGAAATGTCCCGTTCATATTGATTATAAACGTTTCATATTATATATATATATATATATATATATATATATATATATATATATATATATATATATATATATATATATATATATATATATATATTTCGTTGCGAGGTTTTGACCTCTATATGAGACATTTTTCAAAGACTGCATTCATTTTTAAAACAACCATAACCTTTATTTTATCTATAAAGGTTTAAAAATGAAGGTATTTCATATGCCCGAGAGACATATTAAACTAATGTGGCTAATATGTTATGATCCAAGTCGGGTCATACCCAATAACAAGCTTATCAACACCTTATAAGTATTTATCTTAACGATTGGATCATTAAGTAAATACTTGACACTTAGCTTTTAGAAAATTGGTTTTCTAAAATATAATAACTTGAGAAAAAAAAATTATTTGGATAATTTATAAATTAAGGATTTAATTGTTTATTTAATTAGACAATTAAAGTGTGTGTTATATTTTGTAAAAGGGTTATAAAATATACAAGTATCCATTTTATTTTGTATAAATAACAAGTATTTAAACCTTGTTATAAAAATTATATAAAATAAGGGATGGCATGGAGGTGGTGGCGTTTTTTGGGGGTTCCAAGACAAACCCCATGTGGTTACTTGTTGCTTTAATTAAAGCTCTTCTCCACATACATGAAAAACACACTTCTCCAAATTAGATCTCAAGTTCATTTTTCAAACAAGCAATCCTTTTCTCTCTTCCTACTCCCTCTTGGCCGAAATTTTTCAAGAAAAAGGAAGGGTTCTTGCAAATTGTTTGTAGCTAAATTTGTGTCCAAAATCCTAACCATTAAAGGGTGGTGTTGGTTATCAAAGGCTTGTGGGTATATCTTACTTGAGGCTTCAAGTAAGAAGCTTTCTTGTTCATCATCTTCTTCATCATCTTCACCCATTTTTACCTCCTAACTTGGAGTAGGTATAACCTTCTTACTAGCTCTTATACTTGTAAGCATATCTTCAAGACTTGATATATTTATGGAATTTGTCTTTTAAAATGGATAAAATATAACATGTACTTTGCATGCTTCCGCTTACTTTAATCTTCATAAAATGGGTTTTATGAACTTTGTTAATATGTAGAACTTGTTTGTTTAAAAGATTGTCAAATTCCATCAATGGTATCTAGAGCCAAGGTCTTTGAAATATGCTTCTTGTTTATGACTTTTAAATCCACTAATCTTACAATCTAGTAACATGCATGAAACTAGAATGTAAAAATTTTAGATTTTGGGTGGGATCCTTTTTTGGCCGAAAATTAAGGGGTTCCAAAATGGGTTTGGAACTTATTTTTTGGTCAAATTTTGTTGTATGATATGGTTCACAATCAAGCCTAGACCTTGTGTTTTAATGGTTGTATGATGTGGTTGTTTTATTCATTCTTATGGTTTGTAATATTAATCATTCATTTGGTTTGTAATAATTTGTAATTTGTAATTTATTTTATGTTTGGTATGTAAAATAGATTAGGTTGTAATTTCATTTTCTAGAAAAAATGTATTAGGATATATTTTTTTGTAAAGAGAATGAAGAATGAAGATGATGAAGATGAACATAAGTTGGAAGCATTTGGATACAAGATTAAGTGGGAGATTATAAATCTCCTACTTTGTCATAACCCTTAGAAGGTGACATTTGTTTTGGCTAAACAAATGTCTACCAAATTGGCTTGATTGTGGACTTGTTTGTTTTGCATGTTTATTGTGTTTGTATGCTTGATTGATACAAGATAATCACATATTTACAACTTGCAAAATGACATTATAATTGGTTATAATTAAAACAACAAAAGGACACTAATAAATGGTTATTAAGGACATGATGTTAATGTATATAAAATGGTTTATATCATGTAATTGGCTTTACTAATATGACATGAATATTGGTTTTTCATAATGTACTATACACCAAATGCATGTTGGTGTATGGCAAATGTTTTCTTAAACTAGAATTTATGAAAACTTAAAATCCCTTAACTAAAACAAGGTAAACAAGTTAAACGCCATCTTTTTGTGGGAACACTTGAACATAGTAGGGAACTCATAATGGGATAAAGGTCACCTAACCATTATGAACTAACTAATATGGTTAAGGTAAAATTCGCATGCTTGTGGGATAAAGGTCACCTAACCACTTGTATGTTGTTTTACATGTTTACACAAGTAAGACCACTTGATTTGGGAATCATGAACTTAGGGTCACCGAAGCATGAGAAAAAAATAGGCGTTGATGGGATAAATATGCCATGCAAAAGGATTGCATGATCTCATAATTTAGAAGTTGCAAAAGGATTGCAATTGTCATATAAATGACTACCTAGCTAAATCAAATAACGGGATAAAGGTCACCTAGCCGAAATTTGATTTACCGTTGGATTCTAATATTTAATAAGACAATTAATTATAAAAGGGTGTTGTTTATTAAATTTAAAATCGATACTTAAATGAACTTTGTTAATTTTGTAGATAGCCGCAAATAACAACAACATGCAAAATGCACCACTTAACCTAAACAACCTATCATTAAGGTCTCTCCTCGAGAAAGACAAACTCAACCATACGAACTTTATGGATTGGTTCCGTAATCTTAGAATTGTCCTCAAACTTGAGGATAAAGCGTATGTATTGGAGGACCCTATTCCCGACCAACCGGATGAGGAAGATCTAGAGGGCATGACTTATTATCACAAGTATTGCGCCGATTCGGTGCAAGTCGCTTGCCTAATGCTTGGGACTATGATACCCGAACTCCAAAAGGATTTCGAACATCATAGTGCATATGACATGATTACGCAATTAAAGGAGATGTTCCTTCAACAAGCATGTGTCGAGCGCTTCGAAACGGTTCGAGCGCTACATGCATGTCGTATGGATGACACCCAATCCGTATCCTCTTATGTCCTTAAAATGAAAAGCCTTATTGATCGCGCAAACCGTCTTAATCTCAACATATCCAATGAGCTAGCCACCGATCTTATCCTAAACTCCCTGTCAAAGAGGTTTGACCAATTTGTAATTAATTACAATATGAATGGGATGGATAAGACCATTGGTGAACTTCATGGCATGTTAAGGACGGCCGAAACTAGCATGGGTAAAAGGGCTTCACCCGTGCTAATGATCAATGATGGTGGGTCCAAAGGTAATAACACCTCTAAGCCTAAGGCGGCTAAGAGGAAAGGACCCGCTCATCAAGGCAAGGGAAAAGGGAAGATGGTTACCCCAACCAAAAACAAGAATAAGAAGCAAAAGGTTACCGGGCAAGCAAACCCTAAGGAAGACCCATGTTTCGGTTGCGGTGAAATGGGTCACTGGAAACGAAACTGCCTGGTCTACCTCAAGGAGTTGAAGGAAAAGAGAGATGCGGGGCAATCCTCAGGTAATATATATATGGTATATATAGAGCTTAGTATTACTTCTTCTAATACATGGGTATTAGACACTGGATGTGGAACTCACATTTGCAATTCATTGCAGGGGTTCAAAAGAAGTAGCAAGCAAGCGGGAACATCAAGTCTCTTTATGGGTAATGGAGCCAAAGTGCAAGTGAAGGCTCAAGGAGACTTTGTGTTAAAGCTTCCAAGTGGTTTGGAACTTATTTTGAATGATGTTTTGTATGCACCCGATTTATGTCGAAACATTATTTCCGTTTCCCGTTTGAAACAATGTGGTTTTCATCTTAATTTTGTTAATGATGATATCCACGTTTATTTAGATAATGTATTCTATTTTAAGGCTTCGCCTTCAAATGGAATTTATGAATTGGTTCATGATGACACATCATCTAGTAGCTCAATATACCATACTAGCACCAAGAAACTGAAACGGGGTTTGAGTGATTCCTACTTATGGCATTGTTGCCTTGGTCACATAAACAAGAATCGAATGCATACACTTCAAAAGAATGGACTTTTGAAATCAAATGAAATGGACTCGTTTGATGTATGTGAATCTTGTTTACAAGGCAAAATGACTAAAGCACCTTTCAAAGGGACCTATGAAAGGGCTAAAGACTTATTGGGATTAATACATTCGGATGTATGTGGACTCTTTAAGCCCATGACTAGGAATGGTGAAAGATACTTTGTTACTTTCATTGATGACTTTAGTCGTTTCAGATATGTCTACTTATTAAGACACAAGGACGAAACTTTTGAAGCATTCAAAGAATATCAAAGCGAAGTACAAAATCAACTCAATAAGACAATTAAGGTACTTCGTACCGATAGAGGAGGTGAATACCTAAGCGATGCTTTTCAAGATCATCTTAGGAGTTGTGGAATTATCTCACAACTTACTCCACCCGGAACACCCCAACTTAATGGAGTTTCCGAAAGGAGGAACCGAACCCTAATGGATATGGTTCGATCTATGATGGCAAGAAGCTCGTTACCTCTATCATTTTGGGGTTATTGCCTAAGCTTCGCGGCCCGTATCTTAAATATGGCCCCAACCAAGAAAGTGGAACGAACTCCTCATGAGATGTGGTTTGGAAAACCTCCTTCTCTATCATACTTGAAAGTATGAGGATGTGAAGTTTATCCTAAGCGCCATGTTGCTAATAAGTTACATGCTCGATCCACAAAGTGTATCTTCATAGGATATCCCAAGGATGATATGGGATACTATTTCTATGATCCGACCGAGCAAAATGTATTTATTGCTCGAAAGGCGGAATTCCTTGAAACCAAATTCCTTATGGAAGGTGATGGTGAAAGGAAAATAGATCTTGTAGAGGTTCAAGATCAAGTCAATGATACACAAATGGTTGACACTAGCACTCAACATGAGGATGTTGAAAATGATCATGTGGATGATCAAAGTATACAGAGCGTTTGTAGATCTAGTAGGATTAGTAATCCTCCTGAGAGATATGGTTTTCTCGTGGATGGTTGCTATACGGTTGATTTGGATGAACCGACAAACTACAAAGATGCTTTATCAAGGATTGATAAAGACAAATGGCAGGAAGCCATGAACGCCGAGATGCAATCCATGTATGAAAACCAAGTTTGGGAACTTGTTGTGCAACCTCCTAGCTCCAAGCTAGTTGATTGCAAATGGCTTTTCAAGAAGAAAACCGACATACATGGAAACTTGGATACATACAAAGCTAGACTTGTAGCAAAAGGTTTCACTCAAACTCAAGGGGTTGACTATGATGAAACTTTCTCGCCTGTGGCAATGCTAAAGTCTATTAGGATATTATTTGCCATTGCTGCTGATTATGGTTATGAAATATGGCAAATGGATGTCAAAACCGCTTTCCTAAATGGATATCTTGAGGAAGATGTTTATATGGTACAGCCCGAAGGTTTTGTTGATCCGAAAAATCCTAAAAAGGTATGCAAGTTAAAGAAATCAATCTACGGATTGAAACAAGCATCTAGAATGTGGAATCATCGTTTTAATGAAGAGGCAAAGAAATTTGGCTTCATTAAAAATGGTGATGAAGCTTGTGTATACAAGAAAGCTAGTGGGAGCTCTATTATGTTCCTTGTGCTATATGTGAATGATATATTATTATTTGGGAATGATATTACCACAATGCAAGAAGTCAAAACTTGGCTAAAGAGTTGCTTCTCCATTAAGTATCTTGGAGAAGCACAATACATATTGGGGATAGGGATCTATAGGAATAGATCCAAAAGATTGATAGGTTTAAGTCAAAGTACATACATTGATAAGGTCTTGAAAAGGTTCAAGATGGAAAACTCTAAGAAAGGTTCGGTACATATTCAAAGAGGAACTGTTCTCAGTTCATCTCAGTGTCCCACCATAAAAGATGAACAAGAGAGGATGAAAAATGTCCCATACGCATCTGCTATTGGGTCTATCATGTATGCAATGATATGTACTAGACCGGATGTGTCATGTGCTCTAAGCTTGACAAGTAGATACCAGAATAACCCAGGAAACAGTCATTGGGTTGCTGTTAAAAGTATATTGAAATACCTTAGGAGAACTAAGGATATGTTTCTAATATATGGGTCTGGTGAGGAGGAACTCGCTGTAAAGGGTTACGTGGATGCGAGTTTCCAAACTGATCGAGATGACTCTCGATCACAATCCGGTTATGTCTTCATGTTAAATGGTGGTGCGGTCTCTTGGAAGAGTTCAAAACAGGATGTTGTTGCGTTATCCACTACAGAGTCGGAGTACATTGCCGCCTCACTGGCAGCTCAGGAAGCTGCATGGATGAAGAAATTCATCGATGAATTAGGAGTGGTCCCTTCCATTCAGGACCCTCTTGAGATCTTTTGTGACAACGAGGGTGCGATTGCTCAAATCAAGGAACCTCGTGCTCATCAAAAGGCTCGTCACATTGAGCGGAGATTCAACTACATCAGGGATGAAGTTGAAAAGGGAAAGATATGTATTCACAAAGTTCACACAGATCATAATGTTGCGGATCCACTCACGAAGCTTTTACATGGGCCAAAACATGAGGGACATGTTTATGCATTAGGGCTTCGATATTCTAGTGATTGGAAATGATCTATTTTATGTATTGTAACAGAACGAATTAGTTTAAACTCATTAATATAACTACGGTGTTAACTTATTTTGAGTCATGTTCCTATTTTTCATATTTTATCCATGAATAAGCAATTATTCTAAATTCCGTAGTCGATCACATTTGTGGGAACAAGTGTGAGGTTTAGACTATTATGAACTTGGATTGGTAAACATTTAAAGGGATGAATGTGGGGTAAGGTTGCTGCCAAGGTTCATAGATATTTGTAGGATACAAATATTGGAAGACCCGCTCTCAAGATTTACTGTATGGAGCCTCTATGGTTGATCACATGTAATCTTGAGTAAAGGAGAATATCATTGTATCCTCTGACCTGAGATACATATTGGGTTCAGATATTCACCGAATATCGTGCCTTGATTCTTTCTTCACTATTCTGAAAGGGTAGCTCATAAGGGAGGCTTCAGGTATGGTACAAAGTGTAGTGTCTAGGACGTATGTAGCCAAGATGGAATTTGTCCCTCTTATTCGTTGAGAGTCAGATGTCTAAGGCCTGATAAAGTTAAATCTATAAGAGAGTGATCACTCTATGTCTCTTGGATTTAACATGACATCTAGGACAAAAGGATATATTGAAAGATTCACCTAATCATATTCGAGATGGGAACTCGAAAGGGATGATGTTATTGAATGGCACTAAGTCATAACATATTGGGGGTGATGGACGGTCGTTAGGTGGTATCCATCACTTGCATTAATTTCTTATGTTTCTCGTGCAAGTGGGAGATTGAAGGTATTTCATATGCCCGAGAGACATATTAAACTAATGTGGCTAATATGTTATGATCCAAGTCGGGTCATACCCAATAACAAACTTATCAACACCTTATAAGTATTTATCTTAACGATTGGATCATTAAGTAAATACTTGACACTTAGCTTTTAGAAAATTGGTTTTCTAAAATATAATAACTTGAGAAAAAAAAAATTATTTGGATAATTTATAAATTAAGGATTTAATTGTTTATTTAATTAGACAATTAAAGTGTGTGTTATATTTTGTAAAAGGGTTATAAAATATACAAGTATCCATTTTATTTTGTATAAATAACAAGTATTTAAACCTTGTTATAAAAATTATATAAAAAAGGGATGGCATGGAGGTGGTGGCGTTTTTTGGGGGTTCCAAGACAAGCCCCATGTGGTTACTTGTTGCTTTAATTAAAGCTCTTCTCCACATACATGAAAAACACACTTCTCCAAATTAGATCTCAAGTTCATTTTTCAAACAAGCAACCCTTTTCTCTCTTCCTACTCCCTCTTGGCCGAAATTTTTCAAGAAAAAGGAAGGGTTCTTGCAAATTGTTTGTAGCTAAATTTGTGTCCAAAATCCTAACCATTAAAGGGTGGTGTTGGTTATCAAAGGCTTGTGGGTATATCTTACTTGAGGCTTCAAGTAAGAAGCTTTCTTATTCATCATCTTCTTCATCATCTTCACCTATTTTTACCTCCTAACTTGGAGTAGGTATAACCTTCTTACTAGCTCTTATACTTGTAAGCATATCTTCAAGACTTGATATATTTATGGAATTTGTCTTTTAAAATGGATAAAATATAACATGTACTTTGCATGCTTCCGCTTACTTTAATCTTCATAAAATGGGTTTTATGAACTTTGTTAATATGTAGAACTTGTTTGTTTAAAAGATTGTCAAATTCCATCAAAAAAGCATTACGTAGATTATCAAATAATGATAATCTAAAATATACCGTTTATACACGACCATTACATAATGGTTTACAATAAGAATATATTACATCAAAAATAAGTTTCTTGAATGCAGTTTTACATAATATCATACAAGCATGAACTCCAAATCTTGTCCTTATTTTAGTATGCAACAGCGGAAACTCTTAGTATTCACCTGAGAATAAACATGCTTTAAACGTCAACAAAAATGTTGGTGAGTTATAGGTTTAACCTATATATATCAAATCGTAACAATAGACCACAAGATTTCATATTTCAATACATATCCCATACATAGAGATAAAAATCATTCATATAGTGAACACCTGGTAACCGACATTAACAAGATGCATATATAAGAATATCCCCATCATTCCGGGACACCCTTCGGATATGATATAAATTTCGAAGTACTAAAGCATCCGGTACTTTAGATGGGGTTTGTTAGGCCCAATAGATCTATCTTTAGGATTCGCGTCAATTAGGGTGTCTGTTCCCTAATTCTTAGATTACCAGACTTAATAAAAGGGGCATATTCAATTTTGATAATTCAACCATAGAATGTAGTTTCACGTACTTGTATCTATTTTGCAAATCATCTATAAAACCTGCATGTATTCTCATCCCAAAAATATTAGATTTTAAAAGTGGGACTATAACTCACTTTCACAGATTTTTACTTCGTCGGGAAGTAAGACTTGGCCACTGGTCGATTCACGAACCTATAACAAATATGTACATATATATCAAAGTATGTTCAAAATATATTTACAACACTTTTAATACATTTTGATGTTTTAAGTTTATTAAGTCAGCTGTCCTCGTTAGTAACCTACAACTAGTTGTCTACAGTTAGATGTACATAAATAAATCGATATATATTATCTTGAATCAATCCACGACCCAGTGTATACACGTCTCAGGCTAGATCACAACTCAAAGTATATATATTTTTGGAATCAACCTCAACCCTGTATAGCTAACTCCAACATTACTGCATATAGAGTGTCTATGGTTGTTCCAAATAATATATATACATGAGTCGATATGATATGTCAAAACATTTGCATACGTGTCTATGGTATCCCAAGATTACATAATATATTAGAATACATGTATAATACAATATAAGTTAGCTAGGATATGATTTGTATAGAATTGTTAATATTTCCCGTAGCTACAAAAATAAAAAATATCCAATCTTGTTTTACCCATAACTTCTTCATTTTAAATCCGTTTTGAGTGAATCAAATTGCTATGGTTTCATATTGAACTCTATTTTATGAATCTAAATAGAAAAAGTATAGGTTTATAGTTGGAAACATAAGTTAGAAGTCATTTTTGTAAGAGGTAGTCATTTCAGTCGAAAGAACGACGTCTAGATGACCATTTTAGAAAACATACTTCCACTTTGAGTTTAACCATGATTTTTGGATATAGTTTCATGTTCATAAGAAAAATCATTTTCCCATAAGAACAACTTTTAAATCAAAGTTTATCATAGTTTTTAATTAACTAACCCAAAACAGCCCGCGGTGTTACTACGACGGCGTATGTCCGGTTTTACAGTGTTCTTCGTGTTTCCAGGTTTTAAATCATAAAGTTAGCATATTATATAGATATAGAACATGTGTTTAGTTGATTTTAAAAGTAAATTTAGAAGGATTAACTTTTGTTTGCGAACAAGTTTAGAATTAACTAAACTATGTTCTAGTGATTTCAAGTTTAAACCTTCGAATAAGATAGCTTTATATGTATGAATCGAATGATATTATGAACATCATTAATACCTCAAGTTTTGTGGATAAACCTACTGGAAAAGAGACAAATGGATCTAGCTTCAAAGGATCTTGGATGGCTTGAAAGTTCTTGAAGTAGAATCATGACACGAAAACAAGTTCAAGTAAGATTTCCAATCGAAATAAGATTGTTATAGTTATAGAAATTGAATCAAAGTTTGAATATGAGTATTACCTTATATTAGAAAGATATCTTACTGTAAATAAGAAAGTTTTCTTGAGGTTGGATGATCACTCTACAAGATTGGAAGTAAGCTAGCAAACTTGGAAGTATTCTTGATTTTATGAAACTAGAACTTGTAGAATTTATGAAGAACACTTAGAAATTGAAGATAGAACTTGAGAGAGATCAATTAGATGAAGAAAATTGAAGAATGAAAGTGTTTGTAGGTGTTTTTGGTCGTTGGTGTATGGATTAGATATAAAGGATATGTAATTTTGTTTTCATGTAAATAAGTCATGAATGATTACTCATATTTTTGTAATTTTATGAGATATTTCATACTAGTTGCCAAATGATAGTTCTCACATGTAATGACCCGAAAATTTCCGACCAAATTTAAATCTTAATCTTTATATGTTTCTGACACGATAAGCAAAAATCTGTAATGCTGAGTATAGAAAGTTTGAAATCTATATTCGGATAATTAGTTACCCTTTGACTATGCCTGACAATTCACGAACGACTGTTTGTAAATAAATATCATAGTATATATAATTAGTAACTATAATATAATCGATAAATTATAATAATAATCTATTAAATGTAATTACAAATTAACAATATAGTTGTTATACTGAGAATATTATTATTACTTTCATTGTTATTATCAATATTAATATCAATATTAAAACTCGGTGTTATTAATATTATTATAGATATGAAGTTTGATATATAGAAATTGTTACAATATTATTATGACTATTATTATTATTATTATCATTAATAACATTAATATTATCATAACTAATATTATTATTAATAATATGATGTTATAGTTATCATTATCATTAATAATAATAGTATTATTATTATTATTATTATATATTATTAATATTAGGTATAATATTATTATTGTTATATTTATTAATAAATGAGATTAATTATAATATATATAAATACAAATAGATAAATATAGATAAATAAAGATTATGAAACAGATATATATATAGCGAATATCTGTTTTCCCTATCACTATCATCCATTTTTTTTCTGTACCCTTGTGATTTCCTGTCTTCAGCTAATCCTTTGGATCAAATTTTGCTATAAATAACCGTTCATCATCAAACTGATATAATCAATCACCTATGTTTCTATTTTTTTATTTTTTATTTTTTTTTATTTCTTCTATCCCTTCTCGTACTACCTTTTAATCCAAACCTCAAATTCGAATTGATTCTCAAAAAGTAATAATGCTAAGTTGTTAGGAATCCTTCCCTCAAACTTCCAGTAAAATCTCAACTTCCAATTCCTTGTATTGATTTCAAATTCAAGAGTCAAAGTTTAGAAATACAAAAGTCAACATATTGTTCTTCATTAAAATTCGCAAGTGTTTTGATGTTTTCTGATAAATTAACGATTGATGGAGTTTACGATTTAAAACCTTTTTCATTTAGGGATCATGAACTAATACGATCTCAAACTTAAAAACTCAATTTTTTTTTAAGAAACAGCGAATGGCAGCAGGTCTGCTTCGTTTATTATTTTTATTTTTTTTTATTTTCGTTTTAAATTAATTCAAGGTTAACATAGATTGATTATACTTTGTTTAAAAAAAAAATCGTATAACTAATTGATGATATGAGGGATTGATAGTTGGTCTTCTGTGTCGATCAGATGGGTTGGAGAAGGTAGAAATAGAAAGTCGGGTTATAAACAAATGGGTCGAGTTTAATTCCAAAAAGACAAGCCAGCTTAGATGGTTTAGTGTGTTTACGATATTCGAGAGGTCACGGGTTCGAGTCCCTAGAGTGGCAATATTTTTTTTTTCAGGCCAAATGTTTGATCTTGGACTCCAAATTAAAAAGGGTTTAGCTAAGTGGGCCGAGTTCTAGATTTTTGGATTAGGCCAAATCCTAATTTAATTGTTGGGCCGAAAACAATAGTATATACATTCAAATTCAGGGGATTTAAAACAGAAAAAGAAATACAGAGGGACGGTTAGGAGAGTGTTCGGGTTAGCAGGAGGTCACTGGTTCGAGTCCCTCTTGGAGCATTATTCTTTTTAAAGACTTTTACTATTGAAGGTAGTTTAATTTTTATTATTATTTATAATATTTTTTTCATTATTATTATTATTATCGTTATTAGGATATGTATTATTAATGTTATTGAGATTAGAATTTTTACTATTATTATTATTAAAATAACGAAAGATATTATTATTTTCATTAATATTAGTATTAATATCATTTAATAAATATTAGTACTATCAATATATTTATAATTATTAACATCATTACTTTTAAAAATCTATCATTAAAATTGGTGATTTCATTGAAATTGATATTTTTATTAAAATTATTAATTTGTTATCGTTATTAAAATTATTATTAATATTATTATTATTATTATTATTATTATTATTATTATTATTATTATTATTATTATTATTATTATTATTATTATTATTATTATTATTATTATTATTATTATTATCCTTAACTTCGTATTATTACAATATTCAATTGTTACAAACGGAAGATATATTTATAAAAATATATTTATTACAAGTTGTAATAATATTGCATAATATTATGCTTTAACTAATATAATACTATAACGTTAATTAAATTATATATCAAATAAGTATCATAACAAAATATATAAATTTGTTCGATTACAATTATACGTATTAATAAATATATAATTAATATAGGTTCGTGAACCCAAGGCCAACCTTACACTTGTTCAATGATGTTATATGTATTTTTACTACAAAATACAGTATGGTGAGTTTCATTACTCCCTTTTTATATATACTTTTGGGCTAAGAATACATGCGCTGTTTTATAAATGTTTTACGAAATAGGCACAAGTACTAAAACTAATTCTATGTGGGTTTAAACCAGAAATATACCCTTAGCTTGGTAACATTAAACTACTTGTCTATGTACGGTAGGCGCGAATCCTAAAGATAGATCTATTGGGCCTGACAAACCCCATCCTAACTATGGGATGCTTTAGTACTTCGAAGCTATATTAAACACACCTGGTCTGGTGTACTTCAGAGGGTAAAACATGAACGTTAAGGCTTGTTACCGGGTGCCTACAATTTATAGAATACTTTTATACACTTGCGAGTGTACATATATTTATAAACGGAAATCTTGTGGTCTATTGATATATTGAAATGATTGATATGATAAACCTATGAACTCACCAACCTTTTGGTTGACACTTTTAAGCATGTTTATTTTCAGGTACGAATTAAGTTTTCCGCTGTTCATTTGCTCAATTTAAGGACATTACTTGGAGTCGATCATCGCAATGGGACTAAATGTTGATGAATTCGTCCAGGTGGATTAGGACGGGTCCTCACAGGTGGTATCAGAGCGGTGGTCTTAGCGAACCAGGTCTTGCATTAGTGTGTCTAACTGATAGTTGTTTAGATGCATTAGTGGGTCTGGACTTCGACCGTGTCTGCATGTCAAAAGTTTTGCTTATCATTTAGTGTCGAAAATTATTTTCTTATCATACTTAAAGTCTAGACACGTCTTACTGCGTTTATTGCATAGACAGGGTACATATAAATTCATATCATAGCGTATCTGTTATTGTTACCTTTGCCTAACAGCTTCCGTAGATATCTCCGTAACTTATGGGATTTTAGTATTATATATGCATCTGTAAATTATGTATTGCAGGGTACTAATCTACATCCTATAATCTATTTCTTATCGAAAAATCCTTCACCTGATCGTACGAGATGAATCCCTCAACTAGTTCGAATTCCTCGGATTCCGACAGCTATTCCGATATGGAGTTTCATCTATCAGCGTCACCAGAATGAATCAACTAATCAGCCATCCTTAATTCATCTGATGGGTTCCTAGTCGACTTAATCATTTGAAACAAGAAGAAGGCGATCCTTTCAATCCACCACATTGCCCTTTTGGCGAAGAACCTGAAGCACTTACTGGCGAACCAGTCCGAAACACCATTTTTACCCTCATTTCCCGAATACCTCACCACGATTATATTCTATCTAAAATTATAAACCTTATTCATCCGCTTGATCCGACCAACAATCATCCCGGAATAATAGAAGAAGTCAACGAACTTCGCGCTCGAGTAATCAATTTGGAGAATATGGTTCAAAACTTACAAGCACCAGCAGCATCACCGGCACTAATAGTACCACCAACAACATCTGCATCACCAGCTTTGATATCTCATTCTGTACCTCGAGTAAAATCATCGTTCTACATGACGTTCTACATCATTTATCTTCGTTCAACATAATAGTTATGTAACCTCTAATGTTTTAGAGATTATATATTCTTGTTCTAACGGTAAATCAGATGAGCTAATATCATATTAACTCATTAAATCCATGACTGCATCTGAAGAAAATATATATGTAAGTATATTTTCATAAAGATTGTAATTGAAAATTCTTTCGTACAAACTGTTAATGGTGAAAATATTTTAACGGGTAGGTAATACCCGGGGAAATATTTAATTTTCATATTAACATGTTATACTGTACATTCTTCGAATCTGATTCAACGGTCATTTACTATCCTACTTACATCCACCGACATACGAATCCGTTTACCACAGAGTAATCATTTTCATTCAATTACATATTTGGATTTTGACTTCTCAGAATCCAACAAGTGGCATAATGAAGAAAACATTGAACAAAATAAAATTTGTTAGAAACAAACAAATTAACTAATTGAAATATTGTTAAGAATTCACGCTAACTATTCCACGCTAACTGTTCCTAGCTAACTGGTTACATTTTATTTATCGCAATTTAATTATCGCAATTTACATTCTCGCAAATTTATTTATCGTCATTTAATTTCTGTATTTATTTTACGCACTTTAAATAATGGGACACGTATACAAGGTTTCGACATATCATATTGACCCATCTATATATTTATCTTGGAACAACCATAGACACTCTATATGCAAATGACGGAGTTAGCTATACAGGGTTGAGGTTGATTCCAAAATATATATATAGTTTGAGTTGTGATCAATACTGAGACCGGTACACGGGTCACGATACGTATTAATTAATTCGAATGTTATATATTAAACTATATATGAACTATTGGACTGTTAAATGCGGACTATCGACTGTGGAAGAATAATATTGGACAATTAAAATGAATTAAAATACTGATTATAACATATGAAACTAAATAATTCTTCAAGTTTGCCACTTGATTTCATCTTAAACCTCATTCGTATCTTGACGATTACAATCTGCGTTCAAACCTTTCATGATTTTTGAAAACACCTCGATCGAAAGAATGAACCAGTCGCACTTTATCTACGGAAGAAAAGATTGATGCATATAGTTATACACCTGAAAAACCCTCGGAAACTGAGTAAACGTTTAACACGTAGCTGTACTAATTCCTTTAGTGTTATTATTACCCAAAATGATTTGGTAATCTCTTTCAAAGTAGCAAATTTTGTCACAGCTCCAGCAAGTCAACTCCGACTTTTCATTCGAAATAACCTTATTATAACCTTGATATATATGCGTACTCTTTATTGTTACTGGAGAATCTTTTATATTCCACCATATTACCATCAGCGTTTAATCATCTAAAAAAAATACAATTCTCCTGAAACCACCTCAGTTTGATAACCGATGACCCAGATCCGTTAACTTTGAAAATGCTGACGAAGTAGCATGTTGTAGATGGTCTTAATGGTCAAAAGTTTGATGATAAAGAATGGTATGTTGGTAAAGCTTAGAAAAAGAGAAGGTTTGGAACTGGAAAACGGATTGAGCAAAGTATGAAAGAGGCCGTGAATATATCACAAGGACTGAACCTGCCTTTAAGGAATCCAAATGATTCAGTGCCTGCTGAAACCGTTAGTAAGAACCCTACTCCTTATTCTAAACCTTCACAGACAAATATTCTTCATCATCATCTTATTATAGATATTATAAGATATCTTCGTATCTTCCATTATACATATTCTCCATAATTCTGGAGATATTTTCACAACTGTTCTTATCTGAAATCATTTATCTCTCCGTAATATCTGCGTTACAACATAAAAGAAACGGTGTTAGTTTCTAAATTTTGAAACCTTCGAGTTTAAAATATGAACGTTTTGAAGTGGTGTTGGGAACTGATGCATGAATTAGTATAATATAATGACACTTGATCAACGTCATTATATTATAGTAAGTCATGTTGAGTTTCTAATGGAATGTGATGATTCACAGTACCATCATCATGTGTCATGTTACACGGCTCTTACATTCTATCTAATCTCTAAACATATCAAGAAAATATATTCGTTGATGATTTGGTCTTTTCCAGGATAATCTGGTAATTTGACAAATCAAAATCGTACTATTACCATTTCTTTCTTAAAGCATTAGCTATGTTTACTCCGAATTTCATACCTACGAATTCCGAACCATTACTCGCTTGACTTGAAGTCGGGAGGAGAAAACAAAATCATGAAGCTCCGAAAAATAATGAAGAATATAAAGCTCGATAATAACCCCAAAATTTCAAACCGTGTATATCAATGCAAATAGCAATATAGAGACACGGGAGAACTAGAAATACTATAAACACAAGAGTATAGTAGAAGTAAATAGATTCTTCTGGCGGTAGATGAAACAGAAGAATTATAGATACGAAAGTTAGGAGTATATCAAGAATCAGGACTGGATGGAGCATATTGATGAATGCTTTAAAGTATGAATCAAGCGAGAAAGAATAGAAGGTGTGAGTTGTGAAAAAAAAAAAATAAGGAAATTAAGGAGGCGGATTTATAGTGAAATATCCGACAGAGAAATCGAAACAGATTGCCGCATTAAATCAAAGAAGATCCTGATCGCCGAAGAACCAAATCTTATTACGTAAGATTTTCTTTAAATCCCATAAATTCCGGAAATCAATAGTAGCCACGTCATTGATTAAAACGATTCCATATTTACTCATTTCATTCTCTCGCGATAGCTTCACTTATATTCTTCGTATAATCGAATTGTTTTATCTATATTACCTAAATATGATAAAACTCCATATTTACCTCATATTTGTTATGGAAACATTCTTATTATTATCTATGACGATCTCTATCAAATTTCAGGGACGAAATTTCTTTAACGGGTAGGTACTGTAATGACCCGGAAATTTCCGACCAAATTTAAATCTTAATCTTTATATGTTTCTGACACGATAAGCAAAAATCTGTAATGCTGAGTATAGAAAGTTTGAAATCTATATTCGGATAATTAGTTACCCTTTGACTATGCCTGACAATTCACGAACGACTGTTTGTAAATAAATATCATAGTATATATAATTAGTAACTATAATATAATCGATAAATTATAATAATAATCTATTAAATGTAATTACAAATTAACAATATAGTTGTTATACTGAGAATATTATTATTACTTTCATTGTTATTATCAATATTAATATCAATATTAAAACTCGGTGTTATTAATATTATTATAGATATGAAGTTTAATATATAGAAATTGTTACAATATTATTATGACTATTATTATTATTATTATCATTAATAACATTAATATTATCATAACTAATATTATTATTAATAATATGATGTTATAGTTATCATTATCATTAATAATAATAGTATTATTATTATTATTATTATTATTATTATATATTATTAATATTAGGTATAATATTATTATTGTTATATTTATTAATAAATGAGATTAATTATAATATATATAAATACAAATAGATAAATATAGATAAATAAAGATTATGAAACAGATATATATATAGCGAATATCTGTTTTCCCTATCACTATCATCCATTTTTTTTCTGTACCCTTGTGATTTCCTGTCTTCAGCTAATCCTTTGGATCAAATTTTGCTATAAATAACCGTTCATCATCAAACTGATATAATCAATCACCTATGTTTCTATTTTTTTTTTATTTTTTTTATTTCTTCTATCCCTGCTCGTACTACCTTTTAATCCAAACCTCAATTTCGAATTGATTCTCAAAAAGTAATAATGCTAAGTTGTTAGGAATCCTTCCCTCAAACTTCCAGTAAAATCTCAACTTCCAATTCCTTGTATTGATTTCAAATTCAAGAGTCAAAGTTTAGAAATACAAAAGTCAACATATTGTTCTTCATTAAAATTCGCAAGTGTTTTGATGTTTTCTGATAAATTAACGATTGATGGAGTTTGTACGTACGATTTAAAACCTTTTTCATTTAGGGATCATGAACTAATACGATCTCAAACTCAAAAACTCAATTTTTTTTTTTAAGAAACAGCGAATGGCAGCAGGTCTGCTTCGTTTATTATTTTTATTTTTTTATTTTTGTTTTAAATTAATTCAAGGTTTACATAGATTGATTATACTTTGTTTAAAAAAAAATCGTATAACTAATTGATGATATGAGGGATTGATAGTTGGTCTTCTGTGTCGATCAGATGGGTTGGAGAAGGTAGAAATAGAAAGTCGGGTTATAAACAAATGGGTCGAGTTTAATTCCAAAAAGACAAGCCAGCTTAGATGGTTTAGTGTGTTTACGATATTCGAGAGGTCACGGGTTCGAGTCCCTAGAGTGGCAATATTTTTTTTTTCAGGCCAAATGTTTGATCTTGGACTCCAAATTAAAAAGGGTTTAGCTAAGTGGGCCAAGTTCTAGATTTTTGGATTAGGCCAAATCCTAATTTAATTGTTGGGCCGAAAACAATAGTATATACATTCAAATTCAGGGGATTTAAAACAGAAAAAGAAATACAGAGGGACGGTTAGGAGAGTGTTCGGGTTAGCAGGAGGTCACTGGTTCGAGTCCCTCTTGGAGCATTATTCTTTTTAAAGACTTTTACTATTGAAGGTAGTTTAATTTTTATTATTATTTATAATATTATTTTCATTATTATTATTATTATCGTTATTAGGATATGTATTATTAATGTTATTGAGATTAGAATTTTTACTATTATTATTATTAAAATAACGAAAGATATTATTATTTTCATTAATATTACTATTAATATCATTTAATAAATATTAGTACTATCAATATATTTATAATTATTAACATCATTACTTTTAAAAATCTATCATTAAAATTGGTGATTTCATTGAAATTGATATTTTTATTAAAATTATTAATTTGTTATCGTTATTAAAATTATTATTAATATTATTATTATTATTATTATTATTATTATTATTATTATTATTATTATTATTATTATTATTATTATTATTATTATTATTATTATTATTATTATTATTATTATTATTATTATTATTATTATTATCCTTAACTTCGTATTATTACAATATTCAATTGTTACAAACGGAAGATATATTTATAAAAATATATTTATTACAAGTTGTAATAATATTGCATAATATTATGCTTTAACTAATATAATACTATAACGTTAATTAAATTATATATCAAATAAGTATCATAACAAAATATATAAATTTATTCGATTACAATTATACGTATTAATAAATATATAATTAATATAGGTTCGTGAACCCAAGGCCAACCTTACACTTGTTCAATGATGTTATATGTATTTTTGCTACAAAATACAGTATGGTGAGTTTCATTACTCCCTTTTTATATATACTTTTGGGCTGAGAATACATGCGCTGTTTTATAAATGTTTTACGAAATAGGCACAAGTACTAAAACTAATTCTATGTGGGTTTAAACCAGAAATATACCCTTAGCTTGGTAACATTAAACTACTTGTCTATGTACGGTAGGCGCGAATCCTAAAGATAGATCTATTGGGCCTGACAAACCCCATCCTGACTATGGGATGCTTTAGTACTTCGAAGCTATATTAAACACACCTGGTCTGGTGTACTTCAGAGGGTAAAACATGAACGTTAAGGCTTGTTACCGGGTGCCTACAATTTATAGAATACTTTTATACACTTGCGAGTGTACATATATTTATAAACGGAAATCTTGTGGTCTATTGATATATTGAAATGATTGATATGATAAACCTATGAACTCACCAACCTTTTGGTTGACACTTTTAAGCATGTTTATTCTCAGGTACGAATTAAGTCTTCCGCTGTTCATTTGCTCAATTTAAGGACATTACTTGGAGTCGATCATCGCAATGGGACTAAATGTTGATGACTTCGTCCAGGTAGATTAGGACGGGTCCTCACACCACATGTGTTAGGTGACTCACATGGGCTGCTAAGAGCTAATCATTAGAGTGTATATACCAATAGTACATACATCTAAAAGCTGTGTATTGTACGAGTACGAATACGGGTGCATACGAGTAGAATTGTTGATGAAACTGAACGAGGATGTAATTGTAAGCATTTTTGTTAAGTAGAAGTATTTTGATAAATGTCTTGAAGTCTTTCAAAAGTGTATGAATACGTATTAAAACACTACATGTATATACATTTTAACTGAGTCGTTAAGTCATCGTTAGTCGTTACATGTAAGTGTTGTTTTGAAACCTTTAGGTTAACGATCTTGTTAAATGTTGTTAACCCATTGTTTATTAAATCAAATGAGATGTTAAATTATTACATTATCATGATATCATGATGTATTAATATCTCTTAATATGATATATATATACATTAAATGTCGTTACAACGATAATCGTTACATATATGTCTCGTTTCAAAATCATTAAGTTAGTAGTCTTGTTTTTACATATGTAGTTCATTGTTAATATACTTAATGATATGTTTACTTATCATAATATCATGTTAACTATATATATATATATATCCATATATATGTCATCATATAGTTTTTACAAGTTTTAACGTTCGTGAATCGCCGGTCAACTTGGGTGGTCAATTGTCTATATGAAACCTATTTCAATTAATCAAGTCTTAACAAGTTTGATTGCTTAACATGTTGGAAACATTTAATCATGTAAATATCAATTTCATTTAATGTATAAAAACATGGAAAAGTTTGGGTCACTACAGTACCTACCCGTTAAATAAATTTCGTCCCGAAATTTTAAGCAGTTGGAGGTGTTGACGTATCTTCTGGAAATAAATGTGGGTATTTCTTCTTCATCTGATCTTCTCATTCCCAGGTGAACTCGGGTCCTCTACGAACATTCCATCGAACCTTAACAATTTGTATCTTGTTTTGCTTAAGTCTTTTAACCTCACGATCCATTATTTCGACGGGTTCTTCGATGAATTGAAGTTTTTCGTTGATTTAGATTTCATCTAACGGAATAGTGAGATCTTCTTTAGCAAAACATTTCTTCAAATTCGAGACGTGGCAAGTGTTATGTACAACCGCGAGTTGTTGAGGTAACTCAAGTCGGTAAGCTACTGGTCCGACACGATCAATAATCTTGAATGGTCCGATATACCTTGGATTTAATTTCCCTCGTTTAAAAAATCGAACAACGCCTTTCCAAGGTGAAACTTTAAGCATTACCATCTCTCCAATTTTAAATTCTATATCTTTTCTTTTAATATCAGCGTAGCTCTTTTGTCGACTTTGGGCGGTTTTCAACCGTTGTTGAATTTGGATGATCTTCTCGGTAGTTTCTTGTATTATCTCCGGACCCGTAATCTGTCTATCCCCCACTTCACTCCAACAAATTGGAGACCTGCACTTTCTACCATAAAGTGCTTCAAACGGCGCCATCTCAATGCTTGAATGGTAGCTGTTGTTGTAGGAAAATTCTGCTAACGGTAGATATCGATCCCAACTGTTTCCGAAATCAATAACACATGCTCGTAGCATGTCTTCAAGTGTTTGTATCGTCCTTTCGCTCTGCCCATCAGTTTGTGGATGATAGGCAGCACTCATGTCTAGACGAGTTCCTAATGCTTGCTGTAATGTCTGCCAGAATCTTGAAATAAATCTGCCATCCCTATCAGAGATAATAGAGATTGGTATTCCATGTCTGGAGATGACTTCCTTCAAATACAGTCGTGCTAACTTCTCCATCTTGTCATCTTCTCTTATTGGCAGGAAGTGTGCTGATTTGGTGAGACGATCAACTATTACCCAAATAGTATCAAAACCACTTGCAGTCCTTGGCAATTTAGTGATGAAATCCATGGCAATGTTTTCCCATTTCCATTCTGGGATTTCTGGTTGTTGAAGTAGACCTGATGGTTTCTGATGCTCAGCTTTGACCTTAGAACACGTCAAACATTCTCCTACGTATTTAGCAACATCGGATTTAATACCCGGCCACCAAAAATGTTTCTTGAGATCCTTGTACATCTTCCCCGTTCCAGGATGTATTGGGTATCTGGTTTTATGAGCTTCTCTAAGTACCATTTCTCTCATATCTCCAAATTTTGGTACCCAAATCCTTTCAGCCCTATACCGGGTTCCGTCTTCTCTAATATTAAGATGCTTCTTCGATCCTTTGGGTATTTTATCCTTTAAATTTCCCTCTTTTAAAACTCTTTGTTGCGCCTCCTTTATTTGAGTAGTAAGGTTATTGTGAATCATTATATTCATAGATTTTACTCTAATGGGTTCTCTGTCCTTCCTGCTCAAGGCGTCGGCTACCACATTTGCCTTCCCCGGGTGGTAACGAATCTCAAAGTCGTAATCATTCAACAATTCAATCCACCTACGCTGCCTCATATTCAGTTGTTTCTGATTAAATATGTGTTGAAGACTTTTGTGGTCGGTATATATAATACTTTTGACCCCATATAAGTAGTGCCTCCAAGTCTTTAATGCAAAAACAACCGCGCCTAATTTTAAATCAAGCGTCGTATAATTTTGTTCGTGAATCTTCAATTGTCTAGACGCATAAGCAATCACCTTCATTCGTTACATTAATACACAACCAAGACCTTGCTTTGATGCGTCACAATAAATCACAAAATCATCATTCCCTTCAGGCAATGACAATATAGGTGCCGTAGTTAGCTTTTTCTTCAATAACTGAAATGCTTTCTCTTGTTCATCCTTCCATTCAAATTTCTTCCCTTTATGCGTTAATGCAGTCAAGGGTTTTGCTATTCTGGAAAAGTCTTGGATGAACCTTCTATAGTGTGATGACCCGAGAATTTTCGACCAAATTTAAACTTGAATCCTATTTGATTTCGATACGATAAGCAAAGTCTGTAATGTTGAGTCTCAAAAACTTTGAACCGTGTTCATTTAATCAAATACCCTTTGACTAATTCCGACGATTCACGAATCATTGTTTGTAATTAGATATGTAAATATGTATATATATGTGTGTATAATGCATTGAGAACCATAAATAAAACTTTAATAGTTTGGTAAATTACTAGACAACGAAATCAATTATTAAGATTTGGATTTGGAAATCTTAACAAAAGTATTAAACATATAACATTATTACTATTATTAATGTTAGACTTATTTTGATTAATAATAATATTATTATTATTCTATTCTTATAATTAACAGTATTTTTAAAATATTAACATATTTATATTTAATAATTATTAATTTTAATATTAATTATAAATAAAAACTATATCCAGCACGAGAACATGTGGTGCATCACAATCACACTATTTTATATATTTGGTTTATGTCTCTAAGTATTACAATCAAGATTCCATCCAAATAAACCAGACAAATTCGGTTATGAATCAAATCATACTTTTTATTCTTTTATTTTTGTTTTCTTCTTTGCTGTACGATTTGATAATCCTGCGAATATCCACCTACTTCAAAAACAGCCCATCTAATACTTGATATTAAGAGAGCCATTTAGTTCTTCCCTCATTATCCTCAATGCTCAAATGCCGCTCTAGTTTCTCACCAAGATTCATAACAATCACTACTTTCCTTCCACCGTAGACAAATACCATTCATCACCTCATCTCCATCACGAAGGTCATCAAACAATCATCACCCAGGATCACCATTGAATCAACATAAAAACCAACAACCATAGCTACAGCTGCTATACTTTTCTGTACTATACAGCTCGTTTATTCCTGTTTCACTTGCACAAACAAACCAAACATCACTAACCTATCCGCATTAAGTGCTACGGCTTTAGCTCTCTGTTTCTGTATCAATCTTCAACTCAGACCTGGAATCCACTTGAAACACCAACATCATTATCTTCAAATATTGCTGCTGCAATTCTGGTAAGACTCACAGCGAAACCCTATCATTTTCTATTCTATTCTGCAGATACAATTGGGTATAGTTAACGAAAACCAAACCATGGTAAACTATTGCGCCTGCTGTTTCTGTCCAGTCGAGAATAACCACGATCACCATCATCATTAAGTACTATTATTGCAGCCTTATTATTCGATCACAGCCATCGCCAAAACACCATCTCTCTCTCTCTCTCTCTCTCTCTCTCTCTCTCTTCGTGATAACCTCCTTCTTTTTTCCTCTCTTAACCAAAGTATAAACCACCCTTAAAATATCAAAGAACCGGCTGCCATGTTGGATTAGGCTGCTACCATTTTGTCACTTTATATTATGGTTTTGTATATGTATATATATAAACCGAAAACTCTCCTTTCATACGTTAATACATGTTGCTTTGTTCCACAAGGACCCCACCCACTAGCTTATGTTGAGAACTCAATCAAACAATCGAGCCAGCTATTACTCGTTTTGATATTAATCCCATCCATTCCTGAATTTAATCCCACTCAAGGCCCACTCAACAAACTTTTTAATAGACTACTTTTTGGATTGGAAACCAAAGAGAAAGGAAGAGATAAGAACCGATATATTTCCTTTAGTGGATTAGTAGACCCATGTAATCAATTACAAGGATTATTAAAATAAACTTCTTTGAAAGCTTTTGAAAGGACCCGTTCATATACATTATAAACGATTCACAATAGTTGATTACATCGCGAGGTATTTGACCTCTATATGATACATTTTACAAACATTGCATTCATTTTTAAAAGACAAACTTTCTTTACAACGAAAGTTGACGGCATGCACACCATTTCATAATACATCCAACTATAATTGGTTTAATAATAATCTTGATGAACTCAATGACTCGAATGCAACGTCTTTCAAAATATGCCATGAATGACTCCAAGTAATATCCTTAAAATGAGCTAATGCACAGCGGAAGATTTCTTTAATACCTGAGAATAAACATGCTTTAAAGTGTCAACCAAAAGGTTGGTGAGTTCACAGGTTTATCATAACAATCATTTCAATATATTAATAGACCACAAGATTTCCGTTTATAAATATATGTACACTCGCAAGTGTATAAAAGTATTCTATAAGTTGTAGGCACCCGGTAACAAGCCTTAACGTTCATGTTTTACCCTCTGAAGTACACCAGATCAGGTGTGTTTAAAATAACCTCGAAGTACTGAAGCATCCCATAGTCAGGATGGGGTTTGTCAGGCCCAATAGATCTATCTTTAGGATTCGCGCCTACCGTACATAGACAAGTAGTTTAATGTTACCAAGCTAATGGTATATTTCTGGTTTAAACCCACATAGAATTAGTTTTAATACTTGTGCCTATTTCGTAAAACATTTATAAAACAACGCATGTATTCTCAGACCAAAAATATATATAAAAAGGGAGTAATGAAACTCACAATACTGTATTTCATAGTAAAAATACATATAATGTCATTTAATAAGTGCAAGGTTGGCCTCGGATTCACGAACGTATCAATATTGAGATTCAATATTGCAGGAAAGTACGTAGATGCAACGGAGATGATAAACACTATAATGACCTCACGAGCATACCCATGAACCATACCCATCACCTCCATAGCTATAACTCATAATTTTCTTAGCTTCGACTCATTCAAAAAAACTATTTTGAAATCACTCGGACAGCACTCCGTCGTAATATTTTATGTATAATAATAATAATATCTTGAAATAATACAGAGCAAATATATATATATATATATATATATATATATATATATATATATATATATATATATATATATATATATATATCAATTGAGAGAGTTTAGAGAAATATATTTTCAAGTTTCTATGAAATAATGAAACCTATTGAATTCTATTTATAATAGATTTTTGAATTATAAAAGTGAATTATTAAAGTATGAATTATTAAAGTGAATTATTAAAGTATGAATTATTAAAGTTAAAGTAAAGTAAAAGTAAAGTAAAGGTAAAGTTAAAGTATAGTAAAAGTATAAAAAACTATGTATGTATAATACGCGTATAAATATATATAATATTAATTTAAATCGTTATATATATTTAATGAAATAAAATATAAATATCGTTATGTTTATTATACTGGTTAAGTAATGAGTTGTCAAAAGTGATTCTAGATATTTATAAAAGTTATATACGTTTTAATAATAAAGTTCTTTTTAAACTGAAAACGTCTTTGTACGTTTGAAAATAGATTAATAAAATATTATGGAAACCAATTCTCCACTAACTTTTTTCTAACTTTCGTAAATGACACTTTTTGTTTTTATTTATAAATAGCTTTACAAATTATTCTGAATATCGTTAAGAGGAATAGATTTTCTCAAATCATAGTGGACCTCTCAACAGAGACTTGTAATCATAATTCAATGTTTCTGATAATTCAATCATTTAATATATTTTTTTCTTCGAAAATCATATTGAAACAAATACGTTCGTGTAAAGTATTATACGTTTAATACTTTATTAATATTCTAAAGTTATAATATATATATACATATACATATCTATTTATATATAACGGTTCGTGAATCGTCGGAATTTGGTCGAGGTTATAATGAATGTATGAACACAGTTTAAAATTCTTGAGATTTAACTTAACAAACTTTGCTTATCGTGTCTGAATAATATAAAGATTAAAGTTTAAATTTGGTCGGAAATTTCCGGGTCGTCACAGTACCTACCCGTTAAAGAAATTTCGTCCCCGAAATTTGATAGAGGTCGTCATGACTAACAATGAGAATGTTATTATAACAATTATAGAGTTTTATCATGTTCAAGAAGAATGGATAAAATAATTCGATTACTCGAAGCGTATGAGTGAAGTTATCGTAAATGAATGAAATAAGATAATAGTGATTCGTCGTATCTTTTGACGTCATCACGATTGATCTCCGAAAAGAAAATCTTTGTAATCTATATTGGATTTGATTATTCGGCGATTAAGGAAATTATGATCCTCTTCGAATTAATGCGATAATCCATTTTGATTTCTCTGTCGGATATTTCACTATAAATCTACCTCATTTGTTTTCTTACAACTCACACCTTCTCAACTCATATTTTAAAGTATTTGTCAATATGCTTCATCCAGTGCTGATTCTTGATATACTCCTCACTTTCATATCTGTCGCTCTTCTTTTTCATCTGCCTCCGGAAGAATCTATTTACATCTACTATACTCTTGGTTTTATAGTTTTTTAGTTCTCCCGTGTCTTTATATTGCTATATGCATTGATATATACGGTTTGTGATTTCTGGGTTGTTGTTGGGTTTTATATCTTCCCTTATATTTCAAAGTCCTTGCTTCTTCTATAATCATTGTCATCCACAGTTAATGCTCTCTTCTATTTGCTATGATTTATACTCCCATTTCTAGTTCGAAGCTTTGTCCTTCCGTTTCTTCTTCTTGCGATTAAGCACCGCTTGTAATGGTCCAGAATTCGCAGATATAAATTTCGGAATGAACATTGTTAATGTTCTAGAAAGGAAATTGTAATGACACGATCTTGACTTGTCAAATTACCAGAATACCTCGGAAAAGGCCGAATCATCAAGAAATATTTTCTTGATATTTAGAGATCAAAGAGAATACAAGAGTCGTGTAACATAGCACATGATGATGTTATAATCTGTGAATCATCATGTTTCATTTAGAAACTCAGCATGAATTACTGTAATATAATCACGTTGATCAAGTGTCATTATATTATACTAACTCATGCTTCAGCTCCCAACACTTCTTCAAGAATATTCCTATTTTAAACTCGAATGTTTCAGAATTTAGAAACTAAAATAGTTTCTTTTATAATATAATACAGATAGCGCGAAGAGGTAAATGATTTCAGATAAGAATAATTATAAAAATATCTTCAGAAGTATGGATGATATTTATAATGAAAGATACGATGATATCTTAGAATGTCTAATATCAGAGGATGATGAAGGATATTGTCTGCAAGGGTTTAGAGTCAGGAGCAAGGTATTCGTTAATGACTTCAGCAAGTACTGAATCATTTGGATTCTTTGAAGGCAGGTTCAGCCTTTGTGATTTGTCCACAGCCTCATTCATACTTTGCTCAATCCGTTTTCTAGTTCCAAAGCTTCTCTTTTTCTGAGCTTTGCCAATATACTATCCTTTATCATCCAACTTTTTACTGTTAAGGTCGTTTACAGTTTTTGCTGCTTCATCAGCATTTTTCAAAATTTCGAGAACTGGTTCGCAGTTTAGGGTGTTTTTCAGAAATTTCTCATTCAAAGAATGTAAGTCTTGGAGGTAGACGTTGTGTGTATATGTAATTGTTGATGTAGACATGCTGTGAGGTTTCAAAATACTGATTGCTGATTCTCAATAATTGGTATGGCAATTCTTGTTATAAGGTACGAATGAGTATATGATAGGGTTTCGATAATTATAATGATTTTTTTTTTGGAAAGTCAAAGATCAATGAAGTTGTTGGTAAGTTTATTGCTAATGTGGTGAATATAAACGATTCCCCGGTAACGTTGGCGAAAGGGCAACGTATCTATCTAGGTTATAATAAGACTGTTTTGATTGAGAAGTCGAAGATGACTTGCTGGAGCTGTGACAAAACTGTCTATTTTGAAACGGAATTGAAAAGTTATTTTAGCTAGTAAATGCCAAAGGGTCTAACACGGATACGTGTCGAACTATGACTTGGGTTTTGAGAGTTTTTCAGGTGTATAACTGTGGGTAACATGTGGTTGGATCATCATCTCGATTGTTCCTTAGTTGAAGTGTCTTCAGGAATTTCGAAGGGTTTGAGCACATATTGTAATCATTAATACATATGATGTTCTAACACAGTTTTGAAGTCAAAGTATAGCTTTGAAAGATATAGGAATCTAAGAGTGATGATACTGGTTATATTTCGAATTAAATTATGCGATTTCAAAATCAGAATATGTAATTGAATTTGAATGAGTATGATTGTTTTGATTTATATGAAAGAATGGATATTGTTGTGAAAGTAGGGAGTATAGTTGATGATTGCTGAATCAGTTTCGAAAAATGTAATATATTAATTGTGAATTTATATATCTCTCGGGTATTACCTACCCGTTAAAAAATTTTCACAATTAATATTTTGTACAAAAGAAGTTTATTACAGTCTTTATGAAAATATATGTGTATATTTACTTTAGATGTAATATAGATTTAATGAGTTAATATTAAATTAAACTCATTTGTTTTATGGTTGGAACTAGAATTGAGTAATCCCTAAAACTTTATAAATTGCATAAGTATTTCTTCAATAATATTGAAATTATGAATCATTACTTTGTTATTTGTTGGTTTTCGTGAAATTCTTGTGAACTTCGCAAGGTACGAATGATGTTATTTGAAAAGTTTCGAGTACATCGATGATGAAAGCGTAAAATCAAACATATATTCGAATAATACACTTGATTTATTATAAATTGGATTTTTTATTGAATTGAGACAGAGATTGTAATTAACGATGGTTAAGTTGCGGACGAAGGACGTACATCATTGCATATTTGTAATATGAATTAACTGAGTAGTTAAGATTCACACATAATAGCTTAGTACGGGAAGATTTATTATGGTTTAAAAATTTATACATATAAAATATACATATAAATCTTTCGATTGGAAATGAGTTAATACTTCATAACTCGTTGATAAAATATATTTGTTGTTGATTCGTAATGATGTCCACAATGATTCTTGAACTGACAGAGTTTGTGATGTTACATGTGCTGTTGATTCTGACGATACTGACGGCACTGACTGTGTTGATGATGCTACGGTCCTGTTGATGCTGTTGGTAAAACAATTCTAGCTTGTAAATCGTACACCATTTTCGATCAAAGTTTCTACTCTACCATCTCCGTTCACTCATCCGATTTACGGTCAAAATTAAATAATCTCTAAGATTTTAGAGATTACATAACTGCCGCAGAGATATCTCTTCAATGAAGTTTATGAATTAATACTTCATCGTTTGTTGTTGTTGATATTCCTGAATATTTACAGGGCGTATGACGTTGATGTTTGAGATACATATTGTGATGTTGCGGTGTGGGATGTGGATGTTGTTGTTGGTGGTGGTGATGGTACTGTTGGTGTTGCTGATGGTGGTACTGTTTATGCTGCTGGTGCTGCTGCTGGTGTTTGTAACCTTTGCACCATATTCTCCAAAGCCACTACCCGAGCGCGAAGCTCGTTGACTTCTTCTATTACACCGGGGTGATTGTCGGTTCGGACGAGCGGATAAATAAAATCTAAGAATTTGGTGTAGTATGTAATCGTGACGAGATACTCTAGAAATAAGAGAGAAAATGGTGTTTCGGATAGGTTCGCCGGTAAGTGCTTCAGGTTCTTCGCCAAGAGGGCAATGTGGTGGATGGAAGGGATCACCTTCTTATTGTCTCCAATGATTAAGGAGGCTACGAACCCATCCCCAATTCATCCAGAATAGATGATGACTAATTGGTTGATCTATTCCGGTCACACTGCTTTCGGAACTTGAGTGGGATTCCATTTCGGAATCCGAGGGACTTGAACTAATGACGAATTCCATTTCGTACGATTGAATAAAGAATTTTTCGATATGAAATGATTTTCCGGCTATCGGGTGGTATTCTAATTATATAGAGCAAAAGGTTTCGTAGATTACGGAGGAATTTACGGAATATGTCAGGCAAAGTTTACAGTAACAGATACGCTAAGATATGAATTAGCAGATACGCTAAGATATGAATTTTGTCTATACACTATTCATGCAATCAATGCAATAAGATGTGTCTAGACTAAGAATGATAAGCAGGTAATTTCCGACAAGAATGATGAGCAAAACTTTTGAAATGTAGACACGGTCGAAGTCCAGACTCACTAATGCATCCTAACGACTATCAGTTTGACACACTAATGCAGACCTGGTTCACTAAGACCACCGCTCTGATACCAACTGAAAGGACCCGTTCATATACATTATAAACGATTCACAATAGTTGATTACATCGCGAGGTATTTGACCTCTATATGATACATTTTACAAACATTGTGTAGTGACCCGAACTTTTCCATGTTTATATATATTAATTGAGATTGATATTTACATGATTAAATGTTTCCAACATGTTAAGCAATCAAACTTGTTAAGACTTGATTAATTGAAATATGTTTCATATAGACAATTGGCCACCCAAGTTGACCGGTGATTCACGAACGTTAAAACTTGTAAAAACTATATGATGACATATATATGGATATATATATATATATAGTTAACATGATACTATGATAAGTAAACATATCATTAAGTATATTAACAATGAACTACATATGTAAAAACAAGACTACTAACTTAATGATTTTTAAACGAGACATATATGTAACGATTATCGTTGTAAAGACATTTAATGTATATATATCATATTAAGAGATATTCATACATGATAATATCATGATAATATAATAATTTAAAATCTCATTTGATATTATAAACATTGGGTTAACAACATTTAACAAGATCATTAACCTAAAGGTTTCAAAACAACACTTACATGTAACGACTAACGATGACTTAACGACTCAGTTAAAATGTATATACATGTAGTGTTTTAATATGTATTTATACACTTTTGAAAGACTTCAATACACTTATCAAAATACTTCTACT
Organism: Rutidosis leptorrhynchoides; assembly: GCF_046630445.1. Lineage (NCBI taxonomy): Eukaryota > Viridiplantae > Streptophyta > Magnoliopsida > Asterales > Asteraceae > Rutidosis > Rutidosis leptorrhynchoides. The sequence continues at coordinate 444,055,353 of NC_092335.1, forward strand.
TAACAAAAATGCTTACAATTACATCCTCGTTCAGTTTCATCAACAATTCTACTCGTATGCACCCGTATTCGTACTCGTACAATACACAGCTTTTAGATGTATGTACTATTGGTATATACACTCCAATGATCAGCTCTTAGCAGCCCATGTGAGTCACCTAACACATGTGGGAACCATCATTTGGCAACTAGCATGAAATATCTCATAAAATTACAAAAATATGAGTAATCATTCATGACTTATTTACATGAAAAAAAAATTACATATCCTTTATATCTAATCCATACACCAACGACCAAAAACACCTACAAACACTTTCATTCTTCAATTTTCTTCATCTAAGTGATCTCTCTCAAGTTCTATCTTCAAGTTCTAAGTGTTCTTCATAAATTCCAAAAGTTCTAGTTTCATAAAATCAAGAATACTTTCAAGTTTGCTAGCTCACTTCCAATCTTGTAAGGTGATCATCCAACCTCAAGAAATCTTTGTTTCTTACAGTAGGTTATCATTCTAATACAAGGTAATAATCATATTCAAACTTTGGTTCAATTTCTATAACTATAACAATCTTATTTCAAGTGATGATCTTACTTGAACTTGTTTTCGTGTCATGATTCTGCTTCAAGAACTTCGAGCCATCCAAGGATCCATTGAAGCTAGATCCACTTTTCTCTTTTCCAATAGATTTATCCAAGGAACTTAAGGTAGTAATGATGTTCATAACATCATTCGATTCATACATATAAAGCTATCTTATTCGAAGGTTTAAACTTGTAATCACTAGAACATAGTTTAGTTAATTCTAAACTTGTTCGCAAATAAAAGTTAATCCTTCTAACTTGACTTTTAAAATCAACTAAACACATGTTATATATCTATATGATATGCTAACTTAATGATATAAAACCTGGAAACACGAAAAACACCGTAAAACCAGATTTACGCCGTCGTAGTAACACCGCGGGCTGTTTTGGGTTAGTTAATTAAAAACTATGATAAAATTTGATTTAAAAGTTGTTATTCTGAGAAAATGATTTTTATTATGAACATGAAACTATATCCAAAAATTATGGTTAAACTCAAAGTGGAAGTATGTTTTCTAAAATGGTCATCTAGACGTCGTTCTTTCGACTGAAATGACTACCTTTACAAAAACGACTTGTAACTTATTTTTCCGACTATAAACCTATACTTTTTCTGTTTAGTTTCATAAAATAGAGTTCAATATGAAACCATAGCAATTTGATTCACTCAAAACGGATTTAAAATGAAGAAGTTATGGGTAAAACAAGATTGGATAATTTTTCTCATTTTAGCTACGTGAAAATTGTTAACAAATCTATTCCAACCATAACTTAATCAACTTGTATTGTATATTATGTAATCTTGAGATACCATAGACACGTATACAATGTTTCGACCTATCATGTCGACACATCTATATATATTTCGGAACAACCATAGACACTCTATATGTGAATGTTGGAGTTAGCTATACAGGGTTGAGGTTGATTCCAAAATATATATAGTTTGAGTTGTGATCAATACTGAGATACGTATACACTGGGTCGTGGATTGATTCAAGATAATATTTATCGATTTATTTCTGTACATCTAACTGTGGACAACTAGTTGTAGGTTACTAACGAGGACAGCTGACTTAATAAACTTAAAACATCAAAATATATTAAAAGTGTTGTAAATATATTTTGAAAATACTTTGATATATATGTATATATTGTTATAGGTTCGTGAATCAACCAGTGGCCAAGTCTTACTTCCCGACGAAGTAAAAATCTGTGAAAGTGAGTTATAGTCCCACTTTTAAAATCTAATATTTTTGGGATGAGAATACATGCAGGTTTTATAAATGATTTACAAAATAGACACAAGTACGTGAAACTACATTCTATGGTTGAATTATCGAAATCGAATATGCCCCTTATTATTAAGTCTGGTAATCTAAGAATTAGGGAACAGACACCCTAATTGACGCGAATCCTAAAGATAGATCTATTGGGCCTAACAAACCCCATCCAAAGTACCGGATGCTTTAGTACTTCGAAATTTATATCATATCCGAAGGGTGTCCCGGAATGATGGGGATATTCTTATATATGCATCTTGTTAATGTCGGTTACCAGGTGTTCACCATATGAATGATTTTTATCTCTATGTATGGGATGTGTATTGAAATATGAAATCTTGTGGTCTATTATTATGATTTGATATATATAGGTTAAACCTATAACTCACCAACATTTTTGTTGACGTTTTAAGCATGTTTATTCTCAGGTGATTATTAAGAGCTTCCGCTGTCGCATACTTAAATAAGGATGAGATTTGGAGTCCATGCTTGTATGATATTGTGTAAAAACTGCATTCAAGAAACTTATTTTGTTGTAACATATTTGTATTGTAAACCATTATGTAATGGTCGTGTGTAAACAGGATATTTTAGATTATCATTATTTGATAATCTACTTAAAGCTTTTTTAAAACCTTTATCTATGAAATAAAGGTTATGGTTTGTTTTAAAAATGAATGCAGTCTTTGAAAAATGTCTCATATAGAGGTCAAAACCTCGCAACGAAATCAATTAATATGGAACGTTTTTAATCAATAAGAACGGGACATTTCAGTTGGTATCCGAGCGTTGGTCTTAGAGAACCAGAATTTTGCATTAGTGTATCTTATCGAGTTTGTTAGGATACATTAGTGAGTCTGGACTTCGACCGTGTTTACTTGAAAAATGATTGCTTAACAAATTTTGTTGGAAACTATATATTTTTAACATATGAATATTATGTGATATATTAATCTCTTAACGTGTTTGATATTATGTGATAGATGTCTACCTCTAGAACAAGTCCCATTGACTCACCTAATAATAATGAAGAGTCAAATGTAAATTGGAATGATTCGTGGACTGATTCACAAGTTCCCGAAGAGGAACCGGAAGAAGAGTCGGAACCGGAAGAAGAATCGGAACCGGAAGAAGAATCGGAACTGGAAGAAGAAATAGAACCGGTGGGGGAAATAATAAAACGGTTAAGTAAAAGAGAATCCTCAACCAACCGACCAAGGTTAATTATGGTCAATGGTGTTTCCGCCAAGGAAGCAAAATATTGGGAGGATTACCAATTCTCCGATGAATCGGATTCCGACGAGAATTCCGATGATGTTATAGAAATTACCCCAACTGAATTTAAAAAGGCAAAAGAAAATAATAAGGGAAAGGGCATAAAAATAGAGAAATCAAATTTCAACCCCGATGAACTTTATATGTATCGTCAACCCCCGAAGTCCTTAAGTTGTAACAATGACCCGGGAACCTCTAAACCACCAGGTTTTTCTAAACCAATGTGGACAACGACGGCTCGTATTAGGGGAACATCATATATCCCTAGAAACTTGGCAAAACGAACCAAAACCGAAGAAGAAGAAACAAGCGAGTCGGAATAAGATAGTTGTATTCGTGTGGTGTAATATATGTAATATAGTGTGCTTATGCTTTATGATATATGTAAAAATTGCTTGTATTAATAAGTATTTTTTTTTTATGAATCTAACTCTTGTCTATTTTACAGTATAAAAATACAAAATGGATAGACAACCCAATATTTTAAGAGACCTACCCGGAGACATGATTGATGAAATCTTGTCAAGAGTCGGTCAGAATTCTTCGGCACAACTATTTAACGCGAGATCAGTTTGTAAGACATTCGAAGAACGTTCCAAGAATGCCTTGGTTTATAAAAGGCTTTCGTTCGGAAGATGGGGGATATCACATTGGGAAATCCATAAGTTACGATGTGTTTACTTTGACGCATATATTGTAGGGAACCCAAATGCCATTTTACGCAATGGGTTAAGAAATTATTTTGACTCAATATATCCGAATATTGGAGTTCGTGATTTAGAAAAAGCGGCTAACATGCAACATAAAGAAGCATGTTATGCTTACGGATTAGTAATGTTCGCTTCTCATCAAAATGAGAACAAGAACATCGGGCTACAACTATTAAACAAAACGTTCCCACAAGTGACGGAGTCGGTAATTAGGGTGAGAAATGAGGTTTTTAGATTGTTACGGGACTGTTGGACATTACGTAACCCTCGTCCCTTTGATGACGTTACAACACGCTGTCTTATCAACGGCCATAACAGTTATGTTCCACAAGACCAAGGATGGGAAGTAGTCCTAGTAAAACCAGAATGCATGACTTGTTTCTGGACGTATGAATTACGTGTCTTTATTGCCTTTGCTGAACGACTTGTGTACTAGCTAGAATTATCTTCACAACTATCTTGTATCAAAGTTATTGTGTGCTATATTTCATGCTTTATGTAAAATAAGCGGTATTGTAAGTTTGTAAAATATTGTATAAAAGTTTGAACGCGAAATATTATTATAATCAGTTTTTCATATAGAATTGTAGTAGTTGAATTGTATATTAGCTACTAAGTATGAACTTAACGGGTAGGTACTACCCGAATTTAAACTTATAAAACGCTAATATGAAGAAAAAGCTTTTATAAATGAGTTCATATTATGCTACGAAATACTATTAACTACTATTAATATTCTGTATGATTAACTTGTTCCATTTGACTATTTTGAAGGAAATGGCACCGACTACTCGACACACCGTGAATATGAATGAAGAGGAATTCCGTACTTTTCTAGCTTCAAACATAGCCGCAGTACAGGCTGCGCTACATACCAACAATAACCTTGGATCTGGCAGTACAGGAAATCGTGTAGGATGCACCTACAAAGAATTCACTGCCTGCAAACCTTTGGAATTTGATGGAACCGAAGGACCGATCGGATTGAAACGGTGGACCGAGAAGGTCGAATCGGTGTTTGCCATAAGTAAGTGTACTGAAGAGGACAAAGTGAAGTACGCTACGCATACCTTCACAGGTTCAGCGTTAACATGGTGGAATACCTATCTAGAGCAAGTGGGACAAGATGATGCGTACGCACTACCGTGGTCAGCATTCAAGCACTTGATGAACGAGAAGTACCGTCCCAGAACCGAGGTCAATAAGCTCAAGACAGAACTTAGAGGGTTACGAACCCAAGGATTTGATATTACCACGTACGAAAGACGATTCACAGAATTGTGCCTATTGTGTCCGGGAGCATTCGAAGATGAGGAAGAGAAGATCGACGCGTTTGTGAAAGGATTACCGGAAAGAATCCAAGAAGATATAAGTTCACACGAGCCCGCCTCCATACAACAGGCATGTAGAATGGCTCACAAAATAGTGAACCAGATTGAAGAAAGAATTAAAGAACAGACTGCTGAAGAGGCCAATGTGAAGCAAGTCAAAAGAAAGTGGGAGGAAAACGGTGATAAGAATCACCAATACAACAACAACAGCAATTACAACAATAATCGCAACAATTATCCCAACAATCGCAACATCAATCGCAACTACAACAAACGGCCCAACAACAACAACAACAACAACAACAACAACAACAACAGTAACTACAACAATCATCCCAACAATAATAATAACCGCAACAACAACAACAATCAGAAGCAGCTATGCCAAAGGTGTGAAAAGTATCACTCGGGGTTCTGCACCAAATTTTGCAACAAGTGTAAAAGAAATGGTCATAGCGCGGCGAAGTGTGAGGTCTACGGACCAGGGGTTAATAGAACGAAAGGAACAAATGGTGTCGGAACGAGTAATGGCGGAGCAAGTAGTGTCGGAGCAAGTTATGCCAATGTAGTTTGTTATAAATGTGGAAAACCGGGCCACATTATTAGAAATTGCCCGAACCAGGAGAACACGAATGGACAAGGCCGCGGAAGAGTTTTCAATATTAATGCGGCAGAGGCACAGGAAGACCCGGAGCTTGTTACGGGTACGTTTCTTATTGACAATAAATCTGCTTACGTTTTATTTGATTCGGGTGCGGATAGAAGCTATATGAGTAGAGATTTTTGTGCTAAATTAAGTTGTCCATTGACGCCTTTGGATAGTAAATTTTTACTCGAATTAGCAAATGGTAAATTAATTTTAGCAGATAATATATGTCGGAATCGGGAAATTAAACTGGTTAGCGAAACATTTAAGATTGACTTGATACCAGTAGAGTTAGGGAGTTTTGATGTGATAATCGGTATGGACTGGTTGAAAGAAGTGAAAGCAGAGATCGTTTGTTACAAAAATGCAATTCGCATTATACGAGAAAAAGGAAAACCCTTAATGGTGTACGGAGAAAAGGGCAACACGAAGCTACATCTTATTAGTAATTTGAAGGCACAAAAACTAATAAGAAAAGGTTGCTATGCTGTTCTAGCACACGTCAAGAATGTACAAACTGAAGAAAAGAGCATCAATGATGTTCCCGTCGCAAAAGAATTTCCCGATGTATTTCCGAAAGAATTACCGGGATTACCCCCACATCGATCCGTTGAATTTCAAATAGATCTTGTACCAGGAGCTGCACCAATAGCTCGTGCTCCTTACAGACTCGCACCCAGCGAGATGAAAGAACTACAAAGCCAATTACAAGAACTTTTAGAGCGTGGTTTCATTCGACCAAGCACATCACCGTGGGGAGCTCCTGTTTTGTTTGTCAAGAAGAAAGATGGTACATTCAGGTTGTGTATCGACTACCGAGAGTTGAACAAACTTACCATCAAGAACCGTTACCCACTACCGAGAATCGACGACTTATTTGATCAACTACAAGGCTCGTCTGTTTATTCAAAGATTGACTTACGTTCCGGGTATCATCAAATGCGGGTGAAAGAAGATGATATTCCAAAGACTGCTTTCAGAACACGTTACGATCATTACGAGTTTATGGTCATGCCGTTTGGTTTAACTAATGCACCAGATGTGTTCATGGACCTTATGAACCGAGTGTGTGGACCATACCTTGACAAGTTTGTCATTGTTTTTATTGATGACATACTTATTTACTCAAAGAATGACCAAGAACACGGTGAACATTTGAGAAAGGTGTTAGAAGTATTGAGGAAGGAAGAATTGTATGCTAAGTTTTCAAAGTGTGCATTTTGGTTGGAAGAAGTTCAATTCCTCGGTCACATAGTGAACAAAGAAGGTATTAAGGTGGATCCGGCAAAGATAGAAACTGTTGAAAAGTGGGAAACCCCGAAAACTCCGAAACACATACGCCAGTTTTTAGGACTAGCTGGTTACTACAGAAGGTTCATCCAAGACTTTTCCAGAATAGCAAAACCCTTGACTGCATTAACGCATAAAGGGAAGAAATTTGAATGGAATGATGAACAAGAGAAAGCGTTTAAGTTATTGAAGAAAAAGCTAACTACGGCACCTATATTGTCATTGCCTGAAGGGAATGATGATTTTGTGATTTATTGTGACGCATCAAAGCAAGGTCTCGGTTGTGTATTAATGCAACGAACGAAGGTGATTGCTTATGCGTCTAGACAATTGAAGATTCACGAACAAAATTATACGACGCATGATTTGGAATTAGGCGCGGTTGTTTTTGCATTAAAGACTTGGAGGCACTACTTATATGGGGTCAAAAGTATTATATATACCGACCACAAAAGTCTTCAACACATATTTAATCAGAAACAACTGAATATGAGGCAGCGTAGGTGGATTGAATTATTGAATGATTACGACTTTGAGATTCGTTACCACCCGTGGAAGGCAAATGTGGTAGCCGATGCCTTGAGCAGGAAGGACAGAGAACCCATTCGAGTAAAATCTATGAATATAATGATTCATAATAACCTTACTACTCAAATAAAGGAGGTGCAACAAGGAGTTTTAAAAGAGGGAAATTTAAAGGATGAAATACCCAAAGGATCGGAGAAGCATCTTAATATTCGGGAAGACAGAACCCGGTATAGGGCTGAAAGGATTTGGGTACCAAAATTTGGAGATATAAGAGAAATGGTACTTAGAGAAGCTCATAAAACCAGATACTCAATACATCCTTGAACGGGGAAGATGTACAAGGATCTCAAGAAACATTTTTGGTGGCCGGGTATGAAAGCCGATGTTGCTAAATACGTAGGAGAATGTTTGACGTGTTCTAAGGTCAAAGATGAGCATCAGAAACTATCAGGTCTACTTCAACAACCCGAAATCCCGGAATGGAAATGGGAAAACATTACCATGGATTTCATCACTAAATTGCCAAGGACTGCAAGTGGTTTTGATACTATTTGGGTAATAGTTGATCGTCTCACCAAATCAGCACACTTCCTGCCAATAAGAGAAGATGACAAGATGGAGAAGTTAGCACGACTGTATTTGAAGGAAGTCATCTCCAGACATGGAATACCAATCTCTATTATCTCTGATAGGTATGGCAGATTTATTTCAAGATTCTGGCAGACATTACAGCAAGCATTAGGAACTCGTCTAGACATGAGTACTGCCTATCATCCACAAACTGATGGGCAGAGCAAAAGGACGATACAAACGCTTGAAGACATGCTACGAGCTTATGTTATTGATTTCGGAAACAGTTGGGATCGACATCTACCGTTAGCAGAATTTTCCTACAACAACAGCTACCATTCAAGCATTGAGATGGCGCCGTTTGAAGCACTTTGTGGTAGAAAGTGCAGGTCTCCGATTTGTTGGAGTGAAGTGGGGGATAGACAGATTACGGGTCCAGAGATTATACAAGAAACTACCGAGAAGATCATCCAAATTCAACAACGGTTGAAAACCGCCCAAAGTCGACAAAAGAGCTACGCTGACATTAAAAGAAAAGATATAGAATTTGAAATTGGAGAGATGGTCATGCTTAAAGTTGCACCTTGGAAAGGCGTTGTTCGATTTGGTAAACGAGGGAAATTAAATCCAAGGTATATTGGACCATTCAAGATTATTGATCGTGTCGGACCAGTAGCTTACCGACTTGAGTTACCTCAACAACTCGCAGCTGTACATAACACTTTCCACGTCTCGAATTTGAAGAAATGTTTTACTAAAGAAGATCTCACTACTCCGTTAGAAGAAATCCAAATCAACGAAAAACTGCAATTCATCGAAGAACCCGTCGAAATAATGGATCGTGAGGTTAAAAGACTTAAGCAAAACAAGATACCAATTGTTAAGGTTCGATGGAATGCTCGTAGAGGACCCGAGTTCACCTGGGAGCGTGAAGATCATATGAAGAAGAAATACCCACATCTATTTCCAGAAGATTCGTCAACACCTTCAACAGCTTAAAATTTCGGGACGAAATTTATTTAACGGGTAGGTACTGTAGTGACCCGAACTTTTCCATGTTTATATATATTAATTGAGATTAATATTTACATGATTAAATGTTTTCAACATGTTAAACAATCAAACTTGTTAAGACTTGATTAATTGAAATATGTTTCATATAGACAATTGGCCACCCAAGTTGACCGGTGATTCACGAACGTTAAAACTTGTAAAAACTATATGATGACATATATATGGATATATATATATATATATATATATATATATATATATATATATATATATATATATATATATATATATATATATATATATATATATATATAGTTAACATGATACTATGATAAGTAAACATATCATTAAGTATATTAACAATGAACTACATATGTAAAAACAAGACTACTAACTTAATGATTTTTAAACGAGACATATATGTAACGATTATCGTTGTAAAGACATTTAATGTATATATATCATATTAAGAGAGATTCATACATGATAATATCATGATAATATAATAATTTAAAATCTCATTTGATATTATAAACATTGGGTTAACAACATTTAACAAGATCATTAACCTAAAGGTTTCAAAACAACACTTACATGTAACGACTAACGATGACTTAACGACTCAGTTAAAATGTATATACATGTAGTGTTTTAATATGTATTTATACACTTTTGAAAGACTTCAATACACTTATCAAAATACTTCTACTTAACAAAAATGCTTACAATTACATCCTCGTTCAGTTTCATCAACAATTCTACTCGTATGCACCCGTATTCGTACTCGTACAATACACAGCTTTTAGATGTATGTACTATTGGTATATACACTCCAATGATCAGCTCTTAGCAGCCCATGTGAGTCACCTAACACATGTGGGAACCATCATTTGGCAACTAGCATGAAATATCTCATAAAATTACAAAAATATGAGTAATCATTCATGACTTATTTACATGAAAACAAAATTACATATCCTTTATATCTAATCCATACACCAACGACCAAAAACACCTACAAACACTTTCATTCTTCAATTTTCTTCATCTAATTGATCTCTCTCAAGTTCTATCTTCAAGTTCTAAGTGTTCTTCATAAATTCCAAAAGTTCTAGTTTCATAAAATCAAGAATACTTTCAAGTTTGCTAGCTCACTTCCAATCTTGTAAGGTGATCATCCAACCTCAAGAAATCTTTGTTTCTTACAGTAGGTTATCATTCTAATACAAGGTAATAATCATATTCAAACTTTGGTTCAATTTCTATAACTATAACAATCTTATTTCAAGTGATGATCTTACTTGAACTTGTTTTCGTGTCATGATTCTGCTTCAAGAACTTCGAGCCATCCAAGGATCCATTGAAGCTAGATCCACTTTTCTCTTTTCCAGTAGGTTTATCCAAGGAACTTAAGGTAGTAATGATGTTCATAACATCATTCGATTCATACATATAAAGCTATCTTATTCGAAGGTTTAAACTTGTAATCACTAGAACATAGTTTAGTTAATTCTAAACTTGTTCGCAAATAAAAGTTAATCCTTCTAACTTGACTTTTAAAATCAACTAAACACATGTTATATATCTATATGATATGCTAACTTAATGATTTAAAACCTAGAAACACGAAAAACACCGTAAAACCAGATTTACGCCGTCGTAGTAACATCGCGGGCTGTTTTGGGTTAGTTAATTAAAAACTATGATAAAATTTGATTTAAAAGTTGTTATTCTGAGAAAATGATTTTTATTATGAACATGAAACTATATCCAAAAATTATGGTTAAACTCAAAGTGGAAGTATGTTTTCTAAAATGGTCATCTAGACGTCGTTCTTTCGACTGAAATGACTACATTTACAAAAACGACTTGTAACTTATTTTTCTGACTATAAACCTATACTTTTTCTGTTTAGTTTCATAAAATAGAGTTCAATATGAAACCATAGCAATTTGATTCACTCAAAACGGATTTAAAATGAAGAAGTTATGGGTAAAACAAGATTGGATAATTTTTCTCATTTTAGCTACGTGAAAATTGTTAACAAATCTATTCCAACCATAACTTAATCAACTTGTATTGTATATTATGTAATCTTGAGATACCATAGACACGTATACAATGTTTCGACCTATCATGTCGACACATCTATATATATTTCGGAACAACCATAGACACTCTATATGTGAATGTTGGAGTTAGCTATACAGGGTTGAGGTTGATTCCAAAATATATATAGTTTGAGTTGTGATCAATACTGAGATACGTATACACTGGGTCGTGGATTGATTCAAGATAATATTTATCGATTTATTTCTGTACATCTAACTGTGGACAACTAGTTGTAGGTTACTAACGAGGACAGCTGACTTAATAAACTTAAAACATCAAAATATATTAAAAGTGTTGTAAATATATTTTGAAAATACTTTGATATATATGTATATATTGTTATAGGTTCGTGAATCAACCAGTGGCCAAGTCTTACTTCCCGACGAAGTAAAAATCTGTGAAAGTGAGTTATAGTCCCACTTTTAAAATCTAATATTTTTGGGATGAGAATACATGCAGGTTTTATAAATAATTTACAAAATAGACACAAGTACGTGAAACTACATTCTATGGTTGAATTATCGAAATCAAATATGCCCCTTATTATTAAGTCTGGTAATCTAAGAATTAGGGAACAGACACCCTAATTGACGCGAATCCTAAAGATAGATCTATTGGGCCTAACAAACCCCATCCAAAGTACCGAATGCTTTAGTACTTCGAAATTTATATCATATCCGAAGGGTGTCCCGGAATGATGGAGATATTCTTATATATGCATCTTGTTAATGTCGGTTACCAGGTGTTCACCATATGAATGATTTTTATCTCTATGTATGGGATGTGTATTGAAATATGAAATCTTGTGGTCTATTATTATGATTTGATATATATAGGTTAAACCTATAACTCACCAACATTTTTGTTGACGTTTTAAGCATGTTTATTCTCAGGTGATTATTAAGAGCTTCCTCTGTCGCATACTTAAATAAGGATGAGATTTGGAGTCCATGCTTGTATGATATTGTGTAAAAACTGCATTCAAGAAACTTATTTTGTTGTAACATATTTGTATTGTAAACCATTATGTAATGGTCGTGTGTAAATAGGATATTTTAGATTATCATTATTTGATAATCTACGTAAAGCTTTTTTAAAACCTTTATCTATGAAATAAAGGTTATGGTTTGTTTTAAAAATGAATGCAGTCTTTGAAAAACGTCTCATATAGAGGTCAAAACCTCGCAACGAAATCAATTAATATGGAACGTTTTTAATCAATAAGAACGGGACATTTCACATTGCATTCGTTTTTAAAAGACAAACTTTCTTTACAATGAAAGTTGACGGCATGCACACCATTTCATAATACATCCAACTATAATTGGTTTAATAATAATCTTGATGAACTCAATGACTCGAATGCAACGTCTTTCAAAATATGCCATGAATGACTCCAAGTAATATCCTTAAAATGAGCTAATGCACAGCGAAAGATTTCTTTAATACCTGAGAATAAACATGCTTTAAAGTGTCAACCAAAAGGTTGGTGAGTTCACAGGTTTATCATAACAATCATTTCAATATATTAATAGACCACAAGATTTCCGTTTATAAATATATGTACACTCGCAAGTGTATAAAAGTATTCTATAAGTTGTAGGCACCCGGTAACAAGCCTTAATGTTCATGTTTTACCCTCTGAAGTACACCAGATCAGGTGTGTTTAAAATAACCTCGAAGTACTAAAGCATCCCATAGTCAGGATGGGGTTTGTCAGGCCCAATAGATCTATCTTTAGGATTCGCACCTACCGTACATAGACAAGTAGTTTAATGTTACCAAGCTAATGGTATATTTCTGGTTTAAACCCACATAGAATTAGTTTTAATACTTGTGCCTATTTCGTAAAACATTTATAAAACAACGCATGTATTCTCAGCCCAAAAATATATATAAAAAGGGAGTAATGAAACTCACAATACTGTATTTCGTAGTAAAAATACATATAACGTCATTTAATAAGTGCAAGGTTGGCCTCAGATTCACGAACGTATCAATATTGAGATTCAATATTGCAGGAAAGTACGTAGACGCAACGGAGATGATAAACACTAGATTGACCTCACGAGCATACCCATGAACCATACCCATCACCTCCATATCTATAACTCATAATTTCCTTAGCTTCGACTCATTCAAAAAAACTATTTTGAAATCACTCGGACAGCACTCCGTCGTAATATTTTATGTATACTAATAATATCTTGAAATAATATAGAGCAAATATATATATATATATATATATATATATATATATATATATATATATATATATATATATATATATATATATATATATATATATATATATATATATATATATATATATATATATATATATATCAATTGAGAGAGTTTAGAGAAATATATTTTCAAGTTTCTATAAAATAATGAAACCTATTGAATTCTATTTATAATAGATTTTTGAATTATAAAAGTGAATTATTAAAGTATGAATTATTAAAGTGAATTATTAAAGTATGAATTATTAAAGTGAATTATTAAAGTATGAATTATTAAAGTTAAAGTAAAGTAAAAGTAAAGTAAAGGTAAAGTTAAAGTATAGTAAAAGTATAAAAAACTATGTATGTATAATACGCGTATAAATATATATATAATATTAATTTAAATTGTTATATATATTTAATGAAATAAAATATAAATATCGTTATATTTATTATACTGGTTAAGTAATGAGTTGTCAAAAGTGATTCTAGATATTTATAAAAGTTATATATGTTTTAATAATAAAGTTCTTTTTAAACTGAAAACGTCTTTGTACGTTTGAAAATAGATTAATAGAATATTATGGAAACCAATTCTCCACTAACTTTTGTCTAACTTTCGTAAATGACACTTTTTGTTTTTATTTATAAATAGCTTTACAAATTATTCTGAATATCGTTAAGAGGAATAGATTTTCTCAAATCATAGTGGACCTCTCAACAGAGACTTGTAATCATAATTCAATGTTTCTGATAATTCAATCATTTAATATATTTTTTTTTCTTCGAAAATCATATTGAAACAAATACGTTCGTGTAAAGTATTATACGTTTAATACTTTATTAATATTCTCAAGTTATAATATATATATACATATACATATCTATTTATATATAACGGTTCGTGAATCGTCGAAATTTGGTCGAGGTTATAATGAATGTATGAACACAGTTTAAAATTCTTGAGATTTAACTTAACAAACTTTGCTTATCGTGTCTGAATAATATAAAGATTAAAGTTTAAATTTGGTCGGAAATTTCCGGGTCGTCACAGCTTTTGACTTGTTCGATTTCCAAAACCCCACAAATTTTCCTACTGATTTGCGGTTCCTGTTTTGGTTTGTTCAAACAGCAAAGCTGCTACTGCAACTCTCGTGTTTTCCGGTTCGATCTCAGGCTGAAATGCTACTGTTGTTATGGTTACACGATAATGATGATGATATGATTTTATGTTGCGAGAATGATAATGATACCGTATGAGGATATAACCTTCGATGACTGCCCCCACTCAAACCCTATCTCGTTTCATTTTTTTTGTTTAAATTGAACCCTCCTTAAATTATTGTATGGATCATATTCTGTTGGACCACTAATTGAGAATTGGGCTTCTATGAAGTTGGGCTTAATAAACTGTTATGGGCCGAAAAGAATTTGGGTCAGGCTTAAAAGGACGGGTTATAATAAATTTGGTTGAGTTTAAATCAGAAAATCCGAAATAGAGTAATGGTTAAGGGGTGTTGTGAGCAAGCTAGAGGTTACGGGTTCGAGCCCATGCATGGACAACTATTTTTTTTTTAACTCTTGTGAGGTAGTTTTTTTTCTCACTTTTATTTATTTATTTATTCAATATTTATTATTATTATTATTATTATTATTATTATTATTATTATTATTATTATTATTATTATTATTATTATTATTATTATTATTATTATTATTATTATTATTATCATTTTTAAAATTCTTATTATTAGTACTAGGTATTATTGATATTAAAAATTATTATTAAAGATTATTATGTTTTATAAAAAAATACAAGTTTATTTATTATTACTAGAACCATTATTATTAATAATAGTATGACTTTTATATAACAAATAAATATTATATATTATTATTACATAAAAATTTATATTAAACATATTAACAATAATTATATAAATAGTACATATAACAAGTTATTAATTTTTTGGTATAATACAAATTACAAATATAATATATATTAATACAACTATATGTATGAATATTGATTATTTTACAAACCACTATATATAAAATATAAATAAAAATATAAAATATAAAATAAAATATAAAAATTTATACAACTACAAACATAAAATATATATAAATCTTACATAGAAGGAATTATGTGGGAATATGTGTTAATATGTATATACATAATATAGGTTCGTGAATCCGAGGCCAACCCTACAATTGTTCAATATCGTCATATACACTTGTTCAATGTCGTCATATGTATTTTTACTACAAAATACAATAGGTGAGTCTCATTTGCTCCCTTTTTACTCTTTACATTTTGGGCTGAGAATACATGCAAATGCTTTATTAACTGTTTTATAATATTTATATGCGTGAGTTTCATTTGTTCCCTTTTTTACTCGTTACGTTTTTTGGGCTGAGAATACATGCGAATGCTTTATTAATTGTTTTACAATATTTATATGCGTGAGTTTCATTTCCTCCCTTTTTAAATGCTTTTGCAATATATATTTTCGGGACTGAGAATACATGCGCTGTTTTTATAAATGCTTTACGAAATAGACACAAGTGATCGAAACTACATTCTATGTTTGGATTATTAAACCGAATATGACCCTTTTTAGTCTGGTAATCTAAGAATTAGGGAACAGACACCCTAATTGACGCGAATCCTAAAGATAGATCTATCGGGCCCAACAAGCCCCATCCAAAGTACCAGATGCTTTAGTACTTCGAAATTTATATCATGTCTGATGGAGGATCCCGGAATGATGGGGATATTCTTATATGCATATTTTGAATGTCGGTTACCAGGTGTTCAATCCATATGAATGATAGTTTTGTCTCTATGCATGGGACGTATGATTATGAGAAATGGAAGTATGAAATCTTGTGGTCTATTAAAATTATGAAATGATTCTTTATGATAAACTAATGAACTCACCAACCTTTTGGTTGACACTTTAAAGCATGTTTATTCTCAGGTACGAAAGAAATCTTCCGCTGTGCATTTGCTCATATTAGAGATATTACTTGGAGTCATTCATGACATATTTCAAAAGATGTTGCATTCGAGTCGTTGAGTTCATCAAGATTATTATTAAGTCAATTATATTTGGATATATTATGAAATGCTTTACGTGCCTGTCAACTGTCGATGTAACGAAAGTTTGTCTTTTAAAAACGAATGCAATGTTTGTAAAACTTATCATATAGAGGTCAATTACCTCGCGATGTAATCAACTGTTGTGAATCGTTTGTAATCGATATGGACTTCGTTCGGATGGATTAGGATGGGTCTCTACAGTTGGTATCAGAGCGGTGGTCTTAACGAACCAGGTCTTGCATTAGCGTGCCTAACTGATAGTTGTTAGGATGCATTAGTGAGTCTGGACTTCGACCGTGTCTGCATGTCAAAAGTTTTGCTTATCATTTTTATCGGAAAACATCTGCTTATCATCCTTAGAAAATTACCTACTCATTATTCTTAGTCTAGACACATTTTACTGCATTGACTGCATGAATAGTGTATAGACAAAATTCATATCTTAGCGTATCTGACAATTCATATCTTAGTGTATCTGTTACTGTAGACCTTGCCTGATATCTCTCGTAAATTTCTCCTCAATTTAAGGGATCCTGGTACTATATATATCTATGCAAATTATGCATTGAGAATACCATCTAACTATCAATTGATGCCACTAAACTCTTCATACCAAAAATCTTTCCTGAGATCGTTTAAGATGGCCTCTACGAATCGACCAAGTTCCTCTGACTCCGAAGACAGCGTGACAGGAGCACACCAACCAATCAACTACCGTGATTACTGGAGAAAATGGGGATGGGTTTGCGACATACTCACCCTATGGAGAAAGGAAGAAGGTACTCCATATCATGAATCAAATCTACCACCTAACCTTGGAGTACTTGACCCGCTCACCGGCGAACCCGTTCGCAATACCGTTTATACCCTATTTGCAAGAATTTTTCGTCTTGAAACTACCATTAATGGAACTAGAGAAGATATCCGACCTCTACCTCACATTGATAAACAACTCGGGTTAGTAGAAGAAGTTAGAGAACTCCGAACTCGAGTATTAACTTTAGAGAGCACGGTATACAATTTGCAATCATCAACAGTACACCAACACCAGTAACATCACCAGCCTTAGCACCAATGGCACCAGTACCACCAACAACCCAAGTTTCAACAATCCATGCCTCAACATCTCATTCTGTACCTCGAGTATAATTATCGTTCCACAAATCATTCTACATCATTTATCTTCGTTCGACATGACGATTATGTAAACTCTAATGTTTTAGAGATTATGTATCATAGTTCTAATCGTAAATCTGATGAGTTTAATATCACATTGACTCATTAAATCCATAATTACATCTGAAGAAAATATATATGTAAATATATTTTCATAAAGATTGTGATTAAAAATTCTTTCGTACAAACTGTTAATGGTAAAAATATTTTAACGGGTAGGTAATACCCGAGAAATATTTAAGATTTCACATTAATAAGTTACATTGTACAGTCTTCGAATCTGATTCAACGGTCGATTACCATCCTACCTACATCTATCGATATACGAATCCGTTCACCACAGAATAACCATTTTCATTCAAATTCAATTTCATATTTGGATTTTTTTACTTACCAGAATCCAACAAGTGGCATAATGAAGAAATAATGGACACAATAAAAATTGATTAGAAACAGTCTAATTAACAATATGGAATTTTGTTAAGAAACCATGCTAACTTTTCCAGCTAACTGTTCCTAGCTAACTGATTACATTCTATTTATCACATTTTATTTATTGCAATTTAATTATCGCAATTTACATTCCCGCAATTTTATTTATTGTCATCTAATTTCTGTTATTTACTTTACGCACTTTAGTTATTGTTATTTAATTCCTGTTATTTATTTTACGCACTTTAAATATCGGGACACGCATACAAGGTTTTGACATATCATATCGATGCATCTATATATATTATTTGGAATCACCATAGACACTCTATATGCAGTAATGATCGAGTTCTCTATACAGGGTTGAGGTTGATTCTATAATAATATATATACTTTGAGTTGTGATCGAGTCTGAGACATGTACACGGGTCCCGATACGTATTAATTAATTCGGATATTATATATTAAGCTATATATGTATTATCGGACTGTTAATTGTGGACTATCAAATATGGACTGTCGACATTGGATAATTAAAATGAATTAAAATATTGATTATAACATATGAAACTAAACATATCTTCAAGTTTGCCACTTGATTTCATCTTAAACCTCATTTGTATCTTCACGATTACAAATCTGCGTTCAAACCTTTCATAATTCAAGAAAACATCTCAATCGAAAGGATGAACCAACCGCACTTCATCTACGGAAGGAAAGATTTATGTATATAGTATTGCACCTGAGAAACTCTCGGCAATTGAGTAAAAGCTTAACACGTAGCCGCATCAGATCCTTTGGCATTTATTAGCAAAAATAACTTTGCGATCTCTTTTCAAAGTAGCGAATTTTGTCACAGCTCCAGCAAGATAACTTTGACTTTTCGTTTGAAACAACCTTATTATAACCTTGATATATATGCGTGCTCTTTTATTGTTACCAGGGAACCTTTCATATTCTACCACATTACCAGCAGACGTACCAGTAACCTCGTTGCTTCTTGGTTTAAATCTCTTCGATAAATTGCTATATTTATTCATTGAAACCTTATCATATACTCATCCGCATTTTGTAACGAGAACTGCCATACCAACTATCGGGAGTCAGCAATCAGTACTTTGAAAACGCATAGCATATCTACATCAACGGTTATATGTATAACATTTATCTTTAAGAATTATGGTCTTTTATTCTGAAATTCTGAACAGTACTCAGTCTACAAATCAATACTCTGAATGTTGAAAAAGCTGAATGAAGCAGCAGAAACTGTAGACAACCGTAAACGACCTTAACCATCGGAAGTTAAATGATAAAGAATAGTATGTTGGAAAAGCTCAGAAAAGTTGGAACTGAAAAACGGATTGAGCTAACCACGAAGGAGACCAAGGACGAATACAAGGACCAAACTCTGTATTTAAAGAATCTGATGATACTATTTCTGATGAAATCTTTAGCGAATACCTTGCTTTCGAATCTAAACCCTTACGGATAAATCTTCTTCATCATCTATCGATATTAGAAATTCCAAGATATCATCGTATCTTTCATTATATAAATATCCTCTATATTTCTGAAGATAGTTTCATAACTATTCTTATCTGAAATCATTAATCTCTTCGTGCTATCAGTGTACATCATATAGAAACTGTTAGTTTCTATATTCTATAGACTTTCGAGCTTAAAATATGAATGTTATTAAAGTAATGTTGGGAATTGATGCATGAGTTAGTATAATATAATGACACTTGATCAACGTGATTATATTACAGTAAGTCATGCTGAGTTTCTAATGGAACGTAATGATTCACAGACCCTAATGTCATCATGTACCATATTACACGACTCTTACATTCTTCCAAATCCCCAAACAGATCAAGAACATATCCTCTTGATAGTTCTGTCTTCTCTCTTGAATTCTGGTAATTTAACCAATCAAGATCGTGCTACTATAATTTCTTTCTTAGAACATTATACATGTTCATTCGAAACTCCATATCTACAAAATTCTAGACCGTTATTCGCTTGACTTAAAGTCGGGAAGAGAGAACAAAAGTATGAAACTCTGAAATATAAAGAAAACAAAGGGAGTAAATTTATAGTGGAATATCCGACAAAGCAATCAAAACAGATCATCGCATTTAATCAAAGAGGATCCGAATTTTTTTTTCTTCGAAAAATCAAATCTTATAAAGATTTCAAAAATTTTCTCTAAATTCCTTGAATCCTGGAATTCAACCATGAGTAGTGAAGAGTTATGATGAAATTTGTCTATCTCATTTCACTAATTAAGTGATAGCTTCACTCGTACTCTTTGACTAATCGAATTAGTTTATCTTTATTACTCAATGGTAATAAAACTCTATTTATCAACTCATTTTTGTCATGAAAACATTTCTATCGTTAGCCATGACCACCTCGATCAAATTTCGGGGACGAAATTTCTTTAACGGGTAGGTACTGTGATGACCCGGGAATTTCCGACCAAATTTAAACTTGAATCCTATTTGATTTCGATACGATAAGCAAAGTCTGTAATGTTGAGTCTCAAAAACTTTGAACCGTGTTCATTTAATCAAATACCCTTTGACTAATTCCGACGATTCACGAATCATTGTTTGTAATTAGATATGTAAATATGTATATATATGTGTGTATAATGCATTGAGAACCATAAATAAAACTTTAATAGTTTGGTAAATTACTAGACAACGAAATCAATTATTAAGATTTGGATTTGGAAATCTTAACAAAAGTATTAAACATATAACATTATTACTATTATTAATGTTAGACTTATTTTGATTAATAATAATATTATTATTATTCTATTCTTATAATTAACAGTATTTTTAAAATATTAACATATTTATATTTAATAATTATTAATTTTAATATTAATTATAAATAAAAACAATATCCAGCACGAGAACATGTGGTGCATCACAATCACACTATTTTATATATTTGGTTTATGTCTCTAAGTATTACAATCAAGATTCCATCCAAATAAACCAGACAAATTCGGTTATGAATCAAATCATACTTTTTATTCTTTTATTTTTGTTTTCTTCTTTGCTGTATGATTTGATAATCCTGTGAATATCCACCTACTTCAAAAATAGCCCATCTAATACTTGATATTAAGAGAGCCATTTAGTTCTTCCCTCATTATCCTCAATGTTCAAACGTCGCTCTAGTTTCTCACCAAGATTCATAACAATCACTACTTTCCTTCCGCCGTAGACAAATACCATTCATCACCTCATCTCCATCACGAAGGTCATCAAACAATCATCACTCAGGATCACCATTGAATCAACATAAAAACCAACAACCATAGCTACAGCTGCTATACTTTTCTGTACTATACAGCTCGTTTATTCCTGTTTCACTTGCACAAACAAACCAAACATCACTAACCTATCCGCATTAAGTGCTACGGCTTTAGCTCTCTGTTTCTTTATCAATCTTCAACTCAGACCTGGAATCCACTTGAAACACCAACATCATTATCTTCAAATATTGCTGCTGCAATTCTGGTAAGACTCACAGCGAAACCC
Organism: Rutidosis leptorrhynchoides; assembly: GCF_046630445.1. NCBI lineage: Eukaryota > Viridiplantae > Streptophyta > Magnoliopsida > Asterales > Asteraceae > Rutidosis > Rutidosis leptorrhynchoides. The sequence continues at coordinate 444,077,198 of NC_092335.1, forward strand.
TATCATTTTCTATTCTATTCTGCAGATACAATTGGGTATAGTTAACGAAAACCAAACCATGGTAAACTATTACGCCTGCTGTTTCTGTCCAGTCGAGAATAACCACGATCACCATCATCATTAAGTACTATTATTGCAGCCTTATTATTCGATCACAGCCATCGCCAAAACACCATCTCTCTCTCTCTCTCTCTTCGTGATAACCTCCTTCTTTTTTCCTCTCTTAACCAAAGTATAAACCACCCTTAAAATATCAAAGAACTGGCTGCCATGTTGGATCAGGCTGCTACCATTTTGTCACTTTATATTATGGTTTTGTATATGTATATATATATAAACCGAAAACTCTCCTTTCATACGTTAATACATGTTGCTTTGTTCCACAAGGACCCCACCCACTAGCTTATGTTGAGAACTCAATCAAACAATCGAGCCAGCTATTACTCGTTTTAATTTTAATCCCATCCATTCCCGAATTTAATCCCACTCAAGGCCCACTCAACAAACTTTTTAATAGACTACTTTTTAGATTGGAAAACAAAGAGAAAGGAAGAGATAAGAACCGATATATTTCCTTTAGTGGATTAGTAGACCCATGTAATCAATTACATGGATTATTAAAATAAACTTCTTTGAAAGCTTTTGACTTGTTCGATTTCCAAAACCCCACAAATTTTCCTACTGATTTGCGGTTCCTGTTTTTGTTTGTTCAAACAGCAAAGCTGCTGCTGCAACTCTCGTGTTTTCCGGTTCGATCTCAGGCTGAAATGCTACTGTTGTTATGGTTACACGATAATGATGATGATATGATTTTATGTTGCGAGAATGATAATGATACCGTATGAGGATATAACCTTCGATGATTGCCCCCACTCAAACCCTATCTCGTTTCATTTTTTTTGTTTAAACCGAACCCTCCTTAAATTATTGTATGGATCATATTCTGTTGGACCACTAATTGAGAATTGGGCTTCTATGAAGTTGGGCTTAATAAACTGTTATGGGCCGAAAAGAATTTGGGTCAGGCTTAAAAGGACGGGTTATAATAAATTTGGTTGAGTTTAAATCAGAAAATCCGAAATAGAGTAATGGTTAAGGGGTGTTGTGAGCGAGCTAGAGGTCACGGGTTCGAGCCCATGCATGGACAACTATTTTTTTTTAACTCTTGTGAGGTAGTTTTTTTTTCTCACTTTTATTTATTTATTTATTCAATATTTATTATTATTATTATTATTATTATTATTATTATTATTATTATTATTATTATTATTATTATTATTATTATTATTATTATCATTTTTAAAATTCTTATTATTAGTACTAGGTATTATTGATATTAAAAATTATTATTAAAGATTATTATGTTTTATAAAAAAATACAAGTTTATTTATTATTACTAGAACCATTATTATTAATGATAGTATGACTTTTATATAACAAATAAATATTATATATTATTATTACATAAAAATTTATATTAAACATATTAACAATAATTATATAAATAGTACATATAACAAGTTATTAATTTTTTGATATAATACAAATTACAAATATAATATATATTAATACAACTATATGTATGAATATTGATTATTTTACAAACCACTATATATAAAATATAACTAAAAATATAAAATATAAAATAAAATATAAAAATTTATACAACTACAAACATAAAATATATATAAATCTTACATAGAAGGAATTATGTGGGAATATGTGTTAATATGTATATACATAATATAGGTTCGTGAATCCGAGGCCAACCCTACAATTGTTCAATATCGTCATATACACTTGTTCAATGTCGTCATATGTATTTTTACTACAAAATACAATAGGTGAGTCTCATTTGCTCCCTTTTTACTCTTTACATTTTGGGCTGAGAATACATGCAAATGCTTTATTAACTATTTTATAATATTTATATGCGTGAGTTTCATTTGTTCCCTTTTTTACTCGTTACGTTTTTTGGGCTGAGAATACATGCAAATGCTTTATTAATTGTTTTACAATATTTATATGCGTGAGTTTCATTTCCTCCCTTTTTAAATGCTTTTGCAATATATATTTTCGGGACTGAGAATACATGCGCTGCTTTTATAAATGCTTTACGAAATAGACATAAGTGATCGAAACTACATTCTATGGTTGGATTATTAAACCAAATATGCCCCTTTTTAGTCTGGTAATCTAAGAATTAGGGAACAGACACCCTAATTGACGCGAATCCTAAAGATAGATCTATCGGGCCCAACAAGCCCCATCCAAAGTACCAGATGCTTTAGTACTTCGAAATTTATATCATGTCTGATGGAGGATCCCGGAATGATGGGGATATTCTTATATGCATATTGTGAATGTCGGTTACCAGGTGTTCAATCCATATGAATGATATTTTTGTCTCTATGCATGGGACGTATGATTATGAGAAATGGAAGTATGAAATCTTGTGGTCTATTAAAATTATGAAATGATTCTTTATGATAAACTAATGAACTCACCAACCTTTTAGTTGACACTTTAAAGCATGTTTATTCTCAGGTACGAAAGAAATCTTCCGCTGTGCATTTGCTCATATTAGAGATATTACTTGGAGTCATTCATGACATATTTTAAAAGATGTTGCATTCGAGTCGTTGAGTTCATCAAGATTATTATTAAGTCAATTATATTTGGATATATTATGAAATGCTTTACATGCCTGTCAACTGTCGATGTAACGAAAGTTTGTCTTTTAAAAACGAATGCAATGTTTGTAAAATTTATCATATAGAGGTCAATTACCTCGCGATGTAATCAACTGTTATGAATCGTTTGTAATCGATATGGACTTCGTCCGGATGGATTAGGACGGGTCTCTACATATAGTAACCAGCTAGTCCTAAAAACTGGCGTATGTGTTTCGGAGTTTTCGGGGTTTGCCACTTTTCAACAGTTTCTATCTTTGCCGGATCCACCTTAATACCTTCTTTGTTCACTATGTGATCGAGGAATTGAACTTCTTCCAACCAAAATGCACACTTTGAAAACTTAGTGTACAATTCTTCCTTCCTCAATACTTCTAACACCTTTCTCAAATGTTCACCGTGTTCTTGGTCATTCTTTGAGTAAATAAGTATGTCATCAATGAAAACAATGACAAACTTGTCAAGGTATGGTCCACACACTCGGTTCATAAGGTCCATGTATACAGTTGGTGCATTAGTTAAACCAAACCGCATGACCATAAACTCGTAATGACCGTAACATGTTCTGAAAGCAGTCTTTGAAATATCATCTTCTTTCACCAGCATTTGATGATACCCGGAACGTAAGTCAATCTTTGAATAAACAGACGAGCCTTGTAGTTGATCAAATAAGTCGTCGATTCTCGGTAGTGGGTAGCAGTTCTTGATGGTAAGTTTGTTCAACTCTCGGTAGTCGATACACAACCTGAATGTACCATCTTTCTTCTTGACAAACAAAACAGGAGCTCCCCACGGTGATGTGATTGGTCGAATGAAACCACACTCTAAAAGTTATTGTAATTGGCTTTGCAGTTCTTTCATCTCGCTGGGTGCGAGTCTGTAAGGAGCACGAGCTATTGGTGCAGCTCCTGGTACAAGATCTATTTGAAATTCAACGGATCGATGTGGGGGTAATCCCGGTAATTCTTTCGGAAATACATCGGGAAATTTGTAGTGACCCGAACTTTTCCATGTTTATATATATATTAAATGAAATTATTATTTACATGATTAAGTGTTTTCAACATGTTAAGCAATCAAACTTGTTAAGACTTGATTAATTGAAATAGGTTTCATATAGACAATTGACCACCCAAGTTGACCGGTGATTCACGAACGTTAAAACTTGTAAAAACTATATGATGACATATATATGGTTATATATATAGTTAACATGATATTATTATAAGTAAACATATCATTAAGTATATTAATAATGAACTACATATGTAAAAACAAGACTACTAACTTAATGATTTTGAAACGAGACATATATGTAACGGTTATCGTTGTAACGACATTTAATGTATATATATCATATTAAGAGATATTCGTACATCATAATATCATGATAATGTAATAATTTAAAATCTCATTTGATATTATAAACATTGGGTTAACAACATTTAACAAGATCGTTAACCTAAAGGTTTCAAAACAACACTTACATGTAACGACTAACGATGACTTAACGACTCATTTAAAATGTATATACATGTAGTGTTTTAATATGTATTCATACACTTTTGAAAGGCTTCAAGACACTTATCAAAATACTTCTACTTAACAAAAATGCTTACAATTACATCCTCATTCAGTTTCATCAACAATTCTACTCTTATGCACCCGTATTCGTACTCGTACAATACACAGCTTTTAGATATATGTACTATTGGTATATACACTCCAATGATCAGATTTTAGCAGCCCATGTGAGTCACCTAACACATGTGGGAACCATCATTTGGCAACTAGCATGAAATATCTCATAAAATTACAAAAATATGAGTAATCATTCATGACTTATTTACATAAAAACAAAATTACATATCCTTTATATCTAATCCATACACCAACGACCAAAAACACCTAAAAACACTTTCATTCTTCAATTTTATTCATCTAATTGATCTCTCCCAAGTTCTATCTTCAAGTTCTAAGTGTTCTTCATAAATTCTACAAGTTCTAGTTTCATAAAATCAAGAATACTTCCAAGTTTGCTAGCTTACTTCCAATCTTGTAGAGTGATCATCCAACCTCAAGAAATCTTTTTTATTTACAGTAAGATATCTTTATAATACAAGGTAATACTCATATTCAAACTTTGATTCAATTTCTATAACTATAACAATCTTATTTCGAGTGAAAATCTTACTTGAACTGTTTTCGTGTCATGATTCTGCTTCAAGAACTTTCAAGCCATCCAAGGATCCTTTGAAGCTAGATCCATTTTTCTAATTTCCAGTAGCTTTATCCAGAAAACTTGAGGTAGTAATGATGTTCATAACATCATTCGATTCATACATATAAAGCTATATTATTCGAAGGTTTAAACTTGTAATCACTAGAACATAGTTTAGTTAATTCTAAACTTGTTCGCAAACAAAAGTTAATCCTTCTAACTACACTTTTAAAATCAAATATACACATGATCTATATCTATATGATAAGCTAACTTAATGATTTAAAACCTGGAAACACGATAAACACCATAAAACCGGATTTACGCCGTCGTAGTTACAACCGGGGGCTGTTTTGGTTTGGATAATTAAAAACTATGAAAAACTTTGATTTAAAAGCTATACTTCTGGGAAAATGATTTTTATTATGAACATGAAACCATATCCAAAAATCATGGTTAAACTCAAAGTGAAAGTATGTTTTTCAAAACAGTCATCAAGATGTCGTTTTTTCGACGGAAATGACTACCTCATTCAAAAATGACTTGTAACTTGTATTTCTGACTATAAACCTATACCTTTTCTGTTTAGTTTCATAAATTCAAGTTCAATACGAAACCGTGGCGGCTTAAATCACTCAAAACGGATTAGAAACGAAGAAATGGCGAGCAAAACAAAATTTGTAAAAACTACTCATTTTAGCTACGTGAAAATTGGTAACAAATCTATTCCAACCATAACTTAATCAACTTGTATTGTATATTATGTAATCTTGAGATACCATAGACACGTATACAATGTTTCGACCTATCATGTCGACACATCTATATATATTTCAGAACAACCATAGACACTCTATATGTGAATGTTGGAGTTAGCTATACAGGGTTGAGGTTGATTCCAAAATATATATAGTTTGAGTTGTGATCAATACTGAGATATGTATACATTGGGTCATGGATTAATTCAAGATAATATATATCGATTTATTTCTGTACATCTAACTGTGGACAACTAGTTGTAGGTTACTAACGAGGACAGCTGACTTAATAAACTTAAAACATCAAAAATGTATTAAAAGTGTTGTAAATATATTTTGAACATACTTTGATATATATGTACATATTTGTTATAGGTTCGTGAATCGACCAGTGGCCAAGTCTTACTTCCCGACGAAGTAAAAAAAAAAAATGTGAAAGTGAGTTTCATTCGCCCTTTTTACTCTTTACGTTTTTGGGCTGAGAATACATGCAAATGCTTTATTAACTGTTTTTACAATATTTATATGTGTGAGTTTCATTACTCCCTTTTTAAATGCTTTTGCAATATATATTTTTGGGACTGAGAATACATGTGCTTTTATAAATGTTTTACGAAATAGACATAAGTAATCGAAACTATATTATATGGTTGAATGATCGAAGCCGAATATGCCCCTTTTGCTTGGTAGCCTAAGAATTAGTAAACCGATCTACTAATTGACGCGAATCCTAAAGATAGATCTATTGGGCCGAACAAACCCCATCCAAAGTACCGGATGCTTTAGTACTTCGAAATTTATATCATATCCGAAGGGTGTCCCGGAATGATGGGGATATTCTTATATATGCATCTTGTTAATGTCGGTTACCAGGTGTTCACCATATGAATGATTTTTATCTCTATGTATGGGATCTATATTGAAATATGAAATCTTGTGGTCTATTGTTACGATTTGATATATATAGGTTAAACCTATAAGTCACCAACATTTTTGTTGACATTTTAAGCATGTTTATTCTCAGGTGATTATTAAGAGCTTCCGCTGTCGCATACTTAAATAAGGACGAGATTTGGAGTCCATGCTTGTATGATATTGTGTAAAAACTGCATTCAAGAAACTTATTTCGTTGTAACATATTTGTATTGTAAACCATTATGTAATGGTCGTGTGTAAACAGGATATTTTAGATTATCATTATTTGATAATCTACGTAAATTTTTTTTTTACCTTTATTGATGAAATAAAGGTTATGGTTTGTTTTAAAATGAATGCAATCTTTGAAAAACGTCTTATATAGAGGTCAAAACCTCGCAACGAAATCAATTAATATGGAACGTTTTTAATCAATAAGAACGGGACATTTCATATAGTCCCATTTTTAAACTCTAAAAATATTTTGGGATGAGAATACATGCATTTTATGTTTTACGCCATGGACACAAGTACTTAAAATATATTCTACGTTGAGTTGTACCACCTTGCATATCTTCCCTAATAGCTTGGTAACTAATATTTACATGTTGTAAGAACGTGAAAGCGCTAATCCTATTGATAGATCTATTAGGTTTGACAACCCCAACCGGGCTAGTCGCTCTAGTATCATAAACGGTTGCATAGTACTTCGTTTTTACTACACTTGGTACAGTGTAGGGAGATTTCATAATAAAGGGACTATGCCACATTAATGGTTAAGTATGGTTACCGAAGCGCTCAACAACTTATAGAATACTTTTATACATTTGCGAGTGTACATATATTTATAACTATGAAATCTTGTGGTCTATATTTATATCGATGATAAACCTATATATCTCACCAACCTTTGTGTTGACTATTTAAGCATGTTTATTCTCAGGTCCTTAAGAAAGTCTTCCGCTGTTGCATTATCTGAGCAAGCTGTGCATGGAGTCTCATGCTTGTATTTAAATGAAGTGTTACATTCAATAAAACCTTTGTCATGTATTATATTCGACTGTTACGTCACATGTGTAGTATTTGGAAACCGACGTATTATCGGGATTATTCCTTAAATAATTGCCCACTTGTTTAAAACATGCATTATGTATAATAATGGTGTGCTTTTTATGAAACGAATGCAATATTTTTCTAAAATGTATCATATAGAGGTCAAATACCTCGTTATGGGACCAATGAGAACGTACTGCATTTATAGTAATATGGACGGGTCATTTCAGTTGGCATCAGAGCAGGGGTCTTAGCGAACCAGGTCTTGCATTAGTGTGTCTAACTGATAGATGTTAGGATGCATTAGTGAGTCTGGACTTCAACAGTGTTTGCATGTCAAAAGTTTTGCTTATCATTTCTTGTCGGAAATTACCTGCTTATCATCTCAAGTCTAGACGCATCTTACTACATTTATTGCATAGATAGCGTATAGACAAATTTCATATCTTAAGCATATCTATTACAGTAAACTCTGTCTAACATCTTCCATAAAATCCTCTGTAACTTATGGGATTCTGGTATTATAAATACATATGTAAATTATGTATTGAGGAATACCAAACTAGTCCTATAATTTATTTCATTTCAAAAATCTTTTCCCTACTCTGTATGAGATGGATCCTTCAACCGGTTCAAGTTCATCGGATTCTGACAGCTATTCCGATATGGATATTCACCTGAGCTCCGAAAGCAGTGTAACTGGAATGGGTCAACCGATTAGCCATCATCTATTCTGGATGGATTGGGGATGGGTTCGTAGCCGACTCAGTCAATGGAGACGAGAAGAAGGCGATCCTTTCCACCCACCAAATTTCCCTCTTGGCGAAGAACCTGAAGCACTTACCGGCGAACCAGTCCGAAACTCCATTTTCACCCTCATTTCCAGAGTATCTCGCCACGATTATATATTATCTAAACATTTAGATCTTATTCATCCACTCGTTCCAACCGCCAAATATCCCGGTGTACTAGAAGAAGTCAACGAGCTTCGCGCTAGAGTGGTGGCTTTGGAGAATATGATACAGAACTTACAAGCATCACAAGCCCCACAAACACCAACTGCTTCACCCACATCAACACCAACAGTACCATTACCACCACCAACAACATCCGCATCGCAAGCCCCAATATTACAATCTGTCCCACGAGCATCAACGTGATTATATTACAGTAAGTCATGATGAGTTTCTAAATGGAACGTAATGATTCACAGACCATAACATCATCATGTGCCATGTTACATGACTCTTACATTCAATCTAATCTCTAAACATATCAAGAACATATTCTATTGATAGTTCTATCTTTTCCTTTAGATTTTGGTAATTTCACAAGTCAAATTGTGCTATAACAATTTCTCTCTTAGAGCATTAGCTATGTTCATTCCGAATTTCATATCTATGAATTCTAGACCATTATTCGCTTGACTTGAAGTCAGGAAAAGAATACGGAAGCATGAAACTCCAAAATATAAGGAAAAATATAAGTACGAAGACAACGCAGAAATTACAAACCGTGTATATCGATGCGTATAGCAATATAAAGACACGGGAAAACTAAGAACACTATAAACCCAAGAGCATAGTAGAAATTAACGGATTCCTCCGGTGGAAGATGAAAAAGAAGAATGACAGATGTGATAGTCAAGAATATATCAAGAATTAAAATTGTATGGAACATATTGACGAATGTTTTGGAAGTACGAAGAAAGGAAGAAAGTATAAAAGATGGGAGATGCGGAAATAAGGAAACGTATGAGGTTGATTTATAGTAAAATATCCGACAGAGAAATCGAGACAGATTATTGCATTAAATCGAAGAGGATCATAATTTCCTTAATCTCTGAAGAATCAAATCTTATATAGATTACAAAGATTTTCTTTAATCCGGAGATCAACCGTGATGACGTCAAAAGATAAGACGAATCCCTATTTTCTCATTTCACTCTTTTACGATAGCTTCACTCATACGTTTCGAGTAATCGAATTATTTTATCCATATTTCTCAATCATGATAAAACCCTATGAATCAACTTATATTCGTCATAATAACATTCTTATTTTTAGCCATGACGACCTCAATCAAATTTCGGGACGAAATTTCTTTAACGGGTAGGTACTGTGACGACCCGGAAATTTCTGACCAAATTTAAACTTAATATTTATATAATTACGACTTGATAAGCAATGAATTTTAATAAATCTTGAACCTCCGAAAAGAGTTTTACACAAGCTTTTGGTTACCCTTTTATTCCGACGATTCACGAACGTCATAACTTGATTTAATTGTTTAATTGTTTAATTATTGTGTATATATATAGATTTATATATATTTAACTTGAAAAAATATGATAATTAAATATCTCATTAAGTATATTAACAAAGTATTATATATGTATTTTCATACTACTAATTTAAAGAGTTTCCAAACAATATATATATTACTATTTAAACGATGTAATTAACTTATGTTAAAATGTATTTACATATAATGTATTACGAGTGTAAATACATCCTTACAAGTATTGAATACACTTTATAATATACCAATACATATAAAGGATAGCTATACTCGTATTTTCGTTCAATTTCCTCAAAGAATTCTACTCGCATTCATACGGTATTTTTACCCATATTATACACAGCTTCTAGAAGTATTTACTATTGGTATATACTAATAGAAATCTGCAATTATTTGTGTAATATGTCATCCATGACCTAATCAATTTAATATGTCATGCATGACTTAATACAATTTAACTTATCTTAGATATTTTCACTAAAAGCCAAAATTATAAGCTTATAAATAAGGACCATTTTAACTCATTTTTACTCCACATTTTCTTAAACTAAAAATACACACTTGAATGCTCTCATATCATACTTTAATCTCAAAAAATTTCCTGTTCATAATCAAGGTAAAATACTTCTCAAAATCCTTGTTCAATTCCTTGTATAGTTGCTATCTTATTATACTTATAAAACTTGTAAAAACTAGAACTTGTTTTGGTGAACACCAAGCTTGTTTGAAAAACTAATCTAATCTTTCTAACTTAACTCTAATAACACTTATTTATATGTATTATGATGTTATATTAAGTTAATATAAGAACTTATAACTTGTACATATGAAGAACACCTTGAAACTTAACATATATCCTTTAATCTCCATTCGGTAAAAAGCGGGCTGTTTTGGGTTGGGAATTAAAAACCTATTTTAGACTTTGAATTCGAGGCTAAGACTTTGGAAATATGTTAATATATGTAAATAAGACTTCTAGTATTTTTTTTCATGATTTTAGACAAAGTGGAAGTATTTTATCAAAAATCATATATTGGGTGGATGCCGGGATTTTTTTAAATCTGTCCACCGACATAAAAAGAGGGTAAAGATCTAACCATTACTAATTGGGATGAACTTTTTGAATTGGTTTTGTAAAATTTACTTCTTAATGAATCCATAGCAATTTGATTCACTTTAAACGGAGTTGTAATGAATATTTGGCGAGCAAAACAAAATCTGCTAAAATTAACGTTGTATGGACGAAATTTATATTATAAAAACTATATTAACCATATCCTTGTTAACTTTTCCTATATCCTATATATATTTAGACATGTTATCAGTAGTATAACAAAATATTATAATCTTGGTTAATTCTGTGATTGTATATATGTATAATAATATTCTTGGTACGTCCTAACACAATAAGTATACAATACGTTTTGATAAATCCTAAGACAATACGTACACAATATGTCTTAGTTAATTCTAAGACAATACGTATACAATACGTCTCTAGGTTGATGCAAAGACAATACGTATACAGTACGTCGTGGGGTAATTCTAAAATTATATATATATATATATATATATATATATATATATATATATATATATATATATATATATATATACCGATTATTGGACTGTTGGACTTTTCGGACTATTTTGGACTACTAACAAAGGACTACTAACAATGGACTACTAACATAAAATGTTAAAAATTATTATATAAGTATTCTATGAACTTGCTTTATTTTATTCGTATGTCGTATTATTATCTGAATCGTTATTATTGTTATAGGTTCGTGAATCCAAGGACGACGGTCATATTTTTAATAAGTTGAAAACTTATTATTAACATACTTTTACTACTGTGAGTATATAGTCCCATTTTTAAACTCTAAAAATATTTTGGGATGAGAATACATGCATTTTATGTTTTACGCCATGGACACAAGTACTTGAAATATATTCTACGTTGAGTTGTACCACCTTACATATCTTCCCTAATAGCTTGGTAACTAATATTTACATGTTGTAAGAACATGTAAGCACGAATCCTATTGATAGATCTATCGGGTTTAACAACCCCAACCGAGCTAGTCGCTCTAGTATCATAAACGGTTGCATAGTACTTCGTTTTTACTACACTTGGTACAGTGTAGGGAGATTTCATAATAAAGAGAATATGCCACATTAATGGTTAAGTATGGTTACCGAAGCGCTCAACAACTTATAGAATACTTTTATACACTTGCGAGTGTACATATATTTATAACTATGAAATCTTGTGGTCTATATTTATATCGATGATAAACCTATACATCTCACCAACCTTTGTGTTGACTATTTAATCATGTTTATTCTCATGTCCTTAAGAAAGTCTTCCGCTGTTGCATTATCTGAGCAAGCTGTGCATGGAGTCTCATGCTTTTATTTAAATAAAGTGTTGCATTCAATAAAACCTTTGTCATGTATTATATTCGACTGTTATGTCACGTGTGTAGTATTTGGAAACCGACGTATTATGGGGATTATTCCTTAAATAATCGCCCACTTATTTAAAACATGCATTATGTATAATAATGGTGTGCTTTATATGAAACGAATGCAATATTTTTCTAAAACGTATCATATAGAGGTCAAATACCTCATTATGGGACCAATGAGAATGTACTGCATTTATAGTAATATGGACGGGTCATTTCAGTTGGCATCAGAGCAGGGGTCTTAGCGAACTAGGTCTTGCATTAGTGTGTCTAACTGATAGATGTTAGGATGCATTAGTGATTCTGGACTTCGACAGTGTTTTCATGTCAAAAGTTTTGCTTATCATTTCTTGTCAGAAATTACCTGCTTATCATCTCAAGTCTAGACGCGTCTTAATACATTTTTTTGCATAGATAGCGTATAGACAAATTTCATATCTTAAGCATATCTATTACAGTTGTAGTGACCCGAACTTTTCCATGTTTATATATATTAATTGAGATTGATATTTACATGATTAAATGTTTCCAACATGTTAAGCAATCAAACTTGTTAAGACTTGATTAATTGAAATATGTTTCATATAGACAATTGACCACCCAAGTTGACCGGTGATTCACGAACGTTAAAACTTGTAAAAACTATATGATGACATATATATAGTTAACATGATACTATGATAAGTAAACATATCATTAAGTATATTAACAATGAACTACATATGTAAAAACAAGACTACTAACTTAATGATTTTTAAACGAGACATATATGTAACGATTATCGTTGTAAAGACATTTAATGTATATATATCATATTAAGAGATATTCATACATGATAATATCATGATAATATAATAATTTAAAATCTCATTTGATATTATAAACATTGGGTTAACAACATTTAACAAGATCGTTAACCTAAAGGTTTCAAAACAACACTTACATGTAACGACTAACGATGACTTAACGACTCAGTTAAAATGTATATACATGTAGTGTTTTAATATGTATTTATACACTTTTGAAAGACTTCAATACACTTATCAAAATACTTCTACTTAACAAAAATGCTTACAATTACATCCTCGTTCAGTTTCATCAACAATTCTACTCGTATGCACCCGTATTCGTACTCGTACAATACACAGCTTTTAGATGTATGTACTATTGGTATATACACTCCAATGATCAGCTCTTAGCAGCCCATGTGAGTCACCTAACACATGTGGGAACCATCATTTGGCAACTAGCATGAAATATCTCATAAAATTACAAAAATATGAGTAATCATTCATGACTTATTTACATGAAAACAAAATTACATATCCTTTATATCTAATCCATACACCAACGACCAAAAACACCTACAAACACTTTCATTCTTCAATTTTCTTCATCTAATTGATCTCTCTCAAGTTCTATCTTCAAGTTCTAAGTATTCTTCATATATTCTACAAGTTCTAGTTACATAAAATCAAGAATACTTTCAAGTTTGCTAGCTCACTTCCAATCTTGTAAGGTGATCATCCAACCTCAAGAAATCTTTGTTTCTTACAGTAGGTTATCATTCTAATACAAGGTAATAATCATATTCAAACTTTGGTTCAATTTCTATAACTATAACAATCTTATTTCAAGTGATGATCTTACTTGAACTTGTTTTTGTGTCATGATTCTGCTTCAAGAACTTCGAGCCATCCAAGGATCCGTTGAAGCTAGATCCATTTTTCCCTTTTCCAGTAGGTTTATCCAAGTAACTTAAGGTAGTAATGATGTTCATAACATCATTCGATTCATACATATAAAGCTATCTTATTCGAAGATTTAAACTTGTAATCACTAGAACATAGTTTAGTTAATTCTAAACTTGTTCGCAAACAAAAGTTAATCCTTATAACTTGACTTTTAAAATCAACTAAACACATGTTCTATATCTATATGATATGCTAACTTAATGATTTAAAACCTGGAAACACGAAAAACACCGTAAAACTGGATTTATGCCGGCGTAGTAACACCGCGGGCTGTTTTGGGTTAGTTAATTAAAAACTATGATAAACTTTGATTTAAAAGTTGTTATTCTGAGAAAATGATTTTTATTATGAACGTGAAACTATATCCAAAAATTATGGTTAAACTCAAAGTGGAAGTATGTTTTCTAAAATGGTCATCTAGACGTCGTTCTTTCGACTGAAATGACTACCTTTACAAAAATGACTTGTAACTTATTTTTCTGACTATAAACCTATACTTTTTCTGTTTAGATTCATAAAATAGAGTTCAATATGAAACCATAGCAATTTGATTCACTCAAAACGGATTTAAAATGAAGAAGTTATGGGTAAAACAAGATTGGATAATTTTTTTCATTTTAGCTACGTGAAAATTGATAACAAATCTATTCCAACCATAACTTAATCAACTTGTATTGTATATTATGTAATCTTGAGATATTATAGACACGTATACAATGTTTCGACCTATCATGTCGACACATCTATATATATTTCGGAACAACCATAGACACTCTATATGTGAATGTTGGAGTTAGCTATACAGGGTTGAGGTTGATTCCAAAATATATATAGTTTGAGTTGTAATCAATACTGAGATACGTATACACTGGGTCGTGGATTGATTCAAGATAATATTTATCGATTTATTTCTGTACATCTAACTGTGGACAACTAGTTGTAGGTTACTAACGAGGACAGCTGACTTAATAAACTTAAAACATCAAAATATATTAAAAGTGTTGTAAATATATTTTGAACATACTTTGATATATATGTATATATTGTTATAGGTTCGTGAATCAACCAGTGGCCAAGTCTTACTTCCCGACGAAGTAAAAATCTGTGAAAGTGAGTTATAGTCCCACTTTTAAAATCTAATATTTTTGGGATGAGAATACATGCAGGTTTTATAAACGATTTACAAAATAGACACAAGTACGTGAAACTACATTCTATGGTTGAATTATCGAAATCGAATATGCCCCTTTTTATTAAGTCTGGTAATCTAAGAATTAGGGAACAGACACCCTAATTGACGCGAATCCTAAAGATAGATCTATTGGGCCTAACAAACCCCATCCAAAGTACCGGATGCTTTAGTACTTCGAAATTTATATCATATCCGAAGGGTGTCCCGGAATGATGGGGATATTCTTATATATGCATCTTGTTAATGTCGGTTACCAGGTGTTCATCATATGAATGATTTTTATCTCTATGTATGGGATGTGTATTGAAATATGAAATCTTGTGGTCTATTATTATGATTTGATATATATAGGTTAAACCTATAACTCACCAACATTTTTGTTGACGTTTTAAGCATGTTTATTCTCAGGTGATTATTAAGAGCTTCCGCTGTCGCATACTTAAATAAGGACGAGATTTAGAGTCCATGCTTGTATGATATTGTGTAAAAACTGCATTCAAGAAACTTATTTTGTTGTAACATATTTGTATTGTAAACCATTATGTAATGGTGGTGTGTAAACGGGATATTTTAGATTATCATTATTTGATAATCTACGTAAAGCTTTTTAAACCTTTATTGATGAAATAAAGGTTATGGTTTGTTTTAAAATGAATGCAGTCTTTGAAAAATGTCTCATATAGAGGTCAAAACCTCACAACGAAATCAATTAATATGGAACGTTTTTAATCAATAAGAACGGGACATTTCAGTTGGTATCCGAGCGTTGGTCTTAGAGAACCAGAATTTTGCATTAGTGTGTCTTATCAAGTTTGTTAGGATGCATTAGTGAGTCTGGACTTCGACCGTGTTTACTTGAAAAATGATTGCTTAACAAATTTTGTTGGAAACTATATATTTTTAACATGTGAATATTATGTGATATATTAATCTTTTAACGCGTTTGATATTATGTGATAGATGTCTACCTCTAGAACAAGTCCCATTGACTCACCTAATAATAATGAAGAGTCAAATGTAAATTGGAATGATTCGTGGACTGATTCACAAGTTCCCGAAGAGGAACCGGAAGAAGAGTCGGAACCGAAAGAAGAATCGGAACCGGAAGAAGAATTGGAACCGGATGAAGAAATAGAACCGGTGGGGGAAATAATAAAACGGTTAAGTAAAAGAAAATCCTCAACCAACCGACCAAGATTAATTATGGTCAATGGTGTTTCCGCTAAGGAAGCAAAATATTGGGAGGATTACCAATTCTCCGATGAATCGGATTCTGACGAGAATTCCGATGATGTTATAGAAATTACCCCAACTGAATTTAAAAAGGCAAAAGAAAATAATAAGGGAAAGGGCATAAAAATAGAGAAATCTAATTCCAACCCCGATGAACTTTATATGTATCGTCAACCCCCGAAGTCCTTAAGTTGTAACAATGACCCGGGAACCTCAAACCACCAGGTTTTTCTAAACCAATGTGGAAAACGACGGCTCGTATTAGGGGAACATCATATATCCCTAGAAACTTGGCAAAACGAACCAAAACCGAAGAAGAAGAAACAAGCAAGTCGGAATAAGATAGTTGTATTCGTGTGGTGTAATATATGTAATATAGTGTGCTTATGCTTTATGATATATGTAAAAATTTCTTGTATTAATAAGTATTTTTTTTTATGAATCTAACTCTTGTCTATTTTACAGTATAAAAACACAAAATGGATAGACAACCCAATATTTTAAGAGACCTACCCGGAGACATGATTGATGAAATCTTGTCTAGAGTCGGTCAGAATTCTTCGGCACAACTATTTAAGGCGAGATTAGTTTGTAATACATTCGAAGAACGTTCCAAGAATGCCTTGGTTTATAAAAGGCTTTCGTTCGAAAGATGGGGGATATCACATTGGGAAATCCATAAGTTACGATGTGTTTACTTTGACGCATATATTGCGGGGAACCCAAATGCTATTTTACGCAATGGGTTAAGAAATTATTTTGACTCAATATATCCGAATATTGGACTTCGTGATTTAGAAAAAGCGGCTAACATGCAACGTAAAGAAGCATGTTATGCTTACGGATCAGTAATGTTCGCTTCTCACCAAAGTGAGAACAAGAACATCGGGCTACAACTATTAAACAAAACGTTCCCACAAGTGACGGAGTCGGTAATTGGGGTAGGAAATGAGGTTTTTAGATTGTTACGGGACTGCTGGACATTACGTAACCCTCGTCCCTTTGACGACGTTACAACACGCTGTCTTATCAACGGCCATAACGGTTATGTTCCACAAGACCAAGGATGGGAAGTAATCCTAGTAAAACCAGAATGCATGACTTGTTTCTGGACGTATGAATTACGTGTCTTTATTGCCGTTGCTGAACGACTTGTGTACTAGCTAGAATTATCTTCACAACCATCTTGTATCAAATTTATTGTGTGCTATATTTCATGCTATATGTAAAATAAGCGGTATTTTAAGTTTGTAAAATATTGTGTAAAAGTTTGAACGCGAAATATTATTATAATCAGTTTTTCATATAGAATTGTAGTAGTTGAATAGTATATTAGCTACTAAGTATGAACTGAACGGGTAGGTACTACCCGAATTTAAACTTATAAAACGCTAATATGAAGAAAAAGCTTTTATAAATGAGTTCATATTATGCTACGAAATACTATTAACTACTCTTAATATTCTGTATGATTAACTTGTTCCATTTGACTATTTTGAAGGAAATGGCACCGACTACTCGACACACAGTGAATATGAAGGAAGAGGAATTCCGTACTTTTCTAGCTTCAAACATAGCCGCAGTACAGGCTGAGCTACATACCAACAATAACCTTGGATCTAGCAGTACAGGAAATCGTGTAGGATGCACCTACAAAGAATTCACTGCCTGCAAACCTTTGGAATTTGATGGAACCGAAGGACGGATCGGATTGAAACGGTGGACCGAGACGGTCGAATCGGTGTTTGCCATAAGTAAGTGTACTGAAGAGGACAAAGTGAAGTACGCTACGCATACCTTCACAGGTTCTACGTTAACATGGTGGAATACCTATCTAGAGCAAGTGGGACAAGACAATGCGTACGCACTACCGTGGTCATCATTCAAGCACTTGATGAACGAGAAGTACCGTCCCAGAACCGAGGTCAATAAGATCAAGACAGAACTTAGAGGGTTACGAACCCAAGGATTTGATATTACCACGTACGAAAGACAATTCACAGAATTGTGCCTATTGTGTCCGGGAGCGTTCGAAGATGAGGAAGAGAAGATCGACGCGTTTGTGAAAGGATTACCGGAAAGAATCCAAGAAGATATAAGTTCACATGAGCCCGCCTCCATACAACAGGCATGTAGAATGGCTCACAAACTAGTAAACCAGATTGAAGAAAGAATTAAAGAACAGACTGCTGAAGAGGCCAATGTGAAGCAATTCAAAAGAAAGTGGGAGGAAAATGGTGATAAGAATCACCAATACAACAACAACAGCAATTACAACAATAATCGCAACAATTATCCCAACAATCGCAACATCAATCGCAACTACAACAAACGGCCCAACAACAACAATAACAACAACAACAACAACAACTACAACAATCATCCCAACAACAATAATAACCGCAACAACAACAACAATCAGAAGCAGCTATGCCAAAGGTGTGAAAAGTATCACTCAGGGTTCTGCACCAAATTTTGCAACAAGTGTAAAAGAAATGGTCATAGCGCGGCGAAGTGTGAGGTCTACGGACCAGGGGTTAATAGAACGAAAGGAACAAATGGTGTCGGAACGAGTAATGGTGGAGCAAGTAGTGTCGGAGCAAGCTATGCCAATGTAGTTTGTTATAAATGTGGAAAACCGGGCCACATTATTAGAAATTTCCCGAACCAGGAGAACACGAATGGACAAGGCCGCGGAAGAGTTTTCAATATTAATGCGGCAGAGGCACAGGAAGACCCGGAGCTTGTTACGGTTACGTTTCTTATTGACAATAAATCTGCTTACGTTTTATTTGATTTGGGTGCGGATAGAAGCTATATGAGTAGAGATTTTTATGCTAAATTAAGTTGTCCATTGACGCCTTTGGATAGTAAATTTTTACTCGAATTAGCAAATGGTAAATTAATTTCAGCAGATAATATATGTCAGAATCGAGAAATTAAACTGGTTAGCGAAACATTTAAGATTGATTTGATACCAGTAGAGTTAGGGAGTTTTGATGTGATAATCGGTATGGACTGATTTAAAGAAGTGAAAGCAGAGATTGTTTGTTACAAAAATGCAATTCGCATTATACGAGAAAAAGGAAAACCCTTAATGGTGTACGGAGAAAAGGGCAACACGAAGCTACATCTTATTAGTAATTTGAAGGCACAAAAACTAATAAGAAAAGGTTGCTATACTGTTCTAGCACACGTCGAGAAAGTACAAACTGAAGAAAAGAGCATCAATGATGTTCCCATTGCAAAAGAATTTCCCGATGTATTTCCAAAAGAATTACCGGGATTACCCCCACATCGATCCGTTGAATTTCAAATAGATCTTGTACTAGGAGCTGCACCAATAGCTCGTGCTCCTTACAGACTCGCACCCAGCGAGATGAAAGAACTGTAAAGCCAATTAGAAGAAATTTTAGAGTGTGGTTTCATTCGACCAAGCACATCACCGTGGGGAGCTCCTGTTTTGTTTGTCAAGAAGAAAGATGGTACATTCAGGTTGTGTATCGACTACCGAGAGTTGAACAAACTTACCATCAAGAACCGCTACCCACTACCGAGAATCGACGACTTATTTGATCAACTACAAGGCTCGTTTATTTATTCAAAGATTGACTTACGTTTCGGGTATCATAAAATGCGGGTGAAAGAAGATGATATTCCAAAGACTGCTTTCAGAACACGTTACGGTCATTACGAGTTTATGGTCATGCCGTTTGGTTTAACTAATGCACCAGCTGTGTTCATGGACCTTATGAACCGAGTGTGTGGACCATACCTTGACAAGTTTGTCATTGTTTTCATTGATGACATACTTATTTACTCAAAGAATGACCAAGAACACGGTGAACATTTGAGAAAGGTGTTAGAAGTATTGAGGAAGGAAGAATTGTACGCTAAATTTTCAAAGTGTGCATTTTGGTTGGAAGAAGTTCAATTCCTCGGTCACATAGTGAACAAAAAAGGTATTAAGGTGGATCCGGCAAAGATAGAAACTGTTAAAAAGTGGGAAACCCCGAAAACTCTGAAACACATACGCCAGTTTTTAGGACTAGCTGGTTACTACAGAAGGTTCATCCAAGACTTTCCCAGAATAGCAAAACCCTTGACTGCATTAACGCATAAAGGGAAGAAATTTGAATGGAATGATGAACAAGAGAAAGCGTTTCAGTTATTGAAGAAAAAGCTAACTACGGCACCTATATTGTCATTGCCTGAAGGGAATGATGATTTTGTGATTTATTGTGACGCATCAAAGCAAGGTCTCAGTTGTGTATTAATGCAACGAACGAAGGTGATTGCTTATGCGTCTAGACAATTGAAGATTCACGAACAAATTTATACGACGCATGATTTGGAATTAGGCGCGGTTGTTTTTGCATTAAAGACTTGGAGGAACTACTTATATGGGGTCAAAAGTATTATATATACCGACCACAAAAGTCTTCAACACATATTTAATCAGAAACAACTGAATATGAGGCAGCGTAGGTGGATTGAATTATTGAATGATTACGACTTTGAGATTCGTTACCACCCGGGGAAGGCAAATGTGGTAGCCGATGCCTTGAGCAGGAAGGACAGAGAACCCATTCGAGTAAAATCTATGAATATAATGATTCATAATAACCTTACTACTCAAATAAAGGAGGCGCAACAAGGAGTTTTAAAAGAGGGAAATTTAAAGGATGAAATACCCAAAGGATCGGAGAAGCATCTTAATATTCGGGAAGACGGAACCCGGTATAGGGCTGAAAGGATTTGGGTACCAAAATTTGCAGATATGAGAGAAATGGTACTTAGAGAAGCTCATAAAACCAGATACTCAATACATCCTGGAACGGGGAAGATGTACAAGGATCTCAAGAAACATTGTTGCTAAATATGTAGGAGAATGTTTGACGTGTTCTAAGGTCAAAGCTGAGCATCAGAAACCATCAGGTCTACTTCAACAACTCGAAATCCCAGAATGGAAATGGGAAAACATTACCATGGATTTCATCACTAAATTGCCAAGGACTGCAAGTGGTTTTGATACTATTTGGGTAATAGTTGATCGTCTCACCAAATCAGCACACTTCCTGCCAATAAGAGAAGATGACAAGATGGAGAAGTTAGCACGACTGTATTTGAAGGAAGTCATCTCCAGACATGGAATACCAATCTCTATTATCTCTGATAGGGATGGCAGGTTTATTTCAAGATTCTGGCAGACATTACAGCAAGCATTAGGAACTCGTCTAGACATGAGTACTTCCTATCATCCACAAACTGATGGGCAGAGCGAAAGGACGATACAAACGCTTGAAGACATGCTACGAGCATGTGTTATTGATTTCGGAAACAGTTGGGATCGACATCTACCGTTAGCAGAATTTTCCTACAACAACAGCTACCATTCAAGCATTGAGATGGCGCCGTTTGAAGCACTTTATGGTAGAAAGTGTAGGTCTCCGATTTGTTGGAGTGAAGTGGGGGATAGACAGATTACGGGTCCGGAGATTATAAAAGAAACTACCGAGAAGATCATCCAAATTCAACAACGGTTGAAAACCGCCCAAAGTCGACAAAAGAGCTACGCTGACATTAAAAGAAAAGATATAGATTTTGAAATTGGAGAGATGGTCATGCTTAAAGTTGCACCTTGGAAAGGCGTTGTTCGATTTGGTAAACGAGGGAAATTAAATCCAAGGTATATTGGACCATTCAAGATTATTGATCGTGTCGGACCAGTAGCTTACCGACTTGAGTTACCTCAACAACTCGCGGCTGTACATAACACTTTCCACGTCTCGAATTTGAAGAAATGTTTTGCTAAAGAAGATCTCACTATTCCGTTAGATGAAATCCAAATCAACGAAAAACTCCAATTCATCGAAGAACCCGTCGAAATAATGGATCGTGAGGTTAAAAGACTTAAGCAAAACAAGATACCAATTGTTAAGGTTCGATGGAATGCTCGCAGAGGACCCGAGTTCACCTGGGAGCGTGAAGATCAGATGAAGAAGAAATATCCGCATCTATTTCCAGAAGATTCGTCAACACCTTCAACAGGTTAACATTTCGGGACGAAATTTATTTAACGGGTAGGTACTGTAGTGACCCGAACTTTTCCATGTTTATATATATTAATTGAGATTGATATTTACATGATTAAATGTTTCCAATATGTTAAGCAATCAAACTTGTTAAGACTTGATTAATTGAAATATGTTTCATATAGACAATTGACCACCCAAGTTGACCGGTGATTCACGAACGTTAAAACTTGTAAAAACTATATGATGACATATATATGGATATATATATAGTTAACATGATACTATGATAAGTAAACATATCATTAAGTATATTAACAATGAACTACATATGTAAAAACAAGACTACTAACTTAATGATTTTTAAACGAGACATATATGTAACGATTATCGTTGTAAAGACATTTAATGTATATATATCATATTAAGAGATATTCATACATGATAATATCATGATAATATAATAATTTAAAATCTCATTTGATATTATAAACATTGGGTTAACAACATTTAACAAGATCGTTAACCTAAAGGTTTCAAAACAACACTTACATGTAACGACTAACGATGACTTAACGACTCAGTTAAAATGTATATACATGTAGTTTTTTAATATGTATTTATAAATTTTTGAAAGACTTCAATACACTTATCAAAATACTTCTACTTAACAAAAATGCTTACAATTACATCCTCGTTCAGTTTCATCAACAATTCTACTCGTATGCACCCGTATTCGTACTCGTACAATACACAGCTTTTAGATGTATGTACTATTGGTATATACACTCCAATGATCAGCTCTTAGCAGCCCATGTGAGTCACCTAACACATGTGAGAACCATCATTTGGCAACTAGCATGAAATATCTCATAAAATTACAAAAATATGAGTAATCATTCATGACTTATTTACATGAAAACAAAATTACATATCCTTTATATCTAATCCATACACCAATGACCAAAAACACCTACAAACACTTTCATTCTTCAATTTTCTTCATCTAATTGATCTCTCTCAAGTTCTATCTTCAAGTTCTAAGTATTCTTCATATATTCTACAAGTTCTAGTTACACAAAATCAAGAATACTTTCAAGTTTGCTAGCTCACTTCCAATCTTGTAAGGTGATCATCCAACCTCAAGAAATCTTTGTTTCTTACAGTAGGTTATCATTCTAATACAAGGTAATAATCATATTCAAACTTTGGTTCAATTTCTATAACTATAACAATCTTATTTCAAGTGATGATCTTACTTGAACTTGTTTTCGTGTCATGATTCTGCTTCAAGAACTTCGAGCCATCCAAGGATCCGTTGAAGCTAGATCCATTTTTCTCTTTTCCAGTAGGTTTATCCAAGTAACTTAAGGTAGTAATGATGTTCATAACATCATTCGATTCATACATATAAAGCTATCTTATTCGAAGGTTTAAACTTGTAATCACTAGAACATAGTTTAGTTAATTCTAAACTTGTTCGCAAACAAAAGTTAATCCTTCTAACTTGACTTTTAAAATCAACTAAACACATGTTCTATATCTATATGATATGCTAACTTAATGATTTAAAACCTGGAAACACGAAAAACACCGTAAAACCGGATTTACGCCGTCGTAGTAACACCGCGGGCTGTTTTGGGTTAGTTAATTAAAAACTATGATAAACTTTGATTTAAAAGTTGTTATTCTGAGAAAATGATTTTTATTATGAACATGAAACTATATCCAAAAATTATGGTTAAACTCAAAGTGGAAGTATGTTTTCTAAAATGGTCATCTAGACGTCGTTCTTTCGACTGAAATGACTACCTTTACAAAAATGACTTGTAACATATTTTTCCGACTATAAACCTATAGTTTTTCTATTTAGATTCATAAAATAGAGTTCAATATGAAACCATAGCAATTTGATTCACTCAAAACGGATTTAAAATGAAGAAGTTATGGGTAAAACAAGATTGGATAATTTTTTTCATTTTAGCTACGTGAAAATTGGTAACAAATCTATTCCAACCATAACTTAATCAACTTGTATTGTATATTATGTAATCTTGAGATACCATAGACACGTATACAATGTTTCGACCTATCATGTCGACACATCTATATATATTTCGGAACAACCATAGACACTCTATATGTGAATATTGGAGTTAGCTATACAGGGTTGAGGTTGATTCCAAAATATATATAGTTTGAGTTGTGATCAATACTGAGATACTTATACACTGGGTCGTGGATTGATTCAAGATAATATTTATCGATTTATTTCTGTACATCTAACTGTGGACAACTAGTTGTAGGTTACTAACGAGGACAGCTGACTTAATAAACTTAAAACATCAAAATATATTAAAAGTGTTGTAAATATATTTTGAACATACTTTGATATATATGTATATATTGTTATAGGTTCGTGAATCAACCAGTGGCCAAGTCTTACTTCTCGACGAAGTAAAAATCTGTGAAAGTGAGTTATAGTCCCACTTTTAAAATCTAATATTTTGGGATGAGAATACATGCAGGTTTTATAAACGATTTACAAAATAGACACAAGTACGTGAAACTACATTCTATGGTTGAATTATCGAAATCAAATATGCCCCTTTTTATTAAGTCTGGTAATCTAAGAATTAGGGAACAGACACCCTAATTGGCGCGAATCCTAAAGATAGATCTATTGGGCCTAACAAACCCCATCCAAAGTACCGGATGCTTTAGTACTTCAAAATTTATATCATATCCGAAGGGTGTCCCGGAATGATGGGGATATTCTTATATATGCATCTTGTTAATGTCGGTTACCAGGTGTTCATCATATGAATGATTTTTATCTCTATGTATGGGATGTGTATTGAAATATGAAATCTTGTGGTCTATTATTATGATTTGATATATATAGGTTAAACCTATAACTCACCAACATTTTTGTTGACGTTTTAAGCATGTTTATTCTCAGGTGATTATTAAGAGCTTCCGCTGTCGCATACTTAAATATGGACGAGATTTGGAGTCCATGCTTGTATGATATTGTGTAAAAACTGCATTCAAGAAACTTATTTTGTTGTAACATATTTGTATTGTAAACCATTATGTAATGGTGGTGTGTAAACGGGATATTTTAGATTATCATTATTTGATAATCTACGTAAAGCTTTTTAAACCTTTATTGATGAAATAAAGGTTATGGTTTGTTTTAAAATGAATGCAGTCTTTGAAAAACGTCTCATATAGAGGTCAAAACCTCGCAACGAAATCAATTAATATGGAACGTTTTTAATCAATAAGAACGGGACATTTCAACAGTAAACTCTGTCTAACATCTTCCATAAAATCCTTTGTAACTTATGTATTGAGGAATACCAAACTAGTCCTATAATTTATTTCATTTCAAAAATCTTTTCCCTACTCTGTACGAGATGGATCCTTCAACCGGTTCAAGTTATGCCGATATGGATATTGATTCCGACAGCTACTCCGATATGATATACACCTGAGCTCCGAAAGCAGTGTAACCAGAATGGATCAACCGATTAGCCATCATCTATTCTGGAGGATTGGGGATGGGTTCGTAGCCGACTCAGTCAATGGAGACGAGAAGAAGGCGATCCTTTCCACCCACCAAATTTCCCTCTTGGCGAAGAACCTGAAGCACTTACCGACGAGCAGTCCGAAACTCCATTTTCACCCTCATTTCCAGAGTATCTCGCCACGATTATATATTATCTAAACTTCTAGATCTTATTCATCGACTCGTTCCAACCGCCAATCATCTCGGTGTACTAGAAGAATCAACGAGCTTCGCGCTAGAGTGGTGGCTTTGGAGAATATATTATTTGGAACAACCATAGACACTCTATATGCAGTAATGTTGGAGTTAGCTAAACAGGGTTGAGGTTGATTCCAAAAATATATATACTTTGAGTTGTGATCTAGCCTAAGACGTCGTGGATTGATTCAAGATAATATATATATATATATATCAATTTATTTCTGTACATCTAACTATGGACAACTAGTTGTAGGTTACTAACGAGGACAGCTGACTTAATAAACTTAAAACATCCAAATGTATTAAAAATGTTGTAAATATATTTTGAACATACTTTGATATATATATATATATATATGCATATATTTGTTATAGGTTCGTGAATCGACCAGTGGCCAAATCTTACTCCCGACAAAGTAAAAATCTGTGAAAGTGAGTTGTAGTCCCACTTTTAAAATCTAATATTTTGGGATGAGAATACATGCAGTTTTATAAATGTTTTACGAAATAGACACAAGCAATGAAACTACATTATATGGGTGAATGATCGAAGCCGAATATGCCCCTTTTGCTTGGTAGCCTAAGAATTAGTAAACCGATCTAATAATTGACGCGAATCCTAAAGATAGATCTATTAGGCCTAATGAACCCCATCCAAAGTACCGGATGCTTTAGTACTTCGAATTCGTTTTTATCATGTCCGAAGGATTTCCCGGAATGATAGGGGATATTCTTATATGCATCTTGTTAATGTCGGTTACCAGGTGTTCACCATATGAATGATTTTTATCTCTATGTATGAGATGTATATTGAAATATGAAATCTTGTGGTCTATTATTATGATTTGATAATATATAGTTTAAACCTATATTTCACCAACATTTTTGTTGAAGTTTTAAGCAAGTTTATTCTCAGGTGATTATTAAGAGCTTCCGCTGTTGCATACTAAAATAAGGACAAGATTTGGAGTCCATGCATGTATGATATTATGTAAAAACTGCATTCAAGAAACTTATTTTTGATGTAATATATTCTTATTGTAAACCATTATGTAATGGTCGTGTGTAAACAGTATATTTTAGATTATCATTATTTGATAATCTACGTAATGCTTTTTAAACCTTTATAGATAAAATAAAGGTTATGGTTGTTTTAAAAATGAATGCAGTCTTTGAAAAATGTCTCATATAGAGGTCAAAACCTCGCGACGAAATCAATTAATATGGAACGTTTATAATCAATATGAACGGGACATTTCATATCGGGAGTAACGTCCCTGATACATTTGACCAAGTCATTGTATTACTTAATAATGATTCAAATCGACAAGGACAGTACAACTTGTCGCGGGGCAAACTTTGAAACTGTTTAGTCTAAATATAACAAACTTGGCACTACTTTTAGATCCCTGTGAGATCTACTTTTATAAATAAAAATCTTGTGGTCTAAACAATGGTCAACTATTTTGTTAAACCTATGAACTCCACTCAACCTTTTTGGTTGACACTTTAGCATGTTTTGTCTCAGGTTACGATTGATCAGCTTACTCTTATCTATGTGATGCTACTTGGACTCTAGGACTTGAAGAAAGAGTCACATTTATTATTTATGCATTTATTTACATTCTTGTAATTTCAATTCTTGTAACGACATTATGTTTCTTTCCGCTGCGTACTCAATAAAGTTTGTTATTATCATATAGTGTTGTTCTCATTTATATAATATGTTGGTATTTTTGATATTAATGTCATATTCACCCAGACCCTAATTGGGGGTGTGATAGATTGGTATCAGAGCATAACCAGGCTGTTATAGAGAACCAGGATTGCATCTTTATGTGTGCCTTACTTGCTAGCTAGGGTGCCTTAGCAATCTAGGAAACTATAACCTTTCCTGCCTTAGACTTAAAACACTTAGGATTACTTTATAATCTTAACAACTTTGCTTTAATAATCTTGGCTTAAAATTCTAATCAAAGTCTCCTTCCTAATGTTAGGATGTCAAGCGTTAATCAACCCAACAAAGCAACTCTCTTCAAACCATCTGAAGTAATGGCTCACTTCAAACCTACCACCGAAGTAGGTACTGGATACTCTTCACCTGCAAGACCAGTCCGAAGCCCTATTTTTGGTCCTGCCTCACCACCATTGAACTATAGTCCAAATACTCTTCAAGATTCATGTAAGTCTCCCAAATACTACCCGACCTCGAGAACTGAAGACAAGGGGAAACGTCTTAAAGAAACTGGTCCATCCAGGAAAAGAGCCTGATCTCCTTTTTGTGATGTTGATGCTAAGTATGAGATAATGAACTTGCGAAAGACTACCGAAAAGAACTTGGAAGGTTTTCTTCTCCACGTGGTGAGAGTTGAGGTTCGAATGGACGAGAAAGACCGAGAAGTTAAGAAACTGGTGGAAGAAAATGCTAAGCTGAGAAAAGAGTTGATGATACTGAGATATGAGAAAGAACGCAACACCCGCTGGGGAAAGCAGTCACTTACTTATCTAAAAGAGGATGTTGATTTCCAGATGAAGATGGAGAGAAATCGAGTTGATAAGCAGCTTGCTCTAAAGGAGTACGATAACAACGCAGTCAATAGCCGTGTTACTAACCTCTATGATAACCTCGAGTATCTCTATGAGAAATAAAAAGAGAAGAACGAGAAAATAGAGAAGTTTATGAAGGAGGCTGAGAAGAAGAAGTGAACCCGGCATTTGTTTTGTTTTTCCATTCTTTTATTTCCTAATTATGTAAAGGCTTTTGCCTAAAACTATTTCTATATTCAACTCGTGTAGTAAAAAGGCTTATTTAATGCCTCGTTTCTAATAATATAAAGTGTTTTATCTATATCATGTTGATATCAATACTTTATCTTTATCATACTTGTAATTGCTCAAACTTATAACTTGTCAACTTATCAAACTTATGTTCATTTTTATGTAGTGAAGCGTTATGGCTAGCACACCTACCGTTAACAACTTTGTGTTGACTAATGAGAAATTTCAACAGTTACTTGCTGCCGCCCAAGGCAACATCTAACCTAATCATGTTAACAATCAACCAAAACCTTGTTCTTACAAGGACTTTATGAACTGCAATCCTCCCGCTTTCAAGGGAAGTGAAGAGGCCGTTGAACTAGTCCGATGGTTCAAAAAACTAGAGTCCATCTTCAGTGTCTGCAACTGCGGGGACAATGACCGAGTTAAATATGCCACTAGTTCATTAGCTGGAAATGCTATGACTTGGTGGACCGCCCATGCTAAGTCTGTGGAAATCGATAATGCTAATGCAACCTCGTGGGATGAACTTAAAGGCATGATGGTTAATAAGTTTTGTCCTAGAAGTCAAGTCCAAAAGCTTGAAGCCGAGTTCTGGGAACTCAAAGTTAAGGGTACTGATATTGAAAGCTACACTAATCGTTTTCTTGAGCTTTCTACTTTGTATCCCGAAATGTTTCCTACTGAGCCGAGAAGGATCGAAAGGTACATTGAAGGTCTCCCCGAGGATGTTCAGGAAAATGTTATCGCTGCTGAGAAAGTTACCTTTCATGCCGTGATTCTCATGGATCAAAATCTGATGATGGCCAAAAGAAGAAGAGCTTTAGCTAGTAAGCAAGTTGATACTAAGAGTAGTGATGGTAAAAGGAAATTTGAGTCGTCTCAGGGTTCAAACCAGAATATTGCTAAGAAGCCTGCTGATGGTACTAGGACCGATTATATAGGGACTAAGCCCTATTGTGCTCGTTGTGAAAGGCACCACCCAGGGTGGTGCACTGCTACTTGTTCTTTATGTAAGATGGTGGGACATGTAGCTAAGACTTGTAAGACTCCTCCGAAAGATAAAGCAGTTATTCCTGCTAAAGCTCCTCCTACTTGTTACACCTGCAGAGAAAAGGGGCATATTAGTCCTCACTGCCCGAAGAAGAAAGATACCCCTACTACTGGAGCCAACACCACCAATGCGAAGAGCCGTGTTTTTTTCATAACGGCTGAAGAAGCCCATGAGGAAGATGAAGTCATTACGGGTACGTTTCTTGTCAATAATTGCTACGCAAACATTTTATTCGATACGGGTGACGATAAGAGTTACGTGTCTAGTAAATTTTGTACCTTATTCACTGAGAGACCACAACCCCTAGAAACTAAACGACTAGTAGAGGTAGCAAACAGAAAAGTTATGAAAGTTGATCACATCTATAAAAACGTAATCTAAAACTAGCTGACCAAGAATTTAAGATTGATCTTTTGCCGGTCGAGTTAGCAAGTTTCGATGTTGTAGTTGGAATGGATTGGTTACGTCCATTACATGCTGCAATCTTGTGTTTCGATAAGACCGTTAACATTCCATTGGGAAATGGAGAGACTCTCGTCATTCAAGGCGACTAGAGTGGTTCCAAGCTCAACATCATTTCTTGCATCAAGACCCGTAAATACCTTATGAAAGGTTATCCCGCGATATTAGCCCATGTTAAGATAGTCGAACCGAAGGAAAAGCTTATTGATGACGTGCCGGTGGTTAGAGATTATCCCGATGTATTTCCTGAAGATCTTCCTGGTCTTCCACCTCCTCGAAAAGTTGAATTTCAGATTGATTTATCTCCTGGTGCTGCTCCTGTTGCTAAAGCACCATACCGTTTAGCACCTTCCGAAATGAAGGAACTTTCCAACCAACTCCAAGAACTATTGGATAAAGGTTTCATTCGTCCAAGCTCGTCCCCATGGGGAGCTCCTATTCTATTTGTTAAAAAGAAAGATGGTACGCTGAGGATGTGTATTGATTACCGCAAACTCAAAAAGCTTACTATCAAGAACCGATATCCATTACCGCGCATTGATGATCTATTTGACCAACTTCAAGGGTCGAGTGTTTATTCAAAAATTGATCTGAGGTCCGGTTATCACCAACTTAGGGTCAAGGAATCAAATATTTCTAAGAGTGCATTTCGTACTCGTTATGGGCACTATGAATTTTGTGTCATGCCTTTTGGCTTAACTAATGCTCCTACCGTGTTCATGGATCTTATGAATCGTGTCTGCAAACCATATGTCCACAAATTTGTCATTGTTTTTATTGACGACATCTTAATCTACTCAAAGAGTAAGAAAGAACATGAGCAGGATTTGCGCATGATTCTTGAACTCTTACGAAAGGAACAACTCTACGCTAAGTTTTCAAAGTGCGAGTTTTTGTTCAAAACCGTACAATTCCTCGGACATGTTGTTGATGGTAACGGAATTCATGTCGATCTAGCTAAGGTTACCGCTATTCAAAACTGGGAGATACCAAAGACTGCGAAGCATATTTCATCAATTTTTGGGACTTGCCGGTTATTATCGAAGATTCATAAAAGATTTTTCCCTCCTTGCTAAACCTCTTACAAAGTTAACCCACAAAGGGAAGAAATTTGAGTGATCCGAAGAACAGGAATCTGCATTTAAGGTTTTGAAGGAGAAATTTGTAGTGACCCGAACTTTTCCATGTTTATATATATTAATTGAGATTGATGTTTACATGATTAAATGTTTCCAACATGTTAAGCAATCAAACTTGTTAAGACTTGATTAATTGAAATAGGTTTCATATAGACAATTGACCACCCAAGTTGACCGGTGATTCACGAACGTTAAAACTTGTAAAAAAACTATATGATGACATATATATGGTTATATATATAGTTAACATGATATTATGATAAGTAAACATATCATTAATTATATTAACAATGAACTACATATGTAAAAACAAGACTACTAACTTAATGATTTTGAAACGAGACATATATGTAACGTTTATCGTTGTAACGACATTTAATGTATATATATCATATTAAGAGATATTCGTACATCATAATATCATGATAATATAATAATTTAAAATCTCTTTTGTTATTATAAACATTGGGTTAACAACATTTAACAAGATCGTTAACCTAAAGGTTTCAAAACAACACTTACATGTAACGACTAACGATGACTTAACGACTCAGTTAAAATGTATATACATGTAGTGTTTTAATATGTATTTATACACTTTTGAAAGACTTCAATACACTTATCAAAATACTTCTACTTAACAAAAATGCTTACAATTACATTCTCGTTCAGTTTCATCAACAATTCTACTCGTATGCACCCGTATTCGTATTCGTATAATACACAGCTTTTAGATGTATGTACTATTGGTATATACACTCCAATGATCAGCTCTTAGCAGCCCATGTGAGCCACCTAACACATGTGGGAACTATCATTTGGCAACTAGCATGAAATATCTCATAAGATTACAAAAATATGAGTAATCATTCATGACTTATTTACATGAAAACAAAATTACATATCCTTTATATCTAATCCATACACCAACGACCAAAAACACCTACAAACACTTTCATTCTTCAATTTTCTTCATCTAATTGAACTCTCTCAAGTTCTATCTTCAAGTTCTAAGTGTTCTTCATAAATTCCAAAAGTTCTAGTTTCATAAAATCAAGAATACTTTCAAGTTTGCTAGCTCACTTCCAATCTTGTAAGGTGATCATCCAACCTCAAGAAATCTTTGTTTCTTACAGTAGGTTATCATTCTAATACAAGGTAATAATCATATTCAAACTTTGGTTCAATTTCTATAACTATAACAATCTTATTTCAAGTGATGATCTTACTTGAACTTGTTTTGGTGTCATGATTTTGCTTCAAGAACTTTGAGCCATCCAAGGATCCATTGAAGCTAGATCCATTTTTCTCTTTTCCAGTAGGTTCATCCAAGGAACTTAAGGTAGTAATGATGTTCATAACATCATTCGATTCATACATATAAAGCTATCTTATTCGAAGGTTTAAACTTGTAATCACTAGAACATAGTTTAGTTAATTCTAAACTTGTTCGCAAACAAAAGTTAATCCTTCTAACTTGAGTTTTAAAATCAACTAAACACATGTTCTATATCTATATGATATGCTAACTTAATGATTTAAAACCTGGAAACACGAAAAACACCGTAAAACCGGATTTACGCCGTCGTAGTAACACCGCGGGCTGTTTTGGGTTAGTTAATTAAAAACTATGATAAACTTTGATTTAAAAGTTCTTATTCTGAGAAAATGATTTTTATTATGAACATGAAACTATATCCAAAAATTATGGTTAAACTCAAAGTGGAAGTATGTTTTCTAAAATGGTCATCTAGACGTCGTTCTTTCGACTGAAATGACTACCTTTACAAAAACGACTTGTAACTTATTTTTCCGACTAGAAACCTATATTTTTTTTGTTTAGATTCATAAAATAGAGTTCAATATGAAACCATAGCAATTTGATTCACTCAAAACGGATTTAAAATGAAGAAGTTATGGGTAAAGCAAGATTGGATAATTTTTCTCATTTTAGCTACGTGAAAATTGGTAACAAATCTATTCCAACCATAACTTAATCAACTTGTATTATATATTATGTAATCTTGAGATACCATAGACACGTATACAATGTTTCGACCTATCATGTCGACACATCTATATATATTTCGGAACAACCATAGACACTCTATATGTGAATGTTGGAGTTAGCTATACAGGGTTGAGGTTGATTCCAAAATATATATAGTTTGAGTTGTGATCAATACTGAGATACGTATACACTGGGTCGTGGATTGATTCAAGATAATATTTATCGATTTATTTCTGTACATCTAACTGTGGACAACTAGTTGTAGGTTACTAACGAGGACAGCTGACTTAATAAACTTAAAACATCAAAATATATTAAAAGTGTTGTAAATATATTTTGAACATACTTTGATATATATGTATGTATTGTTATAGGTTCATGAATCAACCAGTGGCCAAGTCTTACTTCCCGACGAAGTAAAAAATCTGTGAAAGTGAGTTATAGTCCCACTTTTAAAATCTAATATTTTTGGGATGAGAATACATGCAGGTTTTATAAATGATTTACAAAATAGACACAAGTACGTGAAACTACATTCTATGGTTGAATTATCGAAATCGAATATGCCCCTTTTTATTAAGTCTGGTAATCTAAGAATTAGGGAACAGACACCCTAATTGACGCGAATCCTAAAGATAGATCTATTGGGCCTAACAAACCCCATCCAAAGTACCGGATGCTTTAGTACTTCGAAATTTATATCATATCCGAAGGGTGTCCCGGAATGATGGGGATATTCTTATATATGCATCTTGTTATTGTCGGTTACCAGGTGTTCACCATATGAATGATTTTTATCTCTATGTATGGGATGTGTATTGAAATATGAAATCTTGTGGTCTATTGTTACGATTTGATATATATAGGTTAAACCTATAACTCACCAACATTTTTGTTGACGTTTTAAGCATGTTTATTCTCAGGTAATTATTAAGAGCTTCCGCTGTCGCATACTTAAATAAGGACTAGATTTGGAGTCCATGCTTGTATGATATTGTGTAAAAACTGCATTCAAGAATCTTATTTTGTTGTAACATATTTGTATTGTAAACCATTATGTAATGGTCGTGTGTAAACAGGATATATTAGATTATCATTATTTGATAATCTACGTAAAGCTTTTTAAACCTTTATTGATGAAATAAAGGTTATGGTTTGTTTAAAAATGAATGCAGTCTTTGAAAAACGTCTCATATAGAGGTCAAAACCTCGCAACGAAATCAATTAATATGGAACGTTTTTAATCAATAAGAACGGGACATTTCAAAATTGACCACGGCCCTGATTCTATCTTTACCTGAAGGCTCTGACGATTTTGTTGTTTACTGCGATGCCTCAAAGCAAGGCTTTGGTTGTGTTTTAATGCAACGTGAAAAGGTTATTGCCTATGCATCTAGACAGTTGAAGAAACATGAGAAGAACTACACCACACATGACCTTGAATTAAGAACCGTGGTATTTGCACTAAAGATGTGGAGACATTACCTCTATGGGGTTAGAATCACGGTGTATACCGATCATAAAAGTCTTCAGGACATCTTTGATCAGAAACAGCTAAATATGAGACAAAGACGATGGCTCGAGTTATTGAACGATTATGACTGTGAGCTGAAATACCATCCTGGAAAGGCGAATGTAGTTGCCGATACCCTTAGTCGAAAAGACAATGTTAGACGTGTTCGTGCTTTAAACCTGAAAATCAAATCGAATCTTATATCATGAATCTGTGAAGCTCAACTTGGAGCTATTAAACCAGCACTTATCGAAGGTGAAGGACCTATCAGTTTCGAGAACCAACTCCAAGTGAAAGCTAATGGTACACGGTACTTTGGTAACAGAATTTGGGTTCCTTGCTTCGGTAATCTACGTGATCTAGTATTGGACGAAGCTCATAAGACTAGGTACTCTATTTATTCATCCCGGTTCCAGTAAGATGTATCACGATGTGAAGGAATTCTACTGGTGGCCTAACATGAAAGCCGACATTGCTACGTATGTTAGTAAGTGTCTCACTTGTTTAAAAGTCAAGGCTGAACATCAAAATCCTTATGATCTGCTGACACAACCCGATATTCCGCAATGGAAGTGGGAATGTATCACTATGGATTTCGTTACTAAGTTGCCTAAGACTTCAAATTGTAACGATACTATCTGGGTCATAGTTGATCGTCTTACTAAATCTGCACATTTCTTACTGATCAAGGAAACTGACAAGATGGAGAAATTATTACAACTCTATATTAAAGAAATTGTCTCACGTCATGGAGTTCCTATCTCAATTATTTCTGATCGCGACAGTCGATTCGTTTCTAAATTCTGGAAAACTTTGCAATCTGCTCTTGGAACTCAACTCGACATGAGTACAGCCTATCATCCACAAACTGATGGTCAAAATGAAAGAACCATTCAAACCATGGAAGATATGCTACATGCTTGTGCAATCGATTTCGACAAAGGTTGGGATAGACACTTGCCTTTAGCTGAATTTTTCTACAACAACAGTTATCACTCTAGCATTAAAGCTGCACCTTTTGAAGCTTTATACGGTCGGAAATGTAGATCCCCTTTGTGTTGGGATGAACTCGAGGACAGACATTTAACTGGTCCTGAAATTATTCATGAAACTACCGAAAAGATCGTCCAGATTAAGCAACGATTGGAAACCGCCCGCAGCCGACAAACGAGCTATGCTGATAAGCATCGGAAGGATATAGAATTCCAAGTTGGAGATAAAGTCATGTTGAAAGTATCCCCTTGGAAAGGTGTCGTCCGCTTCGATAAACGAAGTAAACTCAGTCCACGATATGTTGGACCTTTCACAATCACTCAAAGAGTCGATCTAGTGGCGTACCGATTAGAACTACCAACTGAACTTAGCCAAGTACATGATGTGTTTCATGTCTCGAATCTTAAAAGGTGTCTTGCTGATGACACACTTGTTATTCCTTTGGATGATATCCGCATTGATGAGCAAATGCACTTCGTTGAAGAACATATAGAAATCATGAATGAAGAGGTCAAACAAACGCGTAAAAGCAACATGCCTATCGTCAAAGTCCGTTGGAATTCGCGTAGAGGCCCTGAATATACATGGAAACGCAAAGACCAAATGATACAGAAATATCCCCATCTCTTCTCAAACGCTGATGCATCCGAGAAGTCTACCTAAAACTTCGGGACGAAGTTTCTAATAACGGGGAGGTACTATAACGACCCTCATTTTTCCATTCTATATTTTTCCAATATTAAATGCCCAAACAATATAATTAAAACTTAATGATTAAACTTTAATCAATAATTGTTAAGTGTTAAGAGTTATAAAACATATTAATTAACTTTGTACAATAATTTACAAGTTAATAAAAAATGAAAAATAAAAGCTAATTAACTTTCATAAACAAAATGTAAAACTCTAAAACTTGTAGCCTTTAAACATTTAAACTTGAACTTAAAAGGAGCCATCTTAACCAAACCAAACTACAAGGTCTAAAACGAAAAAGGATCCCTCAGAAAACCCTAACCCTAGCCGTTATTTAGAGCAAGGGAAAAGACCCTTTTGCCCTCCCATTTTCGGCCACCAAAAGCAAACCCTAATCACCTCCCTAAACCTAACTTGTTCACCAAGCATCTAACCCTAAACCTAGATCTAGAATCATCCTAATGCAACTATAAATAGAGGAGCCATCTTTAGGTTTTTCTTCATCCCATTCTCATACAATAATCATCTCACTAATACACACTAATTCCTCTCTTCTCCTCTCCAAATTTCGGCTACTACAACCGAAATACCACCACCTTTGGACGCCACTTTGGCCACCACAAACAACCACCAAAGCCGCTACCTTCACCACCACACCACCACCTACGATATTCAACAAAACCGAACACCACCACCACCTTTTCAAAGTTTTGGTTATTTGCTTCTTGATTCCGGGTAATCTTCAAGTGATCTTCATCGTGTTCTTCGTGATCTTCAAAAGTGTTCTTGATTTTCAAGTGCTTGATCTTCATCATCAAGTTTTCTTCTTATTTTCTTGTTAATCTTCATCATCATTAACAAGGTATGATCCAAGATCTTAAACTTTTAAATCTTTCTTTCAATTCATAATTTAATTCATTCATGTTCTTGATCTTAATATTCATAATGTTTATGTAATATATATATATATATATATATATATATATATATATATATATATATACATATACATATACACGACTTTAAAAAAAAAAAATTTGTTGAATCTTAAAAACCCTAATGATTAACCAAGATTATGTTAATGTTTAAAATGGTAACAATATATATATATATATATATATATATATATATATATATATATATATATATATATACACATATACATATAAAAAATAATAATAAACATATACATATATATACATATACGGCTACATATATATATATATATATATATATATATATATATATATATATATATATATATATAAGAAAAATAAAACATATGTATATATATATATATATATATATATATATATATATATATATATACATATACATGACATATACATATACATAAGCATTTATTAATTAAAACCCTAATACTACTTAAACCCTAAACATTAATTATATAAACCCTAAACTTAATACTACTTAAATATTATTTAAAACATTTAATACTACTTAACCCTAACTAACTAAATCTACTTATTTAATTATAACCTAATCATTTATTATTAATCATTACTTACACCTACTCATTTAATAACAACACCCTAATAATAATAATATTATTATTATTACTTATCACTTATACATTTATAATATATAATAACACTTAAACCTATACTTATTATATAACACTTATATTATAACTACATAGTAACATTTTTATAATATAACACATATACTTAAACTATATACTTATATTAAATACTTATAATAATACGAGTACTACTACTAACACTTATAATATACTACTTATATTATAATATTTATATTATAAAATTATGACATACGATTACAATGGTCATTCACGATAACGTAAAATTACTCGAACATCAACGCTACTTAAGGCCTAGGGTGATCCATGGTACCATTATGGGACACTTGTGGATCTCGAATGCCAAACTTAGATTTTGGTCAAGATATCCTGGGCCAACCGGTAACAATAGATCATTCAAGTGACTCGGCGGTGGCATAGATGTTTGGGTATGGTGCACAATATCAACCCGACTATAGTGATCATACACTCACTAAGTGAACAACACTTAGTCACTTGCACACTTAATAAGTGGTGGACTTATTAAGGACAACTCACTAGTGTTCAACACTAACTTACTAATAATGAAAACTTACTAAAAGTGGAAACTTACTAAAAATGGGAACTTATTAAAACAAACTACACTAAAACACTTGCATACTTAAGCTTAAACTTTGGCAAACATTTAACTACTCTTAAATGTCATTAGGTTGACTTTCTGCTCACATTCATCCAACTCTTCTATTCTAAGGAATAACCAACTCTTCTCCTACTTACTAAGGTGAACTTTATAGCCCCACTTTATATTGTGCACAACTTATTTAACCTACTGGGGTGAGACACATGCTACTTTTAATATTTACAAATTAGACACAAGTACCAACTACTAAACTGTGCTATACCTGGCTATGTCCTGCAAGTCCCCACTATGATATTTTTAATTGCTTTTACATAACGCATGCTTAGTTATTGGGGGTAGACATATCGGGAGTAACGTCCCCGATACATTTGACCAAGTCATTGTATTACTTAATAATGATTCAAACCAACAAGGATAGTACAACTTGTCACGGGGCAAACTTTGAAATTGTTTAGTATAAATATCACAAACTTGGCACTACTTTTAGATCCCTGCGAGATCTAATTTTATAAAAAAAAATCTTGTGGTCTAAATAATGGTCAACTATTTTGTTAAACCTATGAACTTCACTCAACCTTTTTGGTTGACACTTTAGCATGTTTTGTCTCAGGTTACGATTGATCAGCTTACTCTTATCTATGTGATGCTACTTGGACTCTAGGACTTGAAGAAAGAGTCACATTTATTATTTATGCATTTATTTACATTCTTGTAATTTCAATTCTTGTAACGACATTCCGTTTCTTTCCGCTGCGTACTCAATAAAGTTTGTTTTTATCATACAGTGTCGTTCTCATTTATATAATATGTTGGTATTTTTGATATTAATGTCACATTTACCCAGGCCCTAACTGGCGGTGTGATACATCAATGAAACTTTTTTCGATAATAACGGAATTATTCATCAAACCTCATGTGCTCATACCCCCGAACAAAATGGAGTAGCCGAACAAAAAAATCGGCTACTCTTAGAAATGATAAGAGCTTTTTTAATAGAGTCTAAGGTTCTGAAAAGTTTTTGGCATGAAGCTATTGCTTCCGCTACCTACCTTATTAATCGTCTACCTACTAAAGTTTTGGGCACAAAGACTTCGAAAGATACACTTGCCCAGTTTCATACCCTTCCGACTTCATTTAGTATCGAACCTCGAATATTTGGATGCTCTGTCTTTGTCCACATTCCAAAAAACGAATGCACCA
Source organism: Rutidosis leptorrhynchoides (assembly GCF_046630445.1). Taxonomy (NCBI): domain Eukaryota; kingdom Viridiplantae; phylum Streptophyta; class Magnoliopsida; order Asterales; family Asteraceae; genus Rutidosis; species Rutidosis leptorrhynchoides. The sequence goes on from NC_092335.1 coordinate 444,117,626, forward strand.
AACTTGATTCATGTGCGGAAAAATGTGTTAGGGTTGGTTATGGAGTACACCAAAAAGGGTACTGGTGTTATAGTCCTAGAAGGCGTCATGTTTTTATTACGATGAATTGTGATTTTATTGAAACTAGATATTTTTAAAATACCCAACTCACGAGTGAGGGGAAAAAAGAGGATAATGACACTCTAAGTTGGGTACAATGGACACCTAATCCCAATAATATCCAAATTCCAATACCGAATCCCATACCAAATCCCGACAATATCCATACGTCAAAACCAAATCTCGATCTCGAATCACCAAATCCCGAATCTCCTAATCCCTGTCCTGAAGCACCAAACATTGAACCAAATGAAATCTCCTCAGATAATGAGCAAGGGGAACAAAACAGTCTAACTTATGATACACCACTTGATAACAACTCAACTTCGGCTGAAATTACCGAAAAATATGTGTTACCGCAAAGGATCAATAGAGGTGTTCCACCAAAAAGATACTCCCCGGAGAAGGAAGACCACAGATCAAGGTATCCTATTACTAATATAGCACAAGGAAACCTATCAAGTGAAGCACAACAATTCAACTCTGCTCTATATTCGGAAGAAATTCCAACAACCGTCAATCAAGCTATAAAATCTGGAAAATGGAAAAAGGCTATGGAAGAGGAAATAGCAGCACTTAAGAAAAATGACACATGGGAAAAAAGTGTTATACCTCAAGAAAAAACAACCCGTAGGATGCCGACGGGTATTTATAATAAAACGTAAACCAGATGGCACCATCGAACGGTATAAAGCTCATCTAGTTGCCAAGGGATATACTCAAACCTATGTGATAGACTATTCCAAGACTTTTTCCCTGGTTGCAAAGAATGATACTATTAGAGTTCTATTCTCGATTGTTGCGAATGAAGAATGGCCACTTCACCAACTTGATGTGAAGAATGCTTTTCTTCATGGCGAATTAAAAGAGGAAGTTATATGGAAGCTCCACCAGGTTTTGCGGGAAGCTTCAATGATAGGGAAGTTTGCCGACATAAAAAATCTTTATATGGGTTAAAACAATCTCCACGGGCTTGGTTTGGGAGATTTACATTATTTATGAAAAAATATGACTTCAAACAAAGTAACTCGGATCACACTCTCTTTTTTAAACAAAAAGGAAAGTTAAATACATGTTTAATCATTTATGTTGAGGATATGATAATAACGGGAAACGATAAAGAGGAGATTTCTAACCTAAAAATAAACTTATATAAAGAATTTGAAATGAAAGACTTAGACAAACTCAAATACTTCTTAGGGATCGAGGTATTAAGGTCCCAACAAGGAATATTTATTTGTCAAAAGAAATATGTTCTTGATCTTCTTGCAGAAACATGAATGATTGATTGCAAACCAGCCGAAACTCCAATTATTCCAAATCAAAAGCTATACATGGAAGATGATGCTGAACTCACCGACAAAGGACAATACTAAAGGATAGTAGGAAAGCTCATCTATCTTGCTCGCACTCAGCCAGATATAACACATGCAGTGGGAGTTGTGAGTCAATTCATGCACCAACCACAAGTTCACCATATGGAAGCTGCAATGAGGATCAATAGGTATCTTAAGAAAATTGCGGGTCATAGAGTTGTATCCAAGAAGAATGGACATCTTGAAACACAAATTTACACAGATGCAAGTTGGGCTGGAGAAAAAGAAGATAGAAAATCTATATTAGGTTTCTTTATAATGATTGGAGGAAACTTAGTATCATGGAGAAGTAGGAAACAAAAGGTTGTCTCCTTATCAAGTGCTGAGTCAGAATTCAGAGGGATAGCAAAGGGAGTAGTCGAAGCATTATGGATCCTAAAAGTTTTAACTGAAATCGGATTCCCTCCAAAAGGAGCCGCTTAAATTTTCTGCGACAACGAAGCAACTATTACCATTTCAGAAAATCCTGTTCAACATGACCGAACTAAGCACGTTGAAGTCGACAGATATTTTATCAGAGAAAAGTTAGATGTAGAAATTATTTTTCTTCCATCAATCAGATTAGAAGATCAGTTAGCAGACATTCTCACCAAGTCCGTCAACGGAAGACTCTTCAGCGAAGTTCTCGATAAGTTGAACATTGAGAACCCACTATTCAACTTGAGGGGGAGTGTTAGAATACAACAACAAATATAGATTACCATATTTGGTAATCTATTTTTAGGATCAGAAGAAGTCAACTTCATCACTTCCTAATTTAGGAGATCACATGTGGGCGTATGTCAAAGCTTTCAACGGCTAGCAACTGCATAACAGCATGCACACTTAGCATATTTCTTTATTTGTAAAAGGGGTTCCAAAGGTTGTTTTGTGTCACACCCCCTAAATGGGACCGGAGGTAACTGTGACTAACTAATATCATAACACAAGTGTATAAGCGAGAACGACTCTAAATGAGACGTTTTATTTATTAAATAAACAGTGGAGGCATTATTCAAAGTTTTACATCATAAGAGTGCAGTAAATGGGAAATGTCTAAACAAAATGATAAATATGAATGATGGACTCCATGCAAGCAGCAAAGCATACATTAATCATCTAGTAGCAAGTAACAGCTAGCTCAATCATCACTTGAGACAAAACATGCTTAAAGTGTCAACCAAAAAGGTTGAGTGAAATTCATAGGTTTATAAATAATATCCAAAGTTTTAGACCACAAGATTTAGTTTAAAGTTGATCAATATAGATATATCAATCTAAAAGTGTTGCTGCGGTTTGTAATATCGCTACTAAATAATTTACTCTATGACACCTTGTACTGTCAGTGTCGTGGAATCATTATTATGTAACCAAAGACCAACGGTCGAATGGTTAGAGATGTTACTCTCAATAGGCCTACTCACAATAATTAAGTTTGCATTTATATGTAGCAATTAATGATATTACGGTAGGGATTTATCATGAATCAAAGCAAGAAAGCATAGTTAACAGTTGAGTACTTGTGTCTAAGCGTAAAACAGTTTAAAAGCAAGCATGTGTCTCACCCCAAGTTGTAAACAGTTATGAAATAGTAAAAATGGGGCTATGAAGTTCACCTTAGTAGCACAGAAGAGTATTCCACAAACGAAAGAATTGAACGAAAGGACGTGACCGAGATCTCAACCTAGAGATAGAACGTATGATCAGACATTGCCTAACAGACAATAGTATATAGTGTTATATTAATAGTAATGGTTCACTAAAGAATTTCCATTTTCGAAAGGTTACAATTTATGGAAAGTTTCCACTTATAGTATGTAACGACCTGGATTTTTCCGACTACTTGATTATACTATTTATATGATTTAATAATTCTGACTTGATAAACAATGAATTTTGATAAGTCTTGAACCTCCGGAAAGAGTTTTACACAAGCTTTTGGTCACCCTTTTATTCCGACGATTCACGAACGTCATAACTTGATTTAATTGTTTAATTGTTTAATTATTGTGTATATATATGGATTTATATATATTTAACTTGAAAATATGATAATTAAATATCTCATTAAGTATATTAACAAAGTATTATATATATATATTTTCATACTACTAATTTAAAGAGTTTTTAAACAATATATATGTTACTATTTAAACGACGTAATTAACTTATGTTAAAATGTATTTATATATAATGTATTACGAGTGTAAATACATCCTTACAAGTATTAAATACACTTTATAATATACCAATACATATAAAGGATAGCTATACTCGTATTTCTGTTCAAATTCCTCAAGAATTCTACTCGCATTCATACAGTATTTTTACCCGTATTATACACAGCTTCTAGAAGTATTTACTATTGGTATATACCAATAGAAATCTGCTATTATTTGTGTAATATGTCATCCATGACCTAATCAATTTAATATGTCATCCATGACTTAATACATTTTAACTTATACTATATATTTTCACTAAAAACCAAATTTTCAAGCCTATAAATAAGCACCATTTCTAACTCATTTTTACACATTCATTTTCCAAATTTTACTTCCAATTTTCACACACACTTGCAAGAACTCTCTCAAGTTTTGTTCTACTACTTCTTTCCAGCAACTTTACATTCTAAACTTGAGGTAAAAACTCTACTTCAACTCTTGTTCAATTCATATGTCTATAGCTATCTATATAAGAGTTTATAAACTAGAACATAGTTTAGTTAATTCTAAACTTGTTCGCAAACAAAGTTAATCCTTCTAACTTGAATTTTAAAAACAACTTAACACATGTTTTATATCTATATGATATACTAACTTACCGAGTTAAAACTTGGAAACACGAAGAACACCGTAAAACCGGACATACGCCGTCGTAGTAAAATCGGGGGCTGTTTTGGGTTGGATAATTAAAAACTATCATAACCTTTGATTTAAAAGTTGTTCTTCTGGGAAAATGATATTTCATATGAACATGATACTATATCCAAAAAACATGGTTAAACTCAAAATTGAAGTATGTTTTTCAAAATGGTCATCAAGATGTCGTTCTTTCGACGAAAATGACTACCTCTTAAAAATATGGATTATAACTTGTAACTCTGTCTATAAACCACCACTTTTTCAGTTTAGTTTCATAAATTACAATTCGTTATGAAACCATAGCAATTTGATTCACTCAAAACGCATTTATAACGAAGAAATTATGGGCAATACAATATTGGTTAGAAATGGATAATTTGATTACGGGATTAATTCATTAAAATCTATACCAACCATATCCTAGCTAACTTTTCTTGTATTATACGTGTATTCTAATGTGTCATGGTTACACGATACGTCGGATAAATCAAAAGACACCACATACACAATACGTGTAACTACAATAGCGGTATTGTGGGTCATGATTGAGTCTTATACAACACGTGTATACTATGTACTACTAATTGTGGACTACTAACTGTGGACTACTAACTATGGACTACAAATAGTGGACTACTAACGTTGGACTGCTAACTTGACAACTTAAACAATCACACGTGATTGAAAATATAGACTTAAACAATCACACGTGATTGAAAATATGAACTTAAACAATCACATGTGATTGAATATATGATATGAATAATAGTTGTATTACATTTTGATATACATATATATTTGTTACAGGTTCATGAATCCAAGGATGACGGCCATATTTTTAATAAGTTGAAAACTTATTATTAATATACTTTTACTACCGTGAGTATATAGTCCCATTTTTAAACTCTAAAAATATTTTGGGATGAGAATACATGCATTTTATGTTTTACGCCATGGACACAAGTACTTAAAATATATTCTACGTTGAGTTGTACCACATTGCATATCTTCCCTAATAGCTTGGTAACTAATATTTACATGTAGTAAGAACATGTAAGCGCGAATCCTATTGATAGATCTATCGGGTTTGACAACCCCAACCGGGCTAGTCGCTCTAGTATCGTAAACGGTTGCATAGTGCTTCGTTTTTACTACACTTGGTACAGTTTAGGGAGATTTCATAATAAATGGAATATGCTACATTAATGGTTAAGTATGGTTACCGAAGCGCTCAACAACTTATAGAATACTTTTATACACTTGCGAGTGTACATATATTTATAACTATGAAATCTTGTGGTCTATATTTATATCGATGCTAAACCTATATATCTCACCAACCTTTGTGTTGACTGTTTAAGCATGTTTATTCTTAGGTCCTTAAGAAAGTCTTCCGCTGTTGCATAATCTGAGCAAGCTGTGCATGGAGTCTCATGCTTTTAATTAAATAAAGTGTTGCATTCAATAAAACCTTTGTCATGTATTATATTTGACTGTTATGTCAAGTGTGTAGTATTTGAAAACCGATGTATTCTGGGGATTATTCCTTAAATAATCGCCCAATTGTTTAAAACATCCATTATGTATAATAATGGTGTGCTTTTTATGAAAAGAATGCAATATTTTCTAAAACGTATCATATATAGGTCAAATACCTCGCTATGGGACCAATGAATAATGTACTGCATTTATAGTAATATGGACGGGTCGTTTCAGTTGGCATCAGAGCAGGGGTCTTAGCGAACCAGGTCTTGCATTAGTGTGTCTAACTGATAGATGTTAGGACGCATTAGTGAGTCTGGACTTTGACAGTGTCTGCATGTCAAAAGTTTTGCTTATCATTTCTTATCAGAAATTACCTGCTTATCATCTTAAGTCTAGACGCGTCTTACTGCATTTATTGCATAGATAGTGTATAGACAAATTTCATATCTTAAGCATATCTATTACAGTAAACTATGTCTAACATCTTCCATAAAATCCTTCGTAACTTATGGGATTATGGTATTATAAATACATATGTAAATTATGTATTAAGGAATACAAAATTAGTCCTATAATTTATTTCATTTCAAAAATCTTTTTCCTACTTTGTACGAGATGGATCCTTCAACTGGTTCAAGTTCATCGAATTCTGACAGCTATTCCTATATGGATATTCACCTGAGCTCCGAAAGCAGTGTAACCGAAATGGATTAACCGATTACCCATCATCTATTCTAGATGGATTAGGGATGGGTTCATAGATGACTCAGTCAATGGAGACGAGAAGAAGGCGATCCTTTCCACCCACCAAATTTCCCTCTCGGCGAAGAACCTGAAGCATTTACCGGCGAACCAATCTGAAACACCATTTTCACCCTCATTTCCAAAGTATCTCGCCACGATTATATATTATCTAAACTTCTAGATCTTATTCATCCGCTCATTCCAACCGCCAATCATTCCGATGTACTAGAAGAAGTCAACGAGCTTCGCGCTAGAGTGGTAGCTTTGGAGAATATGATGCAGAACTTACAAGCATCACAAGCCCCACAAGCACCAACTGCACCACCCGCATCCACACCAACAGTACCATTACCACCACCAAAAACATCCGCATCGCAAGCCCCAACATCACAATCTGTCCCACGAGCATCAACGTCATACGCCCTGTAGATACAAAGGAATACCAACGACATCAAATGATGAAGTATTGATTCATAACTTCATCGGAGAAATATTCTACGATGATTATGTAATCTCTAAAGTTTTAGAGATTATTTATTCTAATCATAACCGTAAATCAAGATGAGTGGATGGATAGAGATGATAGAGGGGAGAATAGAAACCCTGACAGGAATGGTGCGTGCATTACAAAATAGACTTGTTATACAAGCAGCACCAACAGTACCGACAACATCACTAGTACCAGCAGCACCTACAACATCATAAGCTCTGCCAGTTCCATAATCACCGACATCATCACAAATCAACAACGAGCATATTGTACCAAAGAGTTATGAAGTATTAACTCATTCCCTCTAAAAAATTTATATGTATATTATATATATATATATATATATATATATATATATATATATATATATATATATATATATATATATATATATATATATATATATATATATATATATATATATATATATATATATATATATGAGTTTTTAAACCATAATATATCTTTTCGTTCTAAACTATTACGTGTGAATGTTAGAGGGTAGATACTACTCGGTTAATTCATATTACTAATATGCTATGATGTAGATCCTTCGTTAATGTCTTAACAATCATTAATTATAATCTCTGCTTCAACTCACTAGATTCCATTTCATAATAAACCAAGTGTATTGTTCGAGTACGTGTTAGATTTCACACTTTCATTTTTGGTGTACTCGAAACTTTCTAGAAAACGTCATTCGTGTCTTGCGAAGTTCACAAGAATGCTACGAACACCAACATCAATCACCGAGGAAATATCAATAAAAACGAATAATGAAGTATTGATTCATAATTTCATTTACGTTGAAGAAATACTCCGTAAAAATTATGTAATCTCTAAAGTTTTAGGGGTTATTCATTCTAGCTCCAGCAAAAATCAAATGAGTTTAATAGTATATTAACTCATTAAATCTATATTACATCTGCAGAAAATATAAAAACATATATTTTCATAAAGACTGTAATAAAATTCTCTTGTACAAAATATTACTTGTGAAACTTTAACGGGTAGGTAATACCTGAGAATTATACAAATTCACAATTAATATGTTATACTGTACATTCTTCAATTCTGATTCAGTAATCATTAATCATACTCACTACTTTCACAACAATATACATTCTTTCATAGAAACCAGAACAACCATTCTCATTCAAATTCAATTACATATTCTGGTTTTGACAGATCAGAATTCAAGTCAAGATTAAACAGATAACATCACTCTTAGATTCCTACATCCTTCAAAATCATACTTAAATTCAAACTATACTAGAACATCACTTTCATTCACAAAACTCATAAAGATATTCGTATCATTCAAGATTCACGACGAATTCATTATACGGATATTGATGATGACAACCTGCGTCTAAACCCTTCAAAATTCTTGAAAACACCTCAACTAAGGAACAATCGAGAGAATGAACCAATCACACGATACATACAAAGAATATATGCATATAGATATGCATCCGGAGGACACTTGGAACCTAAGCAAAGGTTCAACATATCCGTGTGAGATCCTTTAGCATTATTATTACCCAAAATAACTTTACAATCCCTTTTCAAAATAGCGAATTTTTCACAGCTCCAACAAGACAACTTCGACTTTTCATCCGGAGTAGCCTTATTATAACCTTGATATATACGTTGTCTTTTCGCCATCATTATCGGAGAACCTTTTATATTCGACCACATTAGTAGTAAGCTTTGTAGTGACCCGAACTTTTCCATGATTATATATATATATTAAATGAAATTGTTATTTACATGATTAAGTGTTTCCAATATATTAAGCAATCAAACTTGTTAAGACTTGATTAATTGAAATAGGTTTCATATAGACAATTGACCACCTAAGTTGACCGGTGATTCACGAACGTTAAAACTTGTAAAAACTATATGATGACATATATATGGTTATATATATAGTTAACATGATATTATGATAAGTAAACATATCATTAAGTATATTAATAATGAACCACATATGTAAAAACAAGACTACTAACTTAATGATTTTGAAACGAGACATATATGTAACGATTATCGTTGTAACGACATTTAATGTATATATATCATATTAAGATATATTCGTACATCATAATATCATGATAATATAATAATTTAAAATCTCATTTGATATTATAAACATTGGGTTAACAACATTTAACTAGATCGTTAACCTAAAGGTTTCAAAACAACACTTACATGTAACGGCTAACGATGACTTAACGACTCAGTTAAAATGTATATACATGTAGTGTTTTAATATGTATTCATACACTTTTGAAAGACTTCAAGACACTTATCAAAATACTTCTACTTAACAAAAATTCTTACAATTACATCCTCGTTCAGTTTCATCAACAATTCTACTCGTATGCATCCGTATTCATACTCGTACAATACACAGCTTTTAGATGTATGTACTATTGGTATATACACTCCAATGATCAGCTCTTAGCAGCCCATGTGAGTAACCTAACACATGTGGGAACCATCATTTGGCAACTAGCATGAAATATCTCATAAAATTACAAAAATATGAGTAATCATTCATGACTTATTTACATGAAAACAAAATTACATATCCTTTGATCTAATCCATACACCAACGACCAAAAACACCTACAAACACTTTCATTCTTCAATTTTCTTCATCTAATTGATCTCTCTCAAGTTCTATCTTCAAGTTCTAAGTGTTCTTCATAAATTCCAAAAGTTCTAGTTTCATAAAATCAAGAATACTTTCAAGTTTGCTAGCTCACTTCCAATCTTGTAAGGTGATCATCCAACCTCAATAAATCTTTGTTTCTTACAGTAGGTTATCATTCTAATACAAGGTAATAATCATATTCAAACTTTGGTTCAATTTCTATAACTATAACAATCTTATTTCTAGTGATGATCTTACTTGAACTTGTTTTCGTGTCATGATTCTGCTTCAAGAACTTCGAGCCATCCAAGGATCCGTTGAAGCTAGATCCATTTTTCTCTTTTCCAGTAGGTTTATCCAAGGAACTTAAGGTAGTAATGATGTTCATAACATCATTCGATTCATACATAAAAAGCTATCATATTCGAAGTGGTAAACTAGTAATCACTAGAACATAGTTTAGTTAATTCTAAACTTGTTCGCAAATAAAGTTAATCATTCTAACTACACTTTTAAAATCAACTATACACATGATATATATCTATATGATATGCTAACTTAATGATTTAAAACCCGGAAACACGATAAACACCATAAAACCGGATTTACGCCGTCGTAGTTACAACCGGGGGCTGTTTTGGTTTGGATAATTAAAACTATGAAAAACTTTGATTTAAAAGCTATACTTCTGGGAAAATGATTTTTCTTATGAACATGAAACCATATCCAAAAATCATGGTTAAACTCAAAGTGAAAGTATGTTTTTCAAAACAGTCATCAAGATGTCGTTTTTTCGACAAAAATGACTACCTCTTTCAAAAACGACTTGTAACTTGTATTTCCGACTATAAACCTATACCTTTTCTGTTTAGTTTCATAAATTCAAGTTCAATACGAAACCGTGGCGGCTTAAATCACTCAAAACGGATTAGAAACGAATAAATGGAGAGCAAAACAAAATTGGTAAAAACTACTCATTTTAGTTATGTGAAAATTGGTAACAAATCTATTCCAACCATAACTTAATCAACTTGTATTGTATATTATGTAATCTTGAGATACCATAGACACGTATACAATGTTTTGACCTATCATGTCGACACATCTATATATATGTGAATGTTGGAGTTAGCTATACAGGGTTGAGGTTGATTCCAAAATATATATAGTTTGAGTTATGATCAATACTGAGATACGTATACACTGGGTCGTGGATTGATTCAAGATAATATTTATCGATTTATTTATGTACATCTAACTGTGGACAACTAGTTGTAGGTTACTAACGAGGACAGCTGACTTAATAAACTTAATACATCAAAATGTATTAAAAGTTTTGTAAATATATTTTGAACATACTTTGATATATATGTATATATCGTTATAGGTTTGTGAATCAACCAGTGGCCAAGTCTTACTTCCCGACGAAGTAAAAATCTGTGAAAGTGAGTTATAGTCTCACTTTTAAAATCTAATATTTTTGGGATGAGAATACATGCAGGTTTTATAAATGATTTACAAAATAGACACAAGTACGTGAAACTACATTCTATGGTTGAATTATCTAAATCGAATATGCCCCTTTTTATTAAGTCTGGTAGTCTAAGAATTAGGGAACAGACACCCTAATTGACGCGAATCCTAAAGATAGATCTATTGGGCCTAACAAACCCCATCCAAAGTACCGGATGCTTTAGTACTTCGAAATTTATATCATATCCGAAGGGTGTCCCGGAATGATGGGGATATTCTTAAATATGCATCTTGTTAATGTCGGTTACCAGGTGTTCACCATATGAATGATTTTTATCTCTATGTATGGGATGTATATTGAAATATGAAATCTTGTGGTCTATTGTTACGATTTGATATATATAGGTTAAACCTATAACTCACCAACATTTTTGTTGACGTTTTAAGCATGTTTATTCATAGGTGATTATTAAGAGCTTCCGCTATTGCATACTTAAATAAGGACAAGATTTGGAGTCCATGCTTGTATGATATTGTGTAAAAACTGCATTCACGAAACTTATTTCGTTGTAACATATTTGTATTGTAAACCATTATGTAATAGTCGTGTGTAAACAAGATATTTTAGATTATCATTATTTGATAATCTACGTAAAGCTTTTAAAACTTTATTAATGAAATAAAGGTTATGGTTTGTTTTAAAATGAATGCAGTCTTTGAAAAAGGTCTCATATAGAGGTCAAAACCTCGCAACGAAATCAATTAATATGGGACGTTTTTAATCAATAAGAACGGGACATTTCAGTTGGTATCCGAGCGTTGGTCTTAGAGAACCAGAAAATTTGCATTAGTGTGTCTTATCGAGTTTGTTAGGATGCATTAGTGAGTCTGGACTTCGACCGTGTTTTCTTTAAAAATGATTGCTTAACATTTTTGTTGGAAACTATATATTATTAACATGTATATATTATGTGATATATTAATCTCTTAACATGTTTGATATTATGTGATAGATGTCTACCTCTAGCACAAATCCCATTGACTCACCTAATAATAACGAAGAGTCGAATATATATTGGACTGATTCACAAGTTCTCGCAGAAGAACCGGAAGAAGAATCAGAACCGGAAGAAGAATCAGAACTGGAAGAGGAGGAACCGGAGGAGGAAATAGAACCGGTGGGGGAAATAATAAAACGGTTAAGTAAAAGAAAATCCTCAACCAACCAACCAAGGTTAATTATGGTCAATGGTGTTTCCGCCAAGGAAGTAAAATATTGGGAGGATTACCAATTCTCCGATGAATCGGATTCCGACGAGAATTTCGATGATGTTATAGAAATTACCACAACTGAATTTAAAAAGGCAAAAGAAAATAATAAGGGAAAGGGCATAAAAATAGAGAAATCTAATTCCAACCCCGATGAACTTTATATGTATCATCAACCCCCGAAGCCCTTAAGTTGTAACAATGACCCGGGAACCTCTAAACTACCAGGTTTTTCTAAACCGTTGTGGAAAATGACAGCTCGTATTAGGGGAACATCATATATCCCTAGAAACTTGGCAAAACGAACCAAAACCGAAGAAGAAGAAACGAGCGTGTCGGAATAAGATAGTTATATTCGTGTGGTGTAATATATGTAATATAGTGTGCTTATGCTTTATGATATATGTAAAAATTACTTGTATTAATAAGTATTTTTTTATGAATCTAACCCTTGTCTATTTTACAGTATAAAAACACAAAATGGATAGACAACCCAATATTTTAAGAGACCTACCCGAAGACATGATTGATGAAATCTTGTCTAGAGTCGGTCAGAATTCTTCGGCACAACTATTTACGGCGAAATCAGTTTGTAAGACATTCGAAGAACGTTCTAAGAATGTCTTGGTTTATAAGAGACTTTCGTTTGAAAGATGGGGGATATCACCTTGGGAAACCCATAAGTTACGATGTGTTTACTTTGACGCATATATTGCGGGGAACCCAAATGCTATTTTACGTAACGGGTTAAGAAATTATTTTGACTCAATGTATCCGAATATAAGACTTCATGATTTAGAAAAAGCGGCTAACATGCAACATAAAGAAGCATGCTACGCTTACGGGTTAGTAATGTTCGCTTCTCACCAAAGTGAGAAAAAGAACATCGGGCTACAACTATTAAACAAAACGTTCCCACAAGTGACGGAGTCGGTAATTGGGGTAAGAAATGAGGTTTTTAGATTGTTAAGGGACTGTTGGATATTACGTAACCCTCGTCCCTTTGATGACGTTACAACACACTGTCTTATCAGCGGCCATAACAGTTATGTTCCACAAGACCAAGGATGGGAAGTAGTCCTAGTAAAACTAGAATGCATGACTTGTTTCTGGACGTATGAATTACGTGTCTTTATTGCCTTTGCTGAACGACTTGTGTACTAGCTAGAATTATCTTCACAACTATCTTGTATCAAAGTTATTGTGTGCTATATTTCATGCTATATGTAAAATAAGAAGTATTGTAAGTTTGTAAAATATTGTGTAAAAGTTTGAACGCGAAATATTATTATAATCAGTTTTTCATATAGAATTGTAGTAGTTGAATTGTATATTAGCTACTAAGTATGAACTTAATGGGTAGGTACTACCCGAATTTAAACTTATAAAACTCTAATATGAAGAAAAAGCTTTTATAAATGAGTTCATATTATGCTACGAGATACTATTGACTACTCTTAATATTCTGTATGATTAACTTGTTTTTTTGGACTATTTGAAGGAAATGGCACCGACTACTCGACAAACCTTGAATATGAGCGAAGAGGAATTTTGTGCCTTTCTTGCTTCAAACATAGCTGCAGTACAGGCTGCGCTACATACCAACAATAACCTTGGATCTAGCAGTACAGGAAATCGTGTAGGATGCACCTACAAAGAATTCACTGCCTGTAAACCTTTAGAATTTGATGGAACCGAAGGACCGATCGGATTGAAACGGTGGACCGAGAAGGTCGAATCGGTGTTTGCCATAAGCAAGTGTACTGAAGAGGACAAAGTGAAGTACGCTACGCATACCTTCACAGGTTCTGCGTTAACATGGTGGAATACCTATCTAGAGCAAGTGGGACAAGATGATGCTTACGCACTACCGTGGTCAGCATTCAAGCACTTGATGAACGAGAAGTACCGTCCCAGAACCGAGGTCAATAAGCTCAAGACAGAACTTAGAGGGTTACGAACCCAAGGATTTGATATTACCACGTACGAAAGACGATTCACAGAATTGTGCCTATTGTGTCCGGGAGCGTTCGAAGATGAGGAAGAGAAAATCGACGCGTTTGTGAAAGGATTACCGGAAAGAATCCAAGAAGATATAAGTTCACACGAGCCCGCCTCCATACAACAGGCATGTAGAATGGCTCACAAACTAGTGAACCAGATTGAAGAAAGAATTAAAGAACAGACTGCTGAAGAGGCCAATGTGAAGCAAGTCAAAAGAAAGTGGGAGGAAAACGGTGATAAGAATCACCAATACAACAACAACAGCAATTACAACAATAATCACAACAACTATCCCAACAATCGCAACATCAATCGCAACTACAACAAACGACTCAACAACAACAGCAACAACAATAACAACAACAGCAACTATAACAATCATCCCAACAACAATAATAACCGCAACAACAACAACAATCAGAAGAAGCTATGCCAAAGGTGTGAAAAGTATCACTCGGGGTTTTGCACCAAATTTTGCAACAAGTGTAAAAGAAATGGTCATAGGGCGGCGAAGTGTGAGGTCTACGGACCAGGGGTTAACAGAACGAAAGGAACAAATGGTGTCGGAACGAGTAATGGCAGAGCAAGTAGTGTCGGAGCAAGTTATGCCAATGTAGTTTGTTATAAATGTGGAAAACCGGGCCATATTATTAGAAATTGCCCGAACCAGGAGAACACGAATGGACAAGACCGCGGAAGAGTTTTCAATATTAATGCGGCAGAGGCACAGGAAGACCCAGAGCTTGTTACGGGTACGTTTCTTATTGACAATAAATCTGCTTACGTTTTATTTGATTCGGGTGTGGATAGAAGCTATATGAGTAGAGATTTTTGTGCTAAATTAAGTTGTCCATTGACGCCTTTGGATAGTAAATTTTTACTCGAATTAGCAAATGGTAAATTAATTTCAGCAGATAATATATGCCGGAATCGAGAAATTAAACTGGGTAGCGAAATATTTAAGATTGATTTGATACCAGTAGCGTTAGGGAGTTTTGATGTAATAGTTGGCATGGACTGGCTGAAGAAGGTGAAAGCAGAGATCGTATGTTATAAAAATGCAATTCGCATTGTACGAGAAGAAGGAGAACCCTTAATGGTGTACGGAGAAAAGGGAAACATGAAGCTACATCTTATTAGTAATTTGAAGGCACAAAAACTAATAAGAAAAGGTTGCTATGCTGTTCTAGCACACATCGAGAAAGTACAAACTGAAGAAAAGAGCATCAATGATGTTCCCGTCGCAAAAGAATTTCCCGATGTATTTCTGAAAGAATTACCGGGACTACCTCCACATCGATCTGTTGAATTTCAAATAGATCTTATACCAGGAGCTGCACCAATAGCTCGTGCTCCTTATAGACTCGCACCCAGCGAGATGAAAGAACTGCAAAGCTAACTACAAGAACTATTAGAACGTGGTTTCATTCGACCAAGCACATCACCATGGGGAGCTCCTGTTTTGTTTGTCAAGAAGAAGGATGGTACATTTAGGTTGTGTATTGACTACAGAGAGTTGAACAAACTTACCATCAAAAACCGTTATCCACTGCCGAGAATTGACGACTTATTTGATCAACTACAAGGCTCGTCGGTTTATTCGAAGATCGATTTACGTTCTGGATATCATCAAATGCGAGTAAAGGAGGATGATATTCCAAAAACTGCTTTTAGGACGCGTTATGTGACGACCCGGAAATTTCCGACTAAATTTAAACTTTATCTTTATATTATTCTGACACGATAAGCAATGTTTGTTAAGTTAAACCTCAAGGATTTTAAACTATGTTTATACATTCATTTAAACCTCGACCAAATTCCAATGATTCACGAACCATTAAATGAACATATATGAATATGTATGTATATGTGTATATGTTATAAATTGAAAATGTCAACAAAGTATTTAAATGTATAATGCTTTATATGAACGTATTTGTTTCAATATGATTATCGACGAAATTAAAAAAAAATATATTAAATGATTGAATTATCAGAAACATTGAATTATGATTACAAGTCTCTGTTGAGAGGTCCACTATGATTTGAGAAAATCTATTCCTCTTAACGATATTCGAAATAATTTGTAAAGCTATTTATAAATAAAAATAAAAAGTGTCATTTACGAAAGTTAGACAAAAGCTAGTGGAAAATTGGTTTCCATAATATTCTATTAATCTATTTTCAAACGTACAAAAACATTTTCAGTTTAAAAAGAACTTTATTATTAAAACGTATATAACTTTTATAAATATCTAGAATCACTTTTGACAACTCATTACTTAACCAGTATAATAAATATAACGATATTTATATTTTATTTCATTAAATATATATAACGATTTAAATTAATATTTTATATATTTATACGCGTATTATACATACATAGTTTTTATACTTTTACTATGCTTTAACTTTACCTTTACTTTACTTTAACTTTAATAATTCACTTTAACAATTCATACTTTAATAATTCATACTTTAATAATTCATACTTTAATAATTCACTTTAATAATTCATACTTTAATAATTCACTTTAATAATTCATACTTTAATAATTCACTTTAATAATTCATACTTTAATAATTCACTTTAATAATTCATACTTTAATAATTCACTTTAATAATTCATACTTTAATGATTTACTTTAATAATTCATACTTTAATAATTCACTTTAATAATTCATACTTTAATAATTCACTTTAATAATTCAAAAATATATTATAAATAGAATTCAATAGGTTTCATTATTTCATAGAAACTTGAAAATATATTTCTCTAAACTCTCTCAATCGATTTACACACACACACACACACACACACACACACACACATATATATATATATATATATATATATATATATATATATATATATATATATATATATATTTGCTCTGTATTATTTCAAGATATTATTAGTATACATAAAATATTACGACGGAGTGATGTCCGAGTGATTTCAAAATAGTTTTTTGAATGAGTCGAAGCTAAGGAAATTATGGGTTATAGCTATGGAGGTGATGGGTATGGTTCATGGGTATGCTCGTGAGGTCAATCTAGTGTTTATCATCTCCGTTGCGTCTACGTACTTTCCTACAATATTGAATCTCAATATTGATACGTGAACACTCATAACTTAACTTTTATATATCAATAGTGTATCCCTAACTAGTGCTCGAGTATATAGGATTATGCATGCTTGTGCATTCGATATTGTCCTTAGATAGGTTTGTTGAATCCTGAATTAGATACATATGCTACTGAGATAGGGTATATGATATGCATGTCATTGGAAAGCTAGCGAAAAATTAAGAACTTTTCATTTAGATATCGAATGGTTTCGATGAACGGATTAGAAGTTATAGTCAACTGAATTTTAGTATTATTGTTAAAATGATTATTATTACTATCGTCGTTATTATTTTAATAGAAATATCATTGTTATTATAAAATATCATTATTACTATTATGTTAGTATTATCATTTTATCATAATACCATTTTTAGTAAATATAAATATTGTTATAGAATAATAATAATTATTATTACAAAATAATACAACTTTTACTTATTATTATTATGATCAATATTATTTTATCAAATAAATAGGGGATACAAAGATATTTTTCACCACGCGTAATATAATTACATTAATAATACTTACCACTATAGTTTTACGATATTAAGTGAACTTTATAAATTTTACTACTTAAGATATATAAAAGTATATATTATATATAAACGTTAATATAAATTTTTATTAATAAATGACTTTTATTATTATAAAATATAATAAATATATTTAAATATATAAAATGACTATAGTTAAGTTATATAATAAACGCGTATAAATTTTAGAAGTCATTTTGGGTCAAGTTGACTTTTGTTGACTTTTGCATATTAGTCTCGAGCATTAGGATTGTGGTACACTATGACTTGACCAAAAATTGTTAGACAAATATTGACCAACATATAAATATATATAATTAATATAGGTTCGTGAATCCGAGGCCAACCTTGCACTTGTTAAATGACGTTATATGTATTTTTACTACGAAATACAGTTTGGTGAGTTTTCATAGCTCCCTTTTTAAATGCTTTTGCATTATATATTTTTGGGCTGAGAATACATGCATATTTTATAACTGTTTTACGAAATAGGCACAAGTACTAAAACTAATTCTACGTGGGTTTAAACCAGAAATATCCCCTTAGCTTGGTAACTATAACTACTGGTGTATGACTGGTAGGCGGGAATCCTAAAGATAGATCTATTGGGCCTGACAAACCCCATCCTGACTATGGGATGCTTTAGTACTTCGAGGTTTATATAACACACCTGATTCGGTGTACTTTCAGAGGGTAAAACATGAATGTTAAGGCTTGTTACCGAGTGCCTACAACTTATAGAATACTTTTATACACTTGCGAGTGTACATATATTTATAAACGAAAATCTTGTGGTCTATTAATATATTGAAATGATTGTTATGATAAACCTATGAACTCACCAACCTTTTGGTTGACACTTTAAAGCATGTTTATTCTCAGGTATTAAAGAAATCTTCCGCTGTGCATTAGCTCATTTTAAGGATATTACTTGGAGTCATTCATGGCGTATTTTGAAAGACGTTGCATTCGAGTCATTGAGTTCATCAAGATTATTATTATGTCAATTATAGTTGGATGTATTATGAAATGGTGTGCATGCCGTCAACTTTCGTTGTAAAGAAAGTTTGTCTTTTAAAAACGAATGCAATGTTTGTAAAATGTATCATATAGAGGTCAAAATACCTCGCCATGTAATCAACTATTGTGAATCGTTTATAATGTATATGAACGGGTCCTTTCAGTTGGTATCAGAGTGGTGGTCTTAGCGAACCAGGTCTACATTAGTGTGTCTAACTGATAGTCGTTAGGATGCATTAATGAGTCTGGACTTCGACCGTATCTGCATGTCAAAAGTTTTGCTTATCATTTTTGTCTGAAATTGCCTGCTTATCATTCTTAGTCTAGACACGTCTTACTGCATTGATTGCATGAATAGTGTATAGACAAAATTCATATCTTAGCGTATCTGCTAATCCATATCTTAGCGTATCTGTTACTGTAAACTTTGCCTGACATATCCCGTAATTTCCTCCGTAATCTACGAAATCTTTTGCGCTATATATATAGATATTCTATGTAATTAGAATACCACCCGATAGCCGAAAAATCATTTCATATCGAAAAATTCTTTATTCAATCGAACGAAATGGAATTCGTCATTAGTTCAAGTCCCTCGAATTCCGATATGGAATCCCACTCAAGCTCCGAAAGCAGTGTGACCGGAATGGATCAACCAATTAGCCATCATCTATTCTGGATGAATTGGGGATAGGTTCGTAGCCTCCTCAATAATTGGAGACAAGAATAAGGTGATCCCTTCCATCCACCACATTGCCCTCTTGGCGATGAACCTGAAGCACTTACCGGCGAACCGGTCCGAAACACCATTTTCTCTCTCATTTCCAGAGTATCTCGTCACGATTATATACTACATTAAATTCTAGATTTTATTTATCCGCTCGTCCGAACCGACAATCACCCCGGTGTAATAGAAGAAGTCAACGAGCTTCGCGCTCGAGTAGTGGCTTTAGAGAATATGGTGCAAGGGTTACAAACACCAACAAATAACGAAGTATTAATTCATAATTTCAATTTTATTGAATAAATACTCCGTAAAAGTTATGTAATTTCTAAAGTCTTTAGGGATTATTCAGTTCTAGTTTCAACCGTAAATCAAATGAGTTTAATTTAATATTAACTCATTAAATCTATGTTACATCTGAAGAAAATATGCACATATATATTTTCATAAAGACTGTAATAAAATTCTGTTGTACAAAATATTAATTGTGAATTTTTTTTAACGGGTAGGTAATACCCGAGAGATATATAAATTCACAATTAATATATTACATTTTTCGAATCTGATTAAGCAAATCATCAACTATACTCCCAAAATCTCACAACAATATACATTCTTGTATAGAAATCAAAGCAACCATTCTCACCCAAATTTGATTACACATTCTGATTTTGACAAATCAAAATCCAAGTCATGATTTAACAGAAGACATCACTCTTAGATTCCTACATCTTTCAAAGCTATACTTTGACTTCAAAACCGTGTTAGAACATCATATGTACATTAACGATTACAAACTGTGTTCAAACTCTCCGAAGTTTTCGAAGACACTTCAAACAATGAACAATCGAGATGATGATCCAACCACATATTACCCACATTTATGTACCTAAAATGCTCCCGAAGCCAAAGTCATAGTTCGACGCGTATCCGTGTCAGACCCTTTGACATTTATTAGTTAAAATGACTTTTCAATTCCTTTTCAAAGTAGACAGTTTTGTCACAGCTCCAGCAAGTCAACTTCGACTTTTTAGTCGGACTAGTCTTATTATAACCTCGATAGATACGTTGCCCTTTCGTCATCATTACTGGGGACCTTTCATATCTCGCCACCTTAGCAATAAACTTACCAACAACTTCAATTATCTTTGACTTTTCGAAAAATCATTATATTTATTGAAATCACATCATTTACTCATTCGCATCTTGTAACGAGAATTGTCATACGAATCATCAGAAAACAGTAACCAGTATTTTGAAATCTCGCAGCATGTCTACGCCAACAGTTATATGTGTACGTAAAACGTCTATCTCCTGGACTTACATACTTTGAATGTGAAGTTCTAAAAAATATTTTGAACTGCAAACTAGTTCTTAAAATGCTGACGAAGCATCAAAAACTGTAAACGATCTTAACAGTAAAAAGTTTGATGACAAAGAATAGTAAGGTGGAAAAGCTGAGAAAAAGAGAAGGTTTGGAACTGGAAAACGGATTGAACAGACTATGAAAGAGGCTGTGGACAAATCACAAAGACTAAATCTGCCTTCAAAGAATCCAAATGATTCAGTGCCTGCTAAAGTCATTAACAAATACCTTACTCTTTATTCTAAACCTTTACAGACAAATCTTCATCATCATCCATCAATATTAGAAATTCTAAGATATTATCATATCTTTCATTATAAATATCCGCGATATTTCTGAAGATATTTTCACAACTAATCTTATCTGAAGTCATTTATCTCTTTGCGCTATCAGTGTTACATCATATAAGAAACTATTAGTTTCTATATTCTATAAACTTTCGAGTTTAAATTATGAATGTTTTGAAGTAGTGTTGGGAACTGAAGCATGAGTTAGTATAATATAATGACACTTGATCAACGTGATTATATTACAGTAAGTCATGCTGAGTTTCTAATGGGACATGATGATTCACAGACCATGCCGTCATCATGTTCCATGTTACACGACTCTTGTATTCTATTTAATCTCTAAAAATATCAAGAATAAATTTTCTTGATGATTCGGTCTTTTCAGGGTATTCTGGTAAATTAACAAATCAAGATCGTGCCATTACCATTTCCTTCTTAGAACATTAACTATGTTCATTCTGAAATTCATATCTGTGAATACTGAACCATTACAAACGTTGCTTAATCGCAAGAAGAAGAAACGAAAGGACAAAACTCCAAAATAGAAATTGGAGTATAAATCGTAGCAAATAGAAGGGAGCATTAACTGTGGATGTCAATGATTATAGAAGACAAAAGCAGGGGCTTTGAAATATAAGGGAAGATATAAAACCCAACAACCACCCAAAAATTATAAACCGTATATATCGATGCATATAGCAATATAAAGACACGGAAGAACTAAAAACACTATAAAACCGAGAGTATAGTAGAAGTAAATAGATTCTTTCAGAGGCAGATGAAAAAGAAGAACGACAGATATGAAAGTGAGGAGTATATCGAGAATCAGTACTGGATGAAGCATATTGACAAATACTTTAAAATATGAGTTGAGGGAGAGAGAATAGAAGGTGTGAGTTGTAAGAAAACGAAGGAGGTGGATTTATAATGAAATACCCGACAGAGAAATCAAGATGGATTATCGTATTAATTCGAAGAGAATCATAATCTCCTTAATCACCGAAGCATCAAATCCAACATAGATTACAAAGATTTTCTTTAAATTCGGAGATCAATTGTGATGATGTCAAAAGATATGACGAATCACTATAATCTTATTTCCTTCATTTACGATAACTTCCCTCATACGCTTCGAGTAATCGAATTATTTTATTCATACTTCTTAGACATGATAAAACTTCATAATCGTTACGTCATAATAACATTCTCATTGTTAGCCATAACGACCTCTATCAAATTTCGGGGACGAAATTTCTTTAACGGGTAGGTACTGTGACGACCCGGAAATTTCCGACTAAATTTAAACTTTATCTTTATATTATTCTGACACGATAAGCAATGTTTGTTAAGTTAAACCTCAAGGATTTTAAACTATGTTTATACATTCATTTAAACCTCGACCAAATTCCAATGATTCACGAACCATTAAATGAACATATATGAATATGTATGTATATGTGTATATGTTATAAATTGAAAATGTCAACAAAGTATTTAAACGTATAATGCTTTATATGAACGTATTTGTTTCAATATGATTATCGACGAAATTAAAAAAATATATTAAATGATTGAATTATCAGAAACATTGAATTATGATTACAAGTCTCTGTTGAGAGGTCCACTATGATTTGAGAAAATCTATTCCTCTTAACGATATTCGAAATAATTTGTAAAGCTATTTATAAATAAAAATAAAAAGTGTCATTTACGAAAGTTAGACAAAAGCTAGTGGAAAATTGGTTTCCATAATATTCTATTAATCTATTTTCAAACGTACAAAAACATTTTCAGTTTAAAAAGAACTTTATTATTAAAACGTATATAACTTTTATAAATATCTAGAATCACTTTTGACAACTCATTACTTAACCAGTATAATAAAAATAATGATATTTATATTTTATTTCATTAAATATATATAACAATTTAAATTAATATTATATATATTTATACGCGTATTATACATACATAGTTTTTATACTTTTACTATGATTTAACTTTACCTTTACTTTACTTTAACTTTAATAATTCACTTTAATAATTCATACTTTAATAATTCACTTTAATAATTCATACTTTAATAATTCACTTTAATAATTCATACTTCAATAATTCACTTTAATAATTCATACTTTAATAATTCACTTTAATAATTCATACTTTAATAATTCACTTTAATAATTCACTTTAATAATTCATACTTTAATAATTCACTTTAATAATTCATACTTTAATAATTCACTTTAATAATTCAAAAATCTATTATAAATAGAATTCAATAGGTTTCATTATTTCATAGAAACTTGAAAATATATTTCTCTAAACTCTCTCAATCGATTTACACACACACACACACACACACACATACATATATATATATATATATATATATATATATATATATATATATATATATATATATATATATATATATATATATATATATATATATATATATATATATATATATATATATATATATATATATTTGCTCTGTATTATTTCAAGATATTATTAGTATACATAAAATATTACGACGGAGTGATGTCCGAGTGATTTCAAAATAGTTTTTTGAATGAGTCGAAGCTAAGGAAATTATAGGTTATAGCTATGGAGGTGATGGGTATGGTTCATGGGTATGCTCGTGTCATAACCCGTCCTTAACCATAAGAACGTGTTAGATAACGTATGATTTCATTGCGAGGTATTGACCTCTATATGCGACATTTTTTTAAAGAAAAACTGCATATATTATACATTACAAACCATGATCCTTATTTTTGATACAAGCTTTGGACAAAATAAAGATGATTATCGTTTAGCGATAATCTTCGACTTACAAACTTTACAAATGATAATAACAACCCGATTTCTAGCATATTTTACAACACAAGTTCTTGGATATGCAGTCTTATTTTTGACACAAATATGCGTACGCAAGATCCTGCTTAGATTCAACATGATGCAGCGGAAGCTTTAGTAATCACCTGAGAATAGACATGTTTTAAAAGGTCAACATAAAGTTGGTGAGATATAGGTTTAATGCCGGCAGCAATATATATATATATATAGACCACAAGATTTCGTATATAAACAGTTTAATAAAAATATTCTAAGTGGTTGAGCACTTGGTAACCATACTTAACATTTAATCACGTCGCATATTCCCTTTATTATGAAATCTTACTACACCGTACCAAGTGTAGTCACGAAACGAAGTACTGTGCAACCGTTGAATACTGGTCGTCCAGTCCGGTTGGGGTTGTCAGGCCCGATAGATCTATCAACAGGATTCGCGTTTACAATACCGCTGTAAATAACAGTTACCAAGCTACAGGGAAGTATGCCAGTGGTACAACTCAACGTAGAATATATTTTTCAGTTACTTGTGTCCATAACGTAAAACATAAAATACATGTATTCTCATCCCGAAATATTTAGAGTTTAAAAGTGGGACTATATACTCACTGTTGTCTTGAAGATATATATATAATTTGACTTGGTCTCCGGTTGATATCACGAACCTATCCATATATAATATATCAATACCTTTTCTTTTTAAACAAACGTCACATATATATACTTGTTATACTTTTAATACTTTGAATAATTCCTTAGTCCGTAGTTAGCAGTTCGTTGTTAGTAATTCAATTTTAATGGTTCATTTTTAGATGTTTAATATACCCGCAATGAAATAAATAAAACCCCCAACGAAATAAATAAAACCCCATCGTATATGTATTGGTCGAGATTAATCTTGACCCACGGTACCGGTGTTGTCAAATGACGTGTTGCGTACATAAAGTACCGGTGTTGTCAAATGACGTGTTGCGTACAATCATGGGATCTTATGATTAATCTTCTCGTGTTGTTTACGGGTGATCTTGAACCATATAAAATTGAATTATAAGTACATATATATAAAATATCATGTTAACTTAAAAAGATGTGATTTATTTAATTTTTCCCAATTATTTTCGTGGCTAAACTAGTCTTGGATATCCGATTTTGTTTCGGTCATAGTTTCTTCGTTACAACTCCGTTTTCGTTGATTCAACTTGTCATCTCCTTGGATCGAGTCCCTCTTTAAGACTATGAACTGTAAATACCTTAGTTTGTATTCAAAATCATACGGCATAGGTCAAACTTTAGTGAAACTTATGAAGTTAATCATTTTCCATCATGTAAACAACCTTAAATGATTATTTTTCTAAAAATACTTATACTTTGAGTTAAATCATGAAATTTTTATGTGTTATCATATTCATAGTAAAAATCATTTTTCCAGAAAATAAACCTCCAATTCAAAGTTTAAGATGGTTTTTAATTATCCAACCCAAAACAGCCCCCGGTGGCACTCCGACGTCGTAAAAAACAGTTTTTAAGATAATCTTTGAAAACCAAGTTATACCTTGTTAAATTAGCATATATTTAAGTTATATTACAGGTCTTGGAGTATTTTAAAAGTTAAGTTAGAAGGATCTATTTAGTTTGCAAACAAGTTTGAAAACATTCAAACTATGTTCTTGTTGTTAAAATTTTATACCACAAAATAAGATAGCTATATATATATGAATCGAATAAGGTTATGAACATAGATTCTACCTCAAGTTCCTTGGACAAGGTTGTTGTAAAAGAGGAGTAAGAACCTAGAACCAAAAGGGTGATGGAAGTGGATGAAAGATTGGAAGTAAGTTGGTGTTCTTGGAAGGATTTCTTGAAGTGTTTTTGTAAGGTTTTCTTATGAGGTTTAAGTGTTGTTTTTGAAGCTAAATGATGGGGAAAATGCTTGGAGATGATCAAGTATGAAGTTAAGAGTATTTTGAGAGAGAAATGGAAGTGTAAGTATGAGAAAATGGGGTGAAGAAATGGTGTGCATGCATAAAAACGTTTTTAGGTTATAAAGGAAAAAAAAGATACCTAACTTTGTTTTCTTGCTAAATAATTCATGCTACTTGACAAATGGTTGGTTCCACATGTTTCTTAATCATTTAAGGCTGCTAAGGAGCAGATTTTTATTGGTATATACCAATAGTAAATACATCTAGAAGCTGCGTATGATACGGGTACATATACCCTAGGTATACGTATAGAAATCTTTGAGAAAACGGAACGAGGATTCAAATATAGCTATCTTTTGTAAATATACTTATATTGTTTTATGTATTTAAGTCTTTAAAAGTGATTAAATACATTACTTATACGATATATGTATAAACATTATAGGTCATAAGTATTTAAGTCAAATAACGTTACGTATGGTTATCGTTTTGAAAACTTAAGTTAGTAGTTTCAAAATATACTTATAACTTATTGTTATTAATACAAAATGAGATATTAAAACATTCTTAGGTCATGTTAAATATGTATATATACATATATATACACAAACGTATAATTATCATATATTGTATAGTTCGTGATATCATCGGTCAAACTAGACGGTCAAACGTTGTGTAAAACTCTTTTCGAAAAACATAAGTCTCGACAATTTGGATTGCTTATCATGTTGGTAAGGTTTAATTTATGTAAATATTAATCTTATAAGTATAGAACGATCGAAAAAGTGCGGGTCGTTACATTACCTCCCCGTTAAATAAATTTCGTCCCGAAATTTTAAAATTGTACCTATTTTGCGTCATCGAGAAACAAGTGTGGATACTTTTGTTTCATCTGATCCTCCCGTTCCCACGTAAACTCGGGACCTCTTCGAGCATTCCAACGAACCTTAACGATCGGTATGTTGCTCTGCTTGAGCTGTTTAACTTCACGGTCCATGATTTCGATTGGTTCTTCGATGAATTGTAGTTTCTCATCGACATGGATTTCTTCAAGAGGAATGGTGAGATCTTCCTTTGCAAGACACTTCTTAAGGTTCGAGACGTGAAAGGTATTATGTACTCCGGCGAGTTGTTGCGGTAACTCGAGTCGATAAGCTACCGGTCCAATGCGTTCAATAATCTTGAACGGGCCTACGTACCTTGGGTTCAGTTTACCCCTTTTGCCGAAACGTATTACACCTTTCCATGGTGACACTTTTAACATAACCATGTCACCGATCTGAAACTCTAATGGTTTCCTTCGAACATCGGCGTAGCTCTTTTGGCGACTACGGGCTGTTTTCAATCTCTCCTTGATTTGTACAATCTTCTCAGTCGTTTCGTGTATGATCTCGGGACCCGTTAATTGTCGATCTCCTACTTCATTCCAACAGATAGGAGATCTACACTTCCTTCCATACAATGCTTCGAATGGCGCAGCTCCAATGCTCGCATGATAACTATTATTATACGAGAATTCTGCTAACGGTAGATATTTATCCCATCCGTTTCCAAAATCGATCACACATGCCCTGAGCATGTCTTCAAGAGTCTGAATTGTTCTTTCACTCTGCCCGTCGGTTTGCGGATGATATGCGGTACTCATATCCAAACGAGTTCCTAGTGCCTCCTGTAGTGATTGCCAGAACTTTGAGGTAAATCTACTATCACGATCAGATATAATGGAAATAGGTATTCCATGCCTTGAAACTATTTCCTTTATATATAATCGTAATAATTTCTCCATTCTATCCGTTTCCTTTATAGGCAAGAAATGTGCAGATTTGGTAAGACGATCAACAATTACCCAAATAGTGTCGTATCCCCAGGCAGTCTTTGGTAACTTCGTGATGAAATCCATGGTAATACTGTCCCATTTCCATTCTGGGATTTCTGGTTGTTGAAGTAATCCTGACGGCTTTTGGTGTTCTGCTTTGACTTTGGAACAAGTTAAACACTCCCCAACATATGTTGCAACGTCTGTCTTTAAATTAGGCCACCAATAATGCGTCTTAAGATCTTGATACATCTTTCCAACTCCAGGATGTATCGAGTATCTTGTCTTATGTGCCTCATTCAATATCAACTTCCTTAATCCACCCAACTTCGGTACCCAAATACGGTTTGCAAAATATCGAATTCCGTCTTCCCGTATAACGAGTTGCTTCTCATACTTCTTCATTATTTCATTTCTTATGTTTTCTTTAGTAAGTGCTTCTCGTTGAACTTCTTTGATTTGTGAGTTGAGATTCATGCAAATTTTTATGTTCATCGCTCGTACTCGAATTGGTTCTCGTTCCTTTCTGCTTAGAGCATCGGCCACCACGTTCGCCTTCCCGGGATGATAACGAATTTCACAATCATAGTCGTTTATCAGCTCGACCCACCTACGTTGCCTCATGTTCAGCTGTTTTTGATCGAAAATATGTTGAAGGCTTTTATGATCAGTAAACACAGTGCATTTAACCCCATACAAGTAGTGTCTCCATATCTTCAATGCAAACACGACTGCTCCCAGTTCTAGATCATGCGTCGTATAATTCCGCTCGTGAATCTTTAATTGTCGGGATGCGTATGCAATAACTTTCTTCCGTTGCATAAGAACGCAACCAAAACCTTGTCGCGAAGCGTCACAATATATTTCAAAATCATCGTTCCCTTCTGGTAACGATAAAATAGGCGCCGTAGTCAACTTCTTTTTCAGTAATTGAAATGCACTCTCCTGCTCAGAAGTCCATTCATATTTCTTCCCTTTTTGCGTTAACACTATCAACGGCTTAGCTATTCGGGAAAAATCTTGAATAAACCTTCTATAATAACCGGCTAAACCCAAAAATTGGCGTATCTGCATTGGTGTCTTAGGAGTCTCCCATTTTTCAATGGCTTCAATTTTTGCTGGATCAACCTGAATTCCTTTGCTACTAACAACGTGGCCAAGAAATTGCACTTCTTTCAACCAGAAAGCACATTTAGAAAATTTAGCATATAGCTGTTCTTTTCTCAACAACTCTAATATCAACCTTAAATGCTGCTCATGCTCTTGCTCACTCTTGGAATAGATAAGAATATCATCAATGAAAACGATAACAAACTTATCTAAATATGGACTACAAACTCGATTCATGAGGTCCATGAATACAGCTGGCGCATTCGTCAATCCAAACGGCATGACCAAAAATTCGTAATGACCGTAGCGTGTCCGAAAAGCAGTTTTCGGTATATCTTCTTCTTTGACACGTAATTGATGATAGCCCGATCTTAGGTCAATTTTCGAGTACACACATGATCCTTGGAGTTGATCAAATAAGTCGTCAATTCTCGGTAGTGGATACCGATTCTTGATAGTTAACTTATTTAATTCACGATAATCTATACACATTCGGAAAGATTCGTCTTTCTTCTTGACGAATAAAATTGGAGCTCCCCACGGTGAAGTACTTGGTCGTATGAATCCACGATCCAGTAATTCTTTTAACTGACTCTGAAGTTCTTTTAACTCGGACGGTGCAAGTCTATATGGAGCACGGGCAACCGGTGCAGCTCCTGGTACAAGATCTATTTGAAATTCTACAGATCTAAATGGAGGTAATCCCGGCAACTCTTCCGGAAATACTTCAGGAAAATCTCTTGCCACAGGCACGTCATTGATGCACTTCTCTTTTTCTTTCTTTTCGACTTTATTAACATGTGCTAAGATAGCATAGCACCCTTTCTTCAAGCACTTTTGAGCTTTCAAATAACTAATGAGTTTTAGCTTTGATTTACCCTTCTCTCCATAAATCATTACTGGCGTTTTATCCTTACGAGGAATGCGAATTGCCTTCTTGGCGCACACAACTTCAGCTCCTATTTTGGACATCCAGTCCATGCCGATTATTACATCAAAACTTCCTAATTCTACGGGTATCAAATCAATCTTAAATGTTTCTCCGGCTAAATTTATTTTACAATCACGGCAAATTTTATCGGCTTTAATTAGTTTACCATTAGCTAACTCAATCATGTACTTAGCATCTAGAGGTAATGATGAACAATTCAATTTAGCGTGAAAGTCTCTACACACGTAACTTCTATCAGCACCAGTATCAAATATAATAGATGCGGATAAGTTATTAATGGTAAACGTACCCGTAACAAGCTCCGGGTCTTCACACGCCTCTCTAGCATTAATAACAAATGCTCTCCCACGTGCAGGTCCGATATTCTTCTCTGGATTCGGGCACTGGCTCTTATAGTGACCTTGTTTTCCACACCCAAAACAAGTAATGGTAGCCAAAGCAGTTCTATTTGCATTGGTGGCAAGAGTCTTGGTACCATTTGTATTTGTAACGAGAGCCCTACAATCTTCAGCAAGATGACCCTTTCGATTACATTTGTTGCATACCACATTACAGTAACCAGAGTGATGTTTGTGGCATCGGTTGCATAAAGGATTTTGTCCTTTATAACCAAAGCTTAAACCACTACCCGCACCTTGCGTGTTTTCTTGTTTCTTAAAAGATTGTTGTTGGTTACCTCGATCATAATTTCCATTCCACTTTCTTTTGTTACCTGATACCTTCACATCAGTATTGGATACTTTCTTATCCATGATGACCTGATCCATTAGCTCGTTTGCCATGGTTATAGCTTCATGAATTGTCTTAGGTTTCGATGCTGTAACATTTGCCTTGACCTTTTTGGGCAAACCATCTTTGTACATTTCAATCTTCCGTTCTTCGGTTGGAACCAATTCAGGACATAGCAAAACTAATTCCATGAATCGCTGATTGTAGTTGGTGATTTCAGTACCAATAACCTTCAGACTTCGTAACTCATCTTCCAACTTCCTAACCTCGTTCCTTGGACAATATTCGTTGATTAACATTGTTTTGAATTCTTCCCACGGAGTATCATAAGCTACATCTCCTCCTACAGCCTTCACATAATTTTTTCACCACGTAAGTGCACTATCTTGTAAAGTGCACGATGCATACTTGGTCATGTCCTTTTCAACACAACCACTGATTTTAAACACAGTCTCCATCTTTTCTATCCACCGGGTTAAACCGATTGGTCCTTCTGTTCCACTGAATGATGAGGGCTTGCAAGCTTGAAAAGTTTTATAAGTGCACCCCACACGAGGATTTGGGTTAACTGCAGCACCTCTTGCAGCCTCGACCCATAACATTCTGTCGTTCACTCGCTGATTGATGAGTTCCTGGATTTCTTGTTCCGTCATTCGATTCAATCGCGCCATTTCCTAATGAAAGAAAATAATTATTCACATGGAATATTATAGATGTAGTGTATATTTACAGTACATTATAGCTTATTAATAATATGAACCAGGTATTATTATAAAAGCCTTTTCTTCTTATTAGCGTTTTATAATTATATCTAGGGTAGTACCTACCCGTTAATGTCCATACTTAATAGCTTAGTACAGAATCAATTACTACCATCTAAATAATACTTAACCATGGAAAATTATTGCATTTCACACTTCACTATTTTACATATGCTTATCTTACATCGAACATTAAGCAAACCACACTAATAATATTATACAAAACATTATATGATCCCATGGTTTAATACGGCAGCGCATCGTTTGGTCTATTTTCTAGGACGTTTAGGTTCAAAGAATCGCTTAACGCTTATCCTGGCTGTCTGCCTATATTTTGGCTGTGGGACTGAAGAACTGGATGCCGGGATAGAACGAATAGGAATAGCGGGAATAGGGGTGGTAGTGTCTAGTAGAGTTGGTGCCACATCATCCTTACTAAACTCGGGATTTGAATTTTCTAATTCATTAGCCTTTCGTTTCTTTCCTAGTTCGAACTCGTCTTTTGTAATTTCCTGTATTTCTTCCTCGGGTTCACTTTCCTCCTCGGGTTCACTTTCCTCCTCGGGTTCACTTTCCTCCTCGGGTTCACTTTCCGGGTTCTCTATAGTCGGTTCATCCGGAATTTTTGAGTCTTCCCCAAAGATATTATTTTCGTCATCGGATAGATTAATGACTGGAACACCATCTGAAGATTCTGGTTCGGAGTCGTTGAACGTGATGACAAGTTTTGAGCCCGACATCTATCACACAACAACTAACCCATTAGTACTACATAATATTTACATATAAATTTTAACCAACAATGATAAGCAATGGTTTTTAAATCAGACCCGGTCAAAGTCCAGACTTACTAATGTATCCTAACGACTTATCAGTTAGACACACTAATGCAAACCTGGTTCGCTAAGACCACCGCTCTGATACCACATGTCATAACCCGTCCTTAACCATAAGAACGTGTTAGATAACGTATGATTTCATTGCGAGGTATTGACCTCTATATGCGACATTTTTTTAAAGAAAAACTGCATATATTATACATTACAAACCATGATCCTTATTTTTGATACAAGCTTTGGACAAAATAAAGATGATTATCGTTTAGCGATAATCTTCGACTTACAAACTTTACAAATGAAAATAACAACCCGATTTCTAGCATATTTTACAACACAAGTTCTTGGATATGCAGTCTTATTTTTGACACAAATATGCGTACGCAAGATCCTGCTTAGATTCAACATGATGCAGCGGAAGCTTTAGTAATCACCTGAGAATAGACATGTTTTAAAAGGTCAACATAAAGTTGGTGAGATATAGGTTTAATGCCGGCAGCAATATATATATATATAGACCACAAGATTTCGTATATAAACAGTTTAATAAAAATATTCTAAGTGGTTGAGCACTTGGTAACCATACTTAACATTTAATCACGTCGCATATTCCCTTTATTATGAAATCTTACTACACCGTACCAAGTGTAGTCACGAAACGAAGTACTGTGCAACCGTTGAATACTGGTCGTCCAGTCCGGTTGGGGTTGTCAGGCCCGATAGATCTATCAACAGGATTCGCGTTTACAATACCGCTGTAAATAACAGTTACCAAGCTACAGGGAAGTATGCCAGTGGTACAACTCAACGTAGAATATATTTTTCAGTTACTTGTGTCCATAACGTAAAACATAAAATACATGTATTCTCATCCCGAAATATTTAGAGTTTAAAAGTGGGACTATATACTCACTGTTGTCTTGAAGATATATATATAATTTGACTTGGTCTCCGGTTGATATCACGAACCTATCCATATATAATATATCAATACCTTTTCTTTTTAAACAAACGTCACATATATATACTTGTTATACTTTTAATACTTTGAATAATTCCTTAGTCCGTAGTTAGCAGTTCGTTGTTAGTAATTCAATTTTAATGGTTCATTTTTAGATGTTTAATATACCCGCAATGAAATAAATAAAACCCCCAACGAAATAAATAAAACCCCATCGTATATGTATTGGTCGAGATTAATCTTGACCCACGGTACCGGTGTTGTCAAATGACGTGTTGCGTACAATCATGGGATCTTATGATTAATCTTCTCGTGTTGTTTACGGGTGATCTTGAACCATATAAAATTGAATTATAAGTACATATATATAAAATATCATGTTAACTTAAAAAGATGTGATTTATTTAATTTTTCCCAATTATTTTCGTGGCTAAACTAGTCTTGGATATCCGATTTTGTTTCGGTCATAGTTTCTTCGTTACAACTCCGTTTTCGTTGATTCAACTTGTCATCTCCTTGGATCGAGTCCCTCTTTAAGACTATGAACTGTAAATACCTTAGTTTATATTCAAAATCATACGGCATAGGTCAAACTTTAGTGAAACTTATGAAGTTAATCATTTTCCATCATGTAAACAACCTTAAATGATTATTTTTCTAAAAATACTTATACTTTGAGTTAAATCATGAAATTTTTATGTGTTATCATATTCATAGTAAAAATCATTTTTCCAGAAAATAAACCTCCAATTCAAAGTTTAAGATGGTTTTTAATTATCCAACCCAAAACAGCCCCCGGTGGCACTCCGACGTCGTAAAAACAGTTTTTAAGATAATCTTTGAAAACCAAGTTATACCTTGTTAAATTAGCATATATTTAAGTTATATTACAGGTCTTGGAGTATTTTAAAAGTTAAGTTAGAAGGATCTATTTAGTTTGCAAACAAGTTTGAAAACATTCAAACTATGTTCTTGTTGTTAAAATTTTATACCACAAAATAAGATAGCTATATATATATGAATCGAATAAGGTTATGAACATAGATTCTACCTCAAGTTCCTTGGACAAGGTTGTTGTAAAAGAGGAGTAAGAACCTAGAACCAAAAGGGTGATGGAAGTGGATGAAAGATTGGAAGTAAGTTGGTGTTCTTGGAAGGATTTCTTGAAGTGTTTTTGTAAGGTTTTCTTATGAGGTTTAAGTGTTGTTTTTGAAGCTAAATGATGGGGAAAATGCTTGGAGATGATCAAGTATGAAGTTAAGAGTATTTTGAGAGAGAAATGGAAGTGTAAGTATGAGAAAATGGGGTGAAGAAATGGTGTGCATGCATAAAAACGTTTTTAGGTTATAAAGGAAAAAAAAGATACCTAACTTTGTTTTCTTGCTAAATAATTCATGCTACTTGACAAATGGTTGGTTACACATGTTTCTTAATCATTTAAGGCTGCTAAGGAGCAGATTTTTATTGGTATATACTGTAACGACCCGCACTTTTTCGATCATACTATACTTATAAGATTAATATTTACATAAATTAAACCTTGCCAACATGATAAGCAATCCAAATTGTCGAGACTTATATTTCCGAAAAGAGTTTTACACAACGTTTGACCGTCTAGTTTGACCGATGATATCACGAACTATACAATATATGATAACTATACGTTTGTGTATATATATGTATATATACATATTTAACATGATTAATGAATGTTTTAATATCTCATTTTGTATTAATAACAACAAGTTATATGTGTATTTTGAAACTACTAACTTAAGTTTTCAAAACGATAACAATACGTAACGTTATTTGACTTAAATACTTAAGACTATAATGTTTATACATATATTGTATAAGTAATGTATTTAATCACTTTTAAGAACTTAAATACATAAAATCATATAAGTGTATTCACAAAAGATAGCTATATTTGAATCCTCATTCCATTTTTCACAAAATTTCTATACGTATATTTAGAGTATTTGTACTCGTATCATACCTAGCTCCTATACGTATTTACTAATAGTAAATACACATCAAAATCACCACCTAACCAGCCATTATTCATGCCCTTAGAGCTAGGTAATTACTTTTGAATCATTGCAAGACTAATTACAAAAATACAAACTAGAATTTTGTCATGTTATCCTTAAAGATCACATTTTTAGGAGTATATATGTATCATCATTTTTGATTCATTTTTACTTCAATCTCTTAACTAAAAACACACACTCTTTCTTACTCTCTAAACTCCATAACAATCCAGCAAAGTTCCATAAAGATCTAGCTTCAAAAACCATACTAAAACACCATAAGAAAACCATACAACAACACTTCAAGAAAACCTTCCAAGAACACCAACTTACTTCCAATCTTTCATCCACTTCCATCACCCTTTTGGTTCTAGCTTCTTACTCCTCTTTTACAGCAATCTTGTCCAAGGAACTTGAGGTAGTAACTATGTTCATAACCTTATTCGATTCATATATGTATAGCTATCTTATTTTGTGGTACAAAAGTTTAACAACAAGAACATAGTTTGAATGTTTTCAAACTTGTTTGCAAACTAAATAGATCCTTCTAACTTAACTTTTAAAATACTTCAAGACCTGTAATATAACTTATGTATATGCTAATTTAACAAGGTAAAACTTGGTTTTTCAAAGTATAAGTATTTTTAGAAAAATGGTCATTAAATGATTTTGTTGTAACAAAAATGTTTAACTTCATATGTTTCACTAATGTTTCACTTATGCCGTATGATTTTGAATACAAACCAAGGTATTTACAGTTCATAATCTTAAAGAAGAACTCGATCCAAGAAGATGGCAATTTGAATC
Source organism: Rutidosis leptorrhynchoides (assembly GCF_046630445.1). Classification (NCBI taxonomy): domain Eukaryota; kingdom Viridiplantae; phylum Streptophyta; class Magnoliopsida; order Asterales; family Asteraceae; genus Rutidosis; species Rutidosis leptorrhynchoides. Next base: position 444,153,933 of record NC_092335.1, read on the forward strand.
AACGAAAACGGATTTGTAACGAAGAAACTATGACCGAAACAAAATTGGTTATCCTAGATCATTTCAACTACGGGATCAATTGGAAAAAAATGATATAAATCACATATTTCTAAGATAACATGATATTTTATATATATGTACTTATAATTCAATTTTATATGGTTCAGGATCACCCGTAAACAATACGAGAAGATTAATCATAAGATCCCATGTTTGTACGCAACACGTCATTTGACAACACCGGTACTTTATGTACGCAACACGTCATTTGACAACACCGGTACCATGGGTCAAGATTAATCTCGACCAATACATATACGATGGGGTTTTATTTATTTCGTTGGGGGTTTTGTTTATTGCGGGTATATTAAACATCTAAAAATGAACCATTAAAAATTGAATTACTAACATCGGAATGCTAACTACGGACTAAGGAAATATTCAAAATATTAAAAGTATAACAAGTATATATATATATAACGTTTGTTTTAAAATGAAAACATATTGATATATTATATATGGATAGGTTCGTGATATCAACCGGAAGACCGAGTCAAAATATATATATCATCAAGACAAGAGTGAGTATATAGTCCCACTTTTAAACTCTAAATATTTCGGGATGAGAATACATGTATTTTATGTTTTACGATATGGACACAAGTAACTGAAAAATATGTTCTACGTTGAGTTGTACCACTGGCATACTTCCCTGTAGCTTGGTAACTAATATTTACAGCGGTATTGTAAACGCGAATCCTGTTGATAGATCTATCGGGCCTGACAACCCCAACCGGACTGGACGACCAGTATTCAACGGTTGCACAGTACTTCGTTTTGTGACTACACTTGGTACGGTGTAGTAAGATTTCATATTAAAGGGAATATGCGACGTGAAAATGTTAAGTATGGTTACCAAGTGCTCAACCACTTAGAATATTTTTATTGAAATGTTTATATACGAAATCTTGTGGTCTATATATATATATTGCTGCGCACTAAACCTATATCTCACCAACTTTATGTTGACGTTTTTAAACATGTTTATTCTCAGGTGATAATTAAAGCTTCCGCTGCATTATGTTGAATCTAAGCAGGATCATGCGTACTCATATTTGTGTCAAAAATAAAACTGCATATCCGAGGACGTGTGTTGTAAAATATGCTAGAAATCGTGTTGTTATTATCATTTGTAAAGTTTGTAAGTCGAAGATTATCGTTAAACGATAATCATCTTTTTATTGTCTAAAGCTTGTAACAAAAATAATGGTTTGGTTTGTAATGTATAATATATGCAGTTTTCCTTTTTAAAAATGTCGCATATAGAGGTCAATACCTCGCAATGAAATCATACGTTATCTAACACGTTCTTATGGTTAAGGACGGGTTATGACATGTGGTATCAGAGCGGTGGTCTTAGCGAACCAGGTTTGCATTAGTGTGTCTAACCGAGAAGCCGTTAGGATACATTAGTAAGTCTGGACTTTGACCGGGTCTGATTTAAAAAAAAAAAAACCATTGCTTATCACTGTTGGTTAAAATTTATATGTAAATATTATATAAGTACTAATGGGTTAGTTGTTGTGTGATAGATGTCGAGCTCAAAAATTGTTATCACAATCAACGACTCCGAATCAGAATCTTCAGATGGCGTTCCAGTCATTAACCTATCCGATGACGAAAATGATATCCTTGGGGAAGACTCACAAATTCCGGATGAACCAACTATAAAGAACCCGGAAAGTGAACCCGAGGAGGAAAGTGAACCCGAGGAGGAAAGTGAACCCGAGGAGGAAAGTGAACCCGAGGAGGAAAGTGAACCCGAGGAGGAAAGTGAACCTTAGGAAGAAATACAGGAAATTACAAAAGACGAGTTCGAACTAGGAAAGAAACGAAAGGCTAATGAATTAGAAAATCCAAATCCCGAGTTTAATGAGAATGATGTGGCACCAATTCCACTCAACACTACCACCCCTATCCCCGCTATTCCTATTCGTTCTGTCACGGCATCCAGTTCTTCAGTCCCACAGCCAAAATATAGGCAGACAGTTAGGATAAGTGTTAAGCAAATCTTTGTGTCTAAACGTCCTAGAAAATAGATCAAACGATGCGCTGCTGTGTCAAACCATGGAACCGAATAATGTTTTGTATAATATTAATAGTGTGGTTTGCTTAATGTTCGATGTAAGATAAGCATATGTAAAATATTGAAGTATGAAATGCAATAATTTTCCATGGTTAAGTATTATTTAGATTGTAGTAATTGATTCTGTACTAAGCTATTAAGTATGAACATTAACGGGTAGGTACTACCCAAGATATAATTATAAAACGCTAATAAGAAGAAAAGGCTTTTATAATAATACCTAGTTCATATTATTAATAAGCTATAATGTACTATAAATACACACTACATCTATAATAATCCATGTGAATAATTATTTTCTTTCATTAGGAAATGGCGCGATTGAATCGAATGACGGAACAAGAAGTCGAGGACTTCATCAACCAGCGAGTGAACGACAGAATGTTATGGGTTGAGGCTGCAAGAGCTGCTGCAGTTAATCCAAATCCTCGTGTAGGATGCTCCTACAAGACGTTCCAAGCTTGCAAGCCATCATCATTCAGTGGAACGGAAGGACCTATCGGTTTAACCCGATGGATAGAAAAGATGGAGACGGTGTTCAAAATCAGCGGTTGTGATGAAAAAGACATGACCAAGTTTGCATCGTGCACTTTACAAGATAGTGCACTCACATGGTGGAAGAATTATGTGAAGGCGGTAGGAGGAGATGTAGCTTATGATACTCCATGGGAAGAATTCAAAGCAATGATAATCACCGAGTATTGTCCAAGGAATGAGGTTATTAAGTTAGAAGATGAGTTACGAAGTTTGAAGGTGGTTGGTACTGAAATCACCAACTACAATCAGCGATTCATGGAATTGGTTTTACTATGTCCTGAATTGGTTCCAACCGAAGCACGGAAGATTGAAATGTACAAAGGTGGTTTGCCCAAAAAGGTCAAGGCAAACGTTACAGCATCGAAACCTAAGACAATTCATGAAGCTATAACCATGGCAAACGAGCTAATGGATCAGGTCATTTTGGACAAGAAAGCATTCAATACTGAGGTGAAGGTATTGGGGAACAAGAAAAAGTGGAATGGAAGTTATGATCGAGGTAACCAACAACAACCTTATAAGAAACAAGAAACCACAAAAGGTGCGAGTAGTGGTTCAGGTTTTGGTTATAAAGGACAAAGTCCTTTATGCAACCGTTGCCACAAACATCACTTTGGTTACTGTAGTGTGTTATGCACCAAGTGTAATCGACAAGGTCATCTTGCGGAAGATTGTAAGGCTCTCGTTACAAATGGCAACAAGACTCCTGCCACCAACGCAAATAGAACTGCTTTGGCTACCATTACTTGTTTTGGTTGTGGAAAACAAGGTCACTATAAGAGTCAGTGCCCGAATCAGAATGGCGGACCTGCACGTGGAAGAGCGTTTGTTATTAATGCTAGAGAGGCACGAGAAGACCCGGAGCTTGTTACGGGTACGTTTAACATTAATAACTTATCAGCATCTATTTTATTTGATACTGGCGCCGATAGAAGCTACGTGTGTATAAATTTTTACACTAAATTGAATTGTTCATCATTACCTTTAGATGCTAAGTACTTGATTGAGTTAGCTAATGGTAAACTAATTGAAGCCGATAAAATTTGTCGTGATTGTGAAATAAATTTAGCCGGAGAAACGTTTAAAATCGACTTAATACCCGTAGAATTGGGAGGTTTTGATGTAATAGTCGGCATGGACTGGATGTCCAAAATAGGAGCGGAAGTTGTTTGTGCTAAGAAGGCAATTCGTATTCCTGGTAAGGATAAAATACCGGTGATGATTTATGGAGAGAAGGGTAATTCAAAGCTAAAACTCATTAGCTGTTTGAAAGCCAAGAAGTGTTTAGAAAAGGGATGTTACGCTATTTTAGCACATGTTAATAAAGTCGAAAAGAAAGAAAAGTGCATCAACGACGTGCCTGTGGCAAGAGATTTTCCTGAAGTTTTTCCGGAAGAATTGCCGGGATTACCTCCATTTAGATCGGTAGAATTTCAAATAGATTTAGTACCAGGAGCTGCACCAGTGGCTCGTGCGCCATATAGACTTGCACCGTCCGAATTAAAAGAACTTCAAAGTCAGTTAAAAGAATTACTGGACCGTGGATTCATACGACCAAGTACATCACCGTGGGGAGCTCCAATTTTGTTTGTCAAGAAGAAAGACGGATCTTTCCGAATGTGTATAGATTATCGTGAATTAAATAAGTTAACTATCAAGAATCGGTATCCACTACCGAGAATTGATGACTTATTTGATCAATTGCAAGGATCATGTGTTTATTCGAAAATCGACTTAAGATCAGGCTATCATCAACTACGCGTTAAAGAAGAGGACATTCCGAAAACTGCTTTTCGGACACGTTATGGTCATTACGAATTTTTGGTTATGCCGTTTGGATTGACGAATGCGCCAGCTGTATTCATGGACCTCATGAATCGAGTTTGTAGTCCGTATTTAGATAAGTTTGTTATCGTTTTCATTGATGATATTCTTATCTATTCCAAGAGTGAGCAAGAGCATGAAGAGCATTTAAGGTTGATACTGGAGTTGTTGAGAAAAGAACAACTTTATGCTAAATTTTCTAAGTGTGCTTTCTGGTTGAAAGAAGTACAATTTCTTGGCCACGTTGTTAGTAGCAAAGGAATTCAGGTTGATCCAGCAAAAATTGAAGCCATTGAAAAATGGGAGACTCCTAAGACACCAACGCAGATACGCCAATTTTTGGGTTTAGCCGGTTATTATAGAAGGTTTATTCAAGATTTTTCTCGAATAGCTAAGCCGTTGACAGCATTAACGCAAAAAGGGAAGAAATACGAATGGACCTCGGAGCAGGAGAACGCATTTCAATTATTGAAGAAGAAGTTAACTACGGCGCCTATTTTATCGTTACCTGAAGGGAACGATGATTTTGAAATATATTGTGACGCTTCGCGACAAGGTTTTGGTTGTGTTCTTATGCAACGGAAGAAAGTTATTGCATTCGCATCCCGACAATTGAAGATTCACGAGCGAAATTATACGACGCATGATCTAGAATTGGGAGCAGTCGTGTTTGCATTGAAGATGTGGAGACACTACTTGTATGGGGTTAAATTCACTGTGTTTACTGATCATAAAAGCCTTCAACATATTTTTGATCAGAAACAATTGAACATGAGGCAACGTAGGTGGGTCGAGTTAATAAACGACTATGATTGTGAAATTCGTTATCATTCCGGGAAAGCGAATGTGGTGGCTGACGCACTAAGCAGAAAGGAACGAGAACCAATTCGAGTACGAGCGATGAACATAAAAATTCGCATGAATCTCAACTCACAAATCAAAGAAGTTCAACGAGAAGCACTTACTAAAGAAAATATAGGAAATGAAATAATGAAGAAGTATGCGAAGCAACTCGTTATGCGGGAAGATGGAATTCGATATTTTGCAAATCGTATTTGGGTACCGAAGTTGGGTGGATTAAGGAAGTTGATATTGAACGAGGCACATAAGACAAGATATTCGATACATCCTGGAGTTGGAAAGATGTACCAAGATCTTAAGACGCATTATTGGTGGCCTAATTTAAAAACAGACGTTGCAACATATGTTGGGGAGTGTTTAACTTGTTCCAAGGTTAAAGCAGAACACCAGAAGCTGTCAGGGTTACTTCAACAACCAGAAATTCCAGAATGGAAATGGGACGGTATTACCATGGATTTCATCACGAAGTTACCAAAGACTGCCTGGGGATACGACACCATTTGGGTGATTGTTGATCGTCTCACCAAGTCTGCACATTTCTTGCCTATAAAGGAAACGGATAGAATGGAGAAACTATTACGATTGTATATAAAGGAAGTTGTTTCAAGGCATGGAATACCTATTTCCATTATATCCGATCGTGATAGTAGATTTACCTCAAAATTCTGGCAATCACTACAGGAGGCACTAGGAACTCGTTTGGATATGAGTACCGCATATCATCCGCAAACGGACGGGCAGAGTGAAAGAACAATTCAGACTCTCGAAGACATGCTCAGGGCATGTGTGATCGATTTTGGAAACGGATGGGATAAATATCTACCGTTAGCAGAATTCTCGTATAATAATAGTTATCATGCGAGCATTGGAGCTGCGCCATTCGAAGCATTGTACGGAAGGAAGTGTAGATCTCCTATCTATTGGAATGAAGTAGGAGATCGACATTTAACTGGTCCCGAGATCATACACGAAACGACTGAGAAGATAGTGCAAATCAAGGAGAGATTGAAAACAGCCCGTAGTCGCCAAAAGAGCTACGCTGATGTCCGAAGGAAACCATTAGAGTTTCAGGTCGGGGACATGGTTATGCTAAAGGTGTCACCTTGGAAAGGTGTAATACGTTTCGGCAAAAGGGGTAAACTGAACCCAAGGTACGTAGGCCCGTTTAAGATCATCGAACGCATTGGACCGGTAGCTTATCGACTCGAGTTACCGCAACAACTCGCTGGAGTACATAATACCTTTCACGTCTCAAACCTTAAGAAGTGTCTTGCAAAGGAAGACCTCACCATTCCTCTTGAAGAAATCCATGTCGACGAGAAACTACAATTCGTCGAAGAACCAATCGAAATCATGGACCGTGAAGTTAAACAGCTCAAGCAGAGCAACATACCGATCATTAAGGTTCGTTGGAATGCTAGAAGAGGTCCCGAGTTTACTTGGGAATGCGAGGATCAGATGAAACGAAAGTATCCGCACTTGTTTCTCGATGACGCAAAATAGGTACAATTTTAAAATTTCGGGACGAAATTTATTTAACGGGGAGGTAATGTAACGACCCGCACTTTTTCGATCATACTATACTTATAAGATTAATATTTACATAAATTAAACCTTGCCAACATGATAAGCAATCCAAATTGTCGAGACTTATATTTCCGAAAAGAGTTTTACACAACGTTTGACCGTCTAGTTTGACCGATGATATCACGAACTATACAATATATGATAACTATACGTTTGTGTATATATATGTATATATACATATTTAACATGATTAATGAATGTTTTAATATCTCATTTTGTATTAATAACAACAAGTTATATGTGTATTTTGAAACTACTAACTTAAGTTTTCAAAACGATAACAATACGTAACGTTATTTGACTTAAATACTTAAGACTATAATGTTTATACATATATTGTATAAGTAATGTATTTAATCACTTTTAAGAACTTAAATACATAAAATCATATAAGTGTATTCACAAAAGATAGCTATATTTGAATCCTCATTCCATTTTTCACAAAATTTCTATACGTATATTTAGAGTATTTGTACTCGTATCATACCTAGCTCCTATACGTATTTACTAATAGTAAATACACATCAAAATCACCACCTAACCAGCCATTATTCATGCCCTTAGAGCTAGGTAATTACTTTTGAATCATTGCAAGACTAATTACAAAAATACAAACTAGAATTTTGTCATGTTATCCTTAAAGATCACATTTTTAGGAGTATATATGTATCATCATTTTTGATTCATTTTTACTTCAATCTCTTAACTAAAAACACACACTCTTTCTTACTCTCTAAACTCCATAACAATCCAGCAAAGTTCCATAAAGATCTAGCTTCAAAAACCATACTAAAACACCATAAGAAAACCATACAACAACACTTCAAGAAAACCTTCCAAGAACACCAACTTACTTCCAATCTTTCATCCACTTCCATCACCCTTTTGGTTCTAGCTTCTTACTCCTCTTTTACAGCAATCTTGTCCAAGGAACTTGAGGTAGTAACTATGTTCATAACCTTATTCGATTCATATATGTATAGCTATCTTATTTTGTGGTACAAAAGTTTAACAACAAGAACATAGTTTGAATGTTTTCAAACTTGTTTGCAAACTAAATAGATCCTTCTAACTTAACTTTTAAAATACTTCAAGACCTGTAATATAACTTATGTATATGCTAATTTAACAAGGTAAAACTTGGTTTTTCAAAGTATAAGTATTTTTAGAAAAATGGTCATTAAATGATTTTGTTGTAACAAAAATGTTTAACTTCATATGTTTCACTAATGTTTCACTTATGCCGTATGATTTTGAATACAAACCAAGGTATTTACAGTTCATAATCTTAAAGAAGAACTCGATCCAAGAAGATGGCAATTTGAATCAACGAAAACGGATTTGTAACGAAGAAACTATGACCGAAACAAAATTGGTTATCCTAGATCATTTCAACTACGGGATCAATTGGAAAAAAATGATATAAATCACATATTTCTAAGATAACATGATATTTTATATATATGTACTTATAATTCAATTTTATATGGTTCAGGATCACCCGTAAACAATACGAGAAGATTAATCATAAGATCCCATGTTTGTACGCAACACGTCATTTGACAACACCGGTACTTTATGTACGCAACACGTCATTTGACAACACCGGTACCATGGGTCAAGATTAATCTCGACCAATACATATACGATGGGGTTTTATTTATTTCGTTGGGGGTTTTGTTTATTGCGGGTATATTAAACATCTAAAAATGAACCATTAAAAATTGAATTACTAACATCGGAATGCTAACTACGGACTAAGGAAATATTCAAAATATTAAAAGTATAACAAGTATATATATATATAACGTTTGTTTTAAAATGAAAACATATTGATATATTATATATGGATAGGTTCGTGATATCAACCGGAAGACCGAGTCAAAATATATATATCATCAAGACAAGAGTGAGTATATAGTCCCACTTTTAAACTCTAAATATTTCGGGATGAGAATACATGTATTTTATGTTTTACGATATGGACACAAGTAACTGAAAAATATGTTCTACGTTGAGTTGTACCACTGGCATACTTCCCTGTAGCTTGGTAACTAATATTTACAGCGGTATTGTAAACGCGAATCCTGTTGATAGATCTATCGGGCCTGACAACCCCAACCGGACTGGACGACCAGTATTCAACGGTTGCACAGTACTTCGTTTTGTGACTACACTTGGTACGGTGTAGTAAGATTTCATATTAAAGGGAATATGCGACGTGAAAATGTTAAGTATGGTTACCAAGTGCTCAACCACTTAGAATATTTTTATTGAAATGTTTATATACGAAATCTTGTGGTCTATATATATATATTGCTGCGCACTAAACCTATATCTCACCAACTTTATGTTGACGTTTTTAAACATGTTTATTCTCAGGTGATAATTAAAGCTTCCGCTGCATTATGTTGAATCTAAGCAGGATCATGCGTACTCATATTTGTGTCAAAAATAAAACTGCATATCCGAGGACGTGTGTTGTAAAATATGCTAGAAATCGTGTTGTTATTATCATTTGTAAAGTTTGTAAGTCGAAGATTATCGTTAAACGATAATCATCTTTTTATTGTCTAAAGCTTGTAACAAAAATAATGGTTTGGTTTGTAATGTATAATATATGCAGTTTTCCTTTTTAAAAATGTCGCATATAGAGGTCAATACCTCGCAATGAAATCATACGTTATCTAACACGTTCTTATGGTTAAGGACGGGTTATGACATATACCAATAGTAAATACATCTAGAAGCTGCGTATGATACGGGTACATATACCCTAGGTATACGTATAGAAATCTTTGAGAAAACGGAACGAGGATTCAAATATAGCTATCTTTTGTAAATATACTTATATTGTTTTATGTATTTAAGTCTTTAAAAGTGATTAAATACATTACTTATACGATATATGTATAAACATTATAGGTCATAAGTATTTAAGTCAAATAACGTTACGTATGGTTATCGTTTTGAAAACTTAAGTTAGTAGTTTCAAAATATACTTATAACTTATTGTTATTAATACAAAATGAGATATTAAAACATTCTTAGGTCATGTTAAATATGTATATATACATATATATACACAAACGTATAATTATCATATATTGTATAGTTCGTGATATCATCGGTCAAACTAGACGGTCAAACGTTGTGTAAAACTCTTTTCGAAAAACATAAGTCTCGACAATTTGGATTGCTTATCATGTTGGTAAGGTTTAATTTATGTAAATATTAATCTTATAAGTATAGAACGATCGAAAAAGTGCGGGTCGTTACAGCTCGTGAGGTCGATCTAGTGTTTATCATCTCCATTGCGTCTACGTACTTTCCTGCAATATTGAATCTCAATATTGATACGTGAGCACTCATAACTTAACTTTTATATATCAATAGTGTATCCCTAACTAGTGCTCGAGTATATAGGATTATGCATGCTTGTACATTCGATATTGTCCTTAGATAGGTTTGTTGAATCCTGAATTAGATACATATGCTACTGAGATAGGGTATATGATATGCATGTCATTGGAAAGCTAGCGAAAAATTAAGAACTTTTCATTTAGATATCGAATGGTTTCGATGAACGAATTAGAAGTTATAGTTAACTGAATTTTAGTATTATTGTTAAAATGATTATTATTACTATCGTCGTTATTATTTTAATAGAAATATCATTGTTATTATAAAATATCATTATTACTATTATGTTAGTATTATCATTTTATCATAATACCATTTTTAGTAAATATAAATATTGTTATAGAATAATAATAATTATTATTACAAAATAATACAACTTTTACTTATTATTATTATGATCAATATTATTTTATCAAATAAATAGGGGATACAAAGATATTTTTCACCACGCGTAATATAATTACATTAATAATACTTACCACTATAGTTTTACGATATTAAGTGAACTTTATAAATTTTACTACTTAAGATATATAAAAGTATATATTATATATAAACGTTAATATAAATTTTTATTAATAAATGACTTTTATTATTATAAAATCTAATAAATATATTTAAATATATAAAACGACTATAGTTAAACGTTATATTTGGGTTAAGTTGACTTTTGTTGACTTTTGCATATTAGTCTCGAGCATTAGGATTGTGGTACACTATGACTTGACCAAAAATTGTTAGACAAATATTGACCAACATATAAATATATATAATATAATTAATATAGGTTCGTGAATCCGAGGCCAACCTTGCACTTGTTAAATGACGTTATATGTATTTTTACTACGAAATACAGTATGGTGAGTTTTCATAGCTCCCTTTTTAAATGCTTTTGCATTATATATTTTTGGGCTGAGAATACATGCATATTTTATAACTGTTTTACGAAATAGGCACAAGTACTAAAACTAATTCTACGTGGGTTTAAACCAGAAATATCCCCTTAGCTTGGTAACTATAACTACTGGTGTATGACTGGTAGGCGCGAATCCTAAAGATAGATCTATTGGGCCTGACAAACCCCATCCTGACTATGGGATGCTTTAGTACTTCGAGGTTTATATAACACACCTGATTCGGTGTACTTTCAGAGGGTAAAACATGAATGTTAAGGCTTGTTACCGAGTGCCTACAACTTATAGAATACTTTTATACACTTGCGAGTGTACATATATTTATAAACGAAAATCTTGTGGTCTATTAATATATTGAAATGATTGTTATGATAAACCTATGAACTCACCAACCTTTTGGTTGACACTTTAAAGCATGTTTATTCTCAGGTATTAAAGAAATCTTCCGCTGTGCATTAGCTCATTTTAAGGATATTACTTGGAGTCATTCATGGCGTATTTTGAAAGACGTTGCATTCGAGTCATTGAGTTCATCAAGATTATTATTATGTCAATTATAGTTGGATGTATTATGAAATGGTGTGCATGCCGTCAACTTTCGTTGTAAAGAAAGTTTGTCTTTTAAAAACGAATGCAATGTTTGTAAAATGTATCATATAGAGGTCAAAATACCTCGCGATGTAATCAACTATTGTGAATCGTTTATAATGTATATGAACGGGTCCTTTCACGTTATGGTCATTACGAGTTTATGGTTATGCCGTTTGGATTGACTAACACACCAGCTGTGTTCATGGACCTTATGAACCGAGTGTGTGGGCCATATCTTGACAAGTTTGTCATTGTTTTCATCGATGACATACTTATTTACTCAAATAATGATCAAGAGCACGAAGAACATTTGAGAAAAGTGCTAGAAGTATTGAGGAAAGAAAAACTGTACGCTAAGTTTTCAAAGTGTGCATTTTGGTTGGAAGAAGTTCAATTCCTCGGTCACATAGTGAACAAAGAAGGTATCCAGGTGGACCCGGCAAAGATCGAAACCGTTGAAAAGTGGGAAACCCCAAAAACTTCGAAGCATATACGTCAATTTTTAGGATTGGCTGGTTACTACAGAAGATTCATCCAAGATTTCTCCAAAATAGCAAAACCCTTGACTGCATTAACGCATAAAGGGAAGAAATTTGAATGGAAGGATGAACAAGAGAAGGAGTTTCAATTATTGAAGAAAAAGCTAACTACGGCACGTATATTGTCATTGCCTGAAGGGAATGATGATTTTGTGATTTATTGTGACGCATCAAAGCAAGGTCTCGGTTGTGTATTAATGCAACGGACGAAGGTGATTGCTTATGCGTCTAGACAATTGAAGATTCACGAGCAAAATTATACGACGCATGATTTGGAATTAGGCGCGGTTGTTTTTGCATTAAAGACTTGGAGGCACTACTTATATGGGGTCAAAAGTATTATATATACCGACCACAAAAGTCTTCAACACATATTTAATTAGAAACAACTGAATATGAGGCAGCGTAGGTGGATTGAATTGTTGAATGATTACGACTTTGAGATTCGTTACCACCCAGGGAAGGCAAATGTGGTAGCCGACGCCTTGAGCAGAAAGGACAGAGAACCCATTCGAGTAAAATCTATGAATATAATGATTCACACTAACCTTACTACTCAAATAAAGGAGGCGCAACAAGGAGTTTTAAAAGAGGGAAATTTAAAGGATGAAATACTCAAAGGATCGGAGAAGCATCTTAATATTCGGGAAGACGGAACCCGGTATAGGGCTGAAAGAATTTGGCTACCAAAATTTGGAGATATGAGAGAAATGGTACTTAGAGAAGCTCATAAAACCAGATACTTAATACATCCTGGAACGGGGAAGATGTACAAGGATCTTAAGAAACATTTTTGGTGGCCAGGTATGAAAGCCGATATTGCTAAATATGTAGGAGAATGTTTGACGTGTTCTAAGGTCAAAGCTGAACATCAGAAACCATCAGGTCTACTACAACAACCTGAAATCCCGGAATGGAAATGGGAAAACATTACCATGGATTTCATTACTAAATTGCCAAGGACTGCAAGTGGTTATGATACTATTTGGGTAATAGTTGATCGTCTTACCAAGTCAGCACACTTCCTGCCAATAAGAGAAGATGACAAGATGGAGAAGTTAGCACGACTGTATTTGAAGGAAGTCGTCTCCAGACATGGAATACCAATCTCTATTATCTCTGATAGGGATGGCAGATTTATTTCAAGATTCTGGCAGACATTACGGCAAGCATTGGGAACTCGTCTAGACATGAGTACTGCTTATCATTCACAAACTAATGGGCAGAGCAAAAGGACGATACAAACGCTTGAAGACATGTTACGAGCTTGTGTTATTGATTTCGGAAACAGTTGGGATCGACATCTACCGTTAGCAGAATTTTCCTACAACAACAGCTACCATTCAAGCATTGAGATGGCGCCGTTTGAAGCACTTTATGGTAGAAAGTGCAGGTCTCCGATTTGTTGGAGTGAAGTGGGGGATAGACAGATTACGGGTCCGGAGATAATACAAGAAACTACCGAGAAAATCATCCAAATTCAACAAAGATTGAAAACCGCCCAGAGTCGACAAAAGAGCTACGCGGACAGTAAAAGAAAAGATATAGAGTTTGAAATTGGAGAAATGGTCATGCTTAAGGTTTCACCTTGGAAAGGCGTTGTTCGATTTGGTAAACGGGGGAAACTTAATCCAAGGTACATTGGACCATTCAAGATTATAGATCGTGTCGGACCAGTAGCTTACCAACTGGAGCTACCTCAACAACTCGCGGCTGTACATAACACTTTCCACGTCTCAAATTTGAAGAAATGTTTTGCTAAAAAAATATCACTATTCCGTTGGACGAAATCCAAATCAATGAAAAACTTCAATTCATTGAAGAACCCGTTGAAATAATGGATCGTGAGGTTAAGAGACTTAAACAAAACAAGATACCAATTGTTAAGGTTCGATGGAATGCTCGTAGAGGACCCGAGTTCACCTGGGAACGAGAAGATCAGATGAAGAAGAAATACCTACATTTATTTTCAGAAGATACGTCAACACCTCCAACTGCTTAAAATTTTGGGACGAAATTTATTTAACTGGTAGGTACTGTAGTGACCCGAACTTTTCCATGTTTATATATATATTAAATGAAATTGTTATTTTCATGATTAAGTGTTTCCAACATATTAAGCAATCAAAATTGTTAAGACTTGATTAATTGAAATAGGTTTCATATAGACAATTGACCACCCAAGTTGACCGGTGATTCACGAACGTTAAAACTTGTAAAAACTATATGATGACATATATATGGTTATATATATAGTTAACATGATATTATGTTAAGTAAACATATCATTAAGTATATTAATAATGAACTACATATGTAAAAACAAGACTACTAACTTAATGATTTTGAAACGAGACATATATGTAACGATTATCGTTGTAACGACATTTAATGTATATATATCATATTAAGAGATATTCGTACATCATAATATCATGATAATATAATAATTTAAAATCTCATTTGATATTATAAACATTGGGTTAACAACATTTAACAAGATCGTTAACCTAAAGGTTTCAAAACAACACTTACATGTAACGGCTAACGATGACTTAACGACTCAGTTAAAATGTATATACATGTAGTGTTTTAATATGTATTCATACACTTTTGAAAGACTTCAATAAACTTATCAAAATACTTCTACTTAACAAAAATGCTTACAATTACATCCTCGTTCAGTTTCATCAACAATTCTACTCGTATGCATCTGTATTCGTACTCGTACAATACACAGCTTTTAGATGTATGTACTATTGGTATATACACTCCAATAATCAGCTCTTAGCAGCCCATGTGAGTCACCTAATACATGTGGGAACCATCATTTGGCAACTAGCATGAAATATCTCATAAAATTACAAAAATATGAGTAATCATTCATGACTTATTTACATGAAAATAAAATTACATATCCTTTGATCTAATCCATACACCAACGACCAAAAACACCTACAAACACTTTCATTCTTCAATTTTCTTCATCTAATTGATATCTCTCAAGTTTTATCTTCAAGTTCTAAGTGTTCTTCATAAATTCCAAAAGTTCTAGTTTCATAAAATCAAGAATACTTTCAAGTTTGCTAGCTCACTTCCAATCTTGTAAGGTGATCATCCAACCTCAAGAAATCTTTGTTTCTTACAGTAGGATATCATTCTAATATAAGGTAATAATCATATTCAAACTTTGGTTCAATTTCTATAACTATAACAATCTTATTTCAAGTGATGATCTTACTTGAACTTGTTTTCGTGTCATGATTCTGCTTCAAGAACTTCGAGCCATCCAAGGATCCGTTGAAGCTAGATCCATTTTTTTATTTTCCAGTAGGTTTATCCAAGGAACTTAAGGTAGTAATGATGTTCATAACATCATTCGATTCATACATATAAAGCTATCATATTCGAAGTGGTAAACTAGTAATCACTAGAACATAGTTTAGTTAATTCTAAACTTGTTCGCAAATAAAGTTAATCCTTATAACTACACTTTTAAAATCAACTATACACATTATATATATCTATATGATATGCTAACTTAATGATTTAAAACCCGGAAACACGATAAACACTATAAAACCGGATTTACGCCGTCGTAGTTACAACCGTGGGCTGTTTTGGTTTGGATAATTAAAACTATGAAAAACTTTGATTTAAAAGCTATACTTCTGGGAAAATGATTTTTCTTATGAACATGAAACCATATCCAAAAATCATGGTTAAACTCAAACTGAAAGTATGTTTTTCAAAACAGTCATCAAGATGTCGTTCTTTCGACGGAAATGACTACCTCTTTCAAAAACGACTTGTAACTTGTATTTCCGCCTATAAACCTATACCTTTTCTGTTTAGTTTCATAAATTCAAGTTCAATACGAAACCGTGGCCGCTTAAATCACTCAAAACGTATTAGAAAGGAATAAATGGCGAGCAAAACAAAATTGGTAAAAACTACTCATTTTAGTTACGTGAAAATTGGTAACAAATCTATTCCAACCATAACTTAATCAACTTGTATTGTATATTATGTAATCTTGAGATACCATAGACACGTATACAATATTTTGACCTATCATGTCAACACATCTATATATATTTCGAAACAACCATAGACACTCTATATGTGAATGTTGGAGTTAGCTATACAGGGTTGAGGTTGATTCCAAAATATATATAGTTTGAGTTATGATCAATACTGAGATACATATACACTGGGTCGTGGATTGATTCAAGATAATATTTATCGATTTATTTCTGTACATCTAACTGTGGACAACTAGTTGTAGGTTACTAACGAGGACATCTGACTTAATAAACTTAAAACATCAAAATGTATTAAAAGTTTTGTAAATATATTTTGAACATACTTTGATATATATGTATATATTGTTATAGGTTTGTGAATCAACCAGTGGCCAAGTCTTACTTCCCGACGAAGTAAAAATCTGTGAAAGTGAGTTATAGTCCCACTTTTAAAATCTAATATTTTTGGGATGAGAATACATGCAGGTTTTATAAATGATTTACAAAATAGACACAAGTACGTGAAACTACATTCTATGGTTGAATTATCTAAATCGAATATGCCCCTTTTTATTAAGTCTGGTAATCTAAGAATTAGGGAACAGACACCCTAATTGACGCGAATCCTAAAGATAGATCTATTGGGCCTAACAAACCCCATCCAAAGTACCGGATGCTTTAGTACTTCAAAATTTATATCATATCCGAAGGGTGTCCCGGAATGATGGGGATATTCTTAAATATGCATCTTGTTAATGTCGGTTACCAGGTGTTCACCATATGAATGATTTTTATCTCTATGTATGGGATGTATATTGAAATATGAAATCTTGTGGTCTATTGTTACGATTTGATATATATAGGTTAAACCTATAACTCACCAACATTTTTGTTGACGTTTTAAGCATGTTTATTCTCAGGTGATTATTAAGAGCTTCCGCTGTCGCATACTTAAATAAGGACAAGATTTGGAGTCCATGCTTGTATGATATTGTGTAAAAACTGCATTCAAGAAACTTATTTCGTTGTAACATATTTGTATTGTAAACCATTATGTAATAGTCGTGTGTAAACAAGATATTTTAGATTATCATTATTTGATAATCTACGTAAATCTTTTAAACCTTTATTAATGAAATAAAGGTTATGGTTTGTTTTAAAATGAATGCAGTCTTTGAAAAATATCTCATATAGAGGTCAAAACCTCACAACGAAATCAATTAATATGGAACGTTTTTAATCAATAAGAACGGGACATTTCAAGCTTGCCAGCAACTTTATTGCTCTTTGACTTAAATCTCCCTGAAAGATCACTATAAAACCTTGTCATGTACCTATCTACATCTTATTACAATAATTGTCATACCAAATCCCAGGAAGCATCAATAATTATTCTTGAATCTCACATCATTTCTGCATATACATATAACGTTATCTCCCGGAATTATAACTCTGAAATTCGGAATAGCACTTCAGCCTAAGAATCAATACTATGAAGTTTTGAAAAAGTTGAATGAAGCAACAGAAACTGTAGACAACCGTAACAGTTAAAAGTTGATGATAAAGAATATTCTGTTAGCAAAGCACAGAAAAAGAGAAGGTTTGGAACTGGAAAACGGATTGAGCAAACCCTGAAAGAGGCTGTAGACAAATCACAAGGACTAAATCTGCCTTCAAAGAATCCAAATGATTCAGTGTCTGCTGAAGTCTTTAGCGAATACCTTGCTCCTTACTCTAAACCCTTGTGGACAATATTTTTTTATCATCCTCTGATATTAGATATTCTAAGATATCATCTTATCTTTCATTATAAATATCCTCCATATTTCTGAAGATATTTTCATAACTATTCTTATCTGAAATCTTTTATCTCTTCGCGCTATCAGTGTTACGTCATAAAGAAAACTGTTTTAGTTTCTAAATCTCAAAAAAAATCAAAATTTAAAATATGAATGTTGTTGAAGTAGTGTTGGGAACTGAAGTATGAGTTATATAATATAATGATGTCTGATCAACGTGATTATATTACAGTAAGTTATGCTGAGTTTCTAATGGAACATGATGATTCATAGACCATACCGTCATCATGCTCTATGTTACACGACTCTTACATTCTACCTAATCTCTAAACGTATCAAGAACATATTTTCTTGATAGTTCTATCTTTTCTCGTGAATTCTGGTAATTTGACTAATCAAGATCGTGCTATTACAAATTCTCTCTTAGAACATTAGTCATGTTCATCTGAAACTCCATACCTACGAATTCTGGACCATTACTCGCTTTACTTAAAAATCGAGAAGAGAAAACAAAAGCATGAAGCTTCGAAATAAGAATAGGAGTATAAATCACAGCAAATGGAAGAGAGCAATAACCGTGAATGACAATACACAAGCACAGGAGCTCTGAAATATAAGGAAAAATATAAGCACGACAACAACACAGAGAATTACAAACCGTGTATATCAATGCGTATATCAATATAAAGACACGGGAGAACTAAAAACACTATGAACCCAAAAGCATAGTAGAAGTAAACAGATTCCTCCGGTGGTAGATGAACAAGAATAATGATGAAAGGACCCGTTCATATACAATATAAACGATTCACAATAGTTGATTTCATCCCGAGGTACTTGACCTCTATATGATACATTTTACAAACATTGCGTTCATTTTTAAAAGACAAACTATCATTTCAATGAAAGTTGACGGCATGCATACCATTTCATAATACATCCAACTATAATTGACTTAATAATATTCTTGATGAACTCAACGACTCGAATGCAACGTTTTTTGAAATATTTCATGAATGACTCCAAGTAATATCTCTAAAATGAGCAAATGCACAGCGGAAGATTTCTTTCATACCTGAGAATAAACATGCTTTAAAGTGTCAACCAAAAGGTTGGTGAGTTCATTAGTTTATCGTAATCAATCATTTTCATAATTTTAATAGACCACAAGATTTCATTTATTCAATAATCATACACTCGCAAGTGTTTAAAATTCATTCATATGGATTGAACACCTGGTAACCGACATTAACAAAATGCATCTAGAATATCCCCAAACATATAAACATTGAAGTACTAAAGCAGTTCAAATTCTCTGACTGGGGCGTGTCAAAGCCCATAGAACTATCTTTAGGATTCTCGTCAATTGGTGGCAATTATAATAAACACCAATTCTTAGGCTACCAAGTTCAACAAGGGCGATATCTGGTATAACAATTCAACCATAGAATGTAGTTTCGATTACTTGTGTCTATTTCGTAAAACATTTATAAAAGTGCATGTATTCTCAGTCCCAAAAATATATATTGCAAAAGCATTTAAAAAGGGAGCAAATGAAACTCACGATACGATATTTTGTAGTAAAAATATGCATACGACGATACTGAACAATGCAGGGTTGGCTTTGGATTCACGAAACCTATATCAATTGTATATATATATTAAAACATATAATGGAAATCACATAATTTCCTTTATTAATTATATATTATTTATGTGTTTGTAGTTTATATAATTTATATTAAATTCCATTTAAAAATATATACTTATATTATATCTTAAAGTATATGTTATATATATTTATTTTATATATATTTAAAATTATTAGAATCTATACATTTAGTTATATTAATATATCCATGTATATATTTAGTATTATATTAAAACTATCGAATTTGTTGTATGTCGGTATTTATATAAGAAATGTTAATATGTCTTGTATATAGTTATATAGATTATTAATATAGTTGTAGTATATATAATAAGTAGGTTTTATGTACCAAATATCTATTTGTTAAAAATGATAGTTTTGATATTAATGATTTTACTAATAGTAGTCTACTAATAATAACTTTATTAATGATGATAATACTAATAATAAAAATGATAATGATAATAATGATAATATATATGTTAATAATGATTCTAATAATACTAGTAAGTACCTAATGATACTAATACTAATATTAATAATAATAATAGTTTGTGTTATTTTGATAATAATAATAATCTTAATCATAATAATAGTAATAATACATATATTAGTAATAATAATAATGATAAAAATTATAATTTTAGTAACAATAACATTAATAATAATAATAATAATAATAATAATAATAATAATAATAATAATAATAATAATAATAATAATAATAATAATAATAATAATAATAATAATAATAATAATAATAATAATAATAATAATTTTGGTAATGAAATCTACCTTCCAAAGCTTTTCAAAAAAAATATGTCCCGAACAGGGTTCGAACCTGAGACCTCTTGCTCACCCGCAAACACACTTAACCATCCTGCCATTCTTGTTTTTCTAATTATACTACAACCCAAATATATATATCTAGTACTTGTTTCAACTAGTTCATCATCTTCTTACCCTTCTACCTTAAATCCATTCAACCATGCTTCAAAAATCAAAATAACGAATTCGGGTTTTCATTTATGACTTGTAAACAACATGAAACAAAAAAATAAAAGTGTTCTTGTAATTAAAAAATTGAGAAAAAACTGAAAACAGCCTACTGCTGAAGCTCGTAACTCTTTAAAAAAAAATTAATGTTTTCAATTTTGAGTTCGTTTTGGACAATCTTTACAACATGAAATATGTTTCAAATCATTCCTAAAAACTTTGTGAATCATTAATTTCAACAGAAACATCAATTAGAACTCGAATTTTATTGTAGAACATTAGTTGACTTTTTAAAATTGAAACTTTGACTCGCAAATTCGAATTCATTATTAAGAATTGGAACTTAAGATTTTACGAAAAGTTTAAGTAAATGATTCCTAACAACTCTGCATTTTTAGTTTTTGAAATTTATTTCGAATTCAAGTTAGTGTATATCACTGTCAAGAACTCATGAACTCAAAAATTGATTTTGAGATTAAGAATGTTATAGGTTATGATTACAACATGAATTGTGTTGCAAATCATTCCTATAATCTTTATGGATCATCAAATTAACTGGAAACATCAAAACAAACTCGAATTTGATTCAAGAACACTTAGTTAACTTTGAAAACCAAAACTTTGACTCTCAAATTAGAAATTAATAGAAAGAATTGAGGATTGAAAACTTACAGATAGTTTAGATAGACGATTCCTAACAAGACTGTATTATTACATTTTGAAAATTCATTCGAAATCAAAATATGGTTAAAAAGATGAAGAACAGAGGATACGAGCTTATATTTGTGATTTTTATGTTTTACTTAATGAATTTCAGAATGTATCTATATGTAGTAATAAGAATGATTTTATAATAATAATAATTAATAATATTAATATAATAATAAAACTGAATTCAAAGAATGCACAGTAACAAATAGTTCAGCAGCGGGTTGTTTGGAGTTTTCTACCGACAGTTTTTACGGACTGTGTATCGTGCGAAATTAGTGACGGATAAAAGTGTTCAGAAAATTCCCATATTTTTAAATTAACTATATTTATTTATTTTGGTCATTATGGTATAAAATTCAGTCATTAATTTAATAAATAAAAATTACATCAACTATCCCTCTCATTTATGGGTAAAATATAAAAAGTGTTAAAATTAAATAACTAGATCCTAAATATACTTTTAATAAGCCTATAACTTATATAACTCATTTTCGAATCACCTTTTATTCTAAAATCATATAAGTTCGTTTTTAACTTGACTAATAACCATCAAGATGATAAACGAGTGCTACGAGCGTTTATTAAATAAATTTCTAAATTAGAAATATTTAATGTACTTTTCATATATAGATAGATTTATAGTAATGTCATGTATTATTTTATTTTCACAAATAAACTAACTCATATAAGTTTCTATTTCAAATTAAATTATATATATATATATATATATATATATATATATATATATATATATATATATATATGTATATATATATATATATATATATATATATATATATATATATATATATATATATATATATTTACAGATAGTGGTTCGTGAATCATCGAAAATAGTCGAAGGTCAAATAGATATCTGAAACAGTTCAAAATTTTTGAGATTTAGTTTAACAGACTTTGCTTATCGTGTCGAAACCATATAAAGATTAAGTTTAAATTTGATCGGAAATTTTCGGGTCGTCATAAATGACAGATGTGATAGTCAAGAATATATCAAGAATTAGAACTGGATGGAGCATATTGACGAATGTTTTGGAAGTATGAATTAAGGAAGAAAGTATATAAGATGAGAAATGTGGAAATAAGGAAACGAAGGGAGGTGTTAATATCAGACATAGCAATCAAGGCAGATTACGCACCTAATTGAAGAAAATTCTAATTTCCTTAATTACCGAAGAATCAAATCTTATTAAGATTACAAAGATTTTCTTTAATCCGGAAATCAACCGTGACGACGTCAAAAGTTAAGACGAATCTTTACTTTCCTCATTTCACTATTTTGTGATAGCTTCACTCATACACTTCACATAATCAAATTGTTTTATCCATATTACTCACTGATGATAAAACTCTAAATTTTCAACTCGTATTCGTCATGAAAACATACTTATTGTCAGCCATGACGATCTCGATCAAATTTTGGGACGAAATTTCTTTAACGGGTAGGTACTGTAACGACCCGGATTTTTTCGACTACTTGATTATACTATTTATATGATTTAATAATTCTGACTTGATAAGCAATGAATTTTAATAAGTCTTGAACCTCCAGAAAGAGTTTTACACAAGCTTTTGGTCACCCTTTTATTCCAACGATTCACGGACGTCATAACTTGATTTAATTGTTTAATTGTTTAATTATTGTGTAAATATATGGATTTATATATATTTAACTTGAAAATATGATAATTAAATATCTCATTAAGTATATTAACAAAGTATTATATATATATATATATATATATATATATATATATATATATATATATATATATATATATATATATATATATATATATATATATATATATATATATATATATATATATATATATATACTAATAATTTAAAGAGTTTTTGAACAATATATATGTTACTATTTAAACGACGTAATTAACTTATGTTAAAATGTATTTACATATAATGTATTACGAGTGTAAATACATCCTTACAAGTATTAAATACACTTTATAATATACCAATACATATAAAAGATAGCTATACTCGTATTTCCCTTCAAATTCCTCAAGAATTCTACTCGCATTCATACAGTATTTTTACCCGTATTATACATAGCTTCTAGAAGTATTTACTATTGGTATATACCAATTGGAATCTGTAATTATTTGTGTAATATGTCATCCATGACCTAATCAATTTAATATATCATCCATGACTTAATACATTTTAACTTATACTAGATATTTTCACTAAAAATCAAATTTTCAAGCCTATAAATAAGCACCATTTCTAACTCATTCATTTTCCAAATGTTACTTCCAATTTTCACACACACTTGCAAGAACTCTCTCAAGTTTTGTTCTACTACTTCTTTCCAGCAACTTTACATTCTAAACTTGAGGCAAAAACTCTACTTCAACTCTTGTTCAATTCATATGTATATAGCTATCTATATAAGAGTTTATAAACTAGAACATAGTTTAGTTAATTCTAAACTTGTTCGCAAATAAAGTTAATCCTTCTAACTTGACTTTTAAAAACAACTTAACACATGTTTTATATATATATATGATATACTAACTTAATGAGTTAAAACTTGGAAACACGAAGAACACTGTAAAACCGGCCATACGCTGTCGTAGTAAAACCGGGGACTGTTTTGGGTTGGATAATTAAAAACTATCATAATCTTTGATTTAAAAGTTGTTCTTCTGAGAAAATGATATTTCATATGAACATGATACTATATCCAAAAATCATGGTTAAACTCAAAATTGAAGTATGTTTTTCAAAATGGTCATCAAGATGTCGTTCTTTCGACGGAAATGACTACCTCTTACAAATATGGATTATAACTTGTAACTCCAACTATAAACCACCACTTTTTTAGTTTAGTTTCACAAATTACAGTTCTTTATGAAACCATAGCAATTTGATTCACTCAAAACGGATTTATAACGAAGAAATTATGGGCAAAACAATATTGGTTAGAAATGGATAATTTGATTACGGGATTAATTCATTAAAATCTATACTCACCATATCCTAGCTAACTTTTCTTGTATTATACATGCATTCAAACGTGTCATGGTTACACAATACATCGGATAAATCAAAAGACACCACATATACAATACGTGTAACTACAATAGCGATATTGTGGGTCATGATTGAGTCTTATACAACACGTGTATACTATGTACTACTAATCGTGGACTACTAACTGTGGACTACTAACTATGAACTACTAATTGTGGACTACTAACATTGGACTGCTACCTTGACAACTTAAACAATCACACGTGATTGAAAATATAAACTTAAACAATCACCGTGATTGAAAATATGAACTTAAACAATCACATGTGATTGAAGATATGATATGAATGATAGTTTTATTACATTTTGATATACATATATATTTGTTACAGGTTCGTGAATCCAAGGACGACGGACATATTTTTAATAAGTTGAAAACTTATTATTAATATACTTTTACTACCGTGAGTATATAGTCCCATTTTTAAACTCTAAAAATATTTTGGGATGAGAATACATGCATTTTATGTTTTATGCCATGGACACAATTACTTAAAATATATTCTACGTTGAGTTATACCACATTGCATATCTTCCCTAATAGCTTGGTAACTAATATTTACATGTAGTAAGAACATGTAAGCGCGAATCCTATTGATAGATCTATCGGGTCTGACAACCCCAACTGGACTATTCGCTCTAGTATCGTAAACGGTTGCATAGTAATTCGTTTTTACTACATTTGGTACAGTGTAGGGAGATTTCATAATAAAGCGAATATGCTACATTAATGGTTAAGTATGGTTACCGAAGCGCTCAACAACTTATAGAATACTTTTATACACTTGCGAGTTTACATATATTTATAACTATGAAATCTTGTGGTCTATATTTATATCAATGCTAAACCTATATTGTGATGACCCAGAAATTTTCGACCAAATTTAAACTTTATTCCTATATGATTTCGACAAGATAAGCAAAGTCTGTAATGTTGAGTTACAAAAATTTTGAAACTGTTTACATGAATTCATTTAACCTTTGACCATCCTCGACGATTCACGAACAATTGTTTGTAAATAAATATGTGTGTATATATATGTATATATATATATATGTATATATATATATATATATATGTATATATATATATTTATATATATATATATATATATATATATATATATATATATATATATATATATGATTTATATACAAAACTAATAGTCAGATGTATATTGTAAAATATTAATATGTATAAATTGTAAATATTCAATTTATGATATTATATATATATATATATATATATATATATATATATATATATATATATATATATATATATATATATATATATATATATATATATTATATTATATTACATAATTAAAATTATAATATTAATATATAAAATGAAATCACAAGTTAAAATATAGTTGTTATATTAATGTTATTACTTTCATTATTATTATTATTAATATTAATATCAGTATTATCAATATCATTAGATACATATAATATATATATGAAATATAATACACTTAATTGATTATATTATTATTATATTACAGATATATACAAAATCTGTTGAATCTCAACATCAACTTTATTATTGATGATTCCTGTCTACGTTTGTTAAATATAATATCAATTTGTATGAAATTGTTCCTTTCAATCCTTATTCAATTTCTTTTTGAGGGAATCAATCTGTTGACTCCATGATCACTACAAAACAATGTTAATTACTACATAAATCATTTAATAGGTTATTACACGCTTCTTTCAATATCATTCAATCTATTAGTATATATTATATATATATATACACACACTTACGAAGATGGAGAAAATAAAACACCTTCTCTGCAAATCTTTCAACACATTATGATCTTGCTAATTTTTCACCATTATCTTAATTGATTATCTTCATAAACACCACCACAACCCGAACAATAACTTACCACTTCTGTCGATTTCTGTTACACTATAACACCACCACCACTCGATAAACTACAGCTGATCATCCCTCTCTATATCTCGTTTCAGCTACAAAACAAAACAACCTTTGAATGCTATTCGATCACTTGTTAAACCTTTGTCGATGCTGCAAAGTTGTTTCTATTTTCCTTCATGAAACCCACATCGCCACTCATAATCACCATCATAACCTGTCACCACCCCTAATTATAATCAAGTAAAACTCATCGAACACCATCTCTCTCTTTCTTCTCTCTTTCTTCTGAAAATTTACGAACTGATGTGTTTTTTTTTGTGTTTCGATCACAACTACAACCAACCAAAACTACCACTTATTGCATACTATCCGTTTCTGTTTTTTTGTTGTGCAAGCCATCATCATTATCCTTAAAATCTGCCTTCTTTCTTCCTGATCAAACGAAACCCACAACCACCGTTTTATGTAATATTTTTTCTTTGGTTTCGCGATGATTACAGCAGTCACTGCTACGCTGCTTCCTTTAGAACCAAATAAGAAGTTCGATTGACCAAAGTATATATAAGGAATTATTCAGTGGACATAATCTATATATATTAATATGTATAGGCATTATTAAATGCATGAATTCTTGTGTGAGTGCTTGGTAGGGCAACAATTTCATCATGGGATCAACTAGTGGACGTATTTTCCTTTCTTTAGTGGAAATTTCGGTGCATAAAACAAGGATTTAATTGTTGTTTAATAGTTAACAACTGTGATTAGATGGCGACGGATGAATTGGTATTACTCCACAGGTTAAATTACGGGTTTAATTAAACACTAAATTACGGGCCATAATTTTTTTTATCCATGTTGACACCTTTTGATTTAACGGACCAAGAATTAAAAAGTGTTGGGCTTTTGCATTTGATAGGCCTTATGGACTATCATGAACCGGAAACCATTTTTGTTTCTTGAATTCTCACGAATTGAAACCAAAACATCATGTGGTCATTTACCATTTATTCGGTTCCTGGTTTTAAGCATGCTAATATAACAATACATGAGGATGATGAGTTGTTGATGATGATTGATGACGAGCCATAAGGATGGATGTTAAAACACGATTATAATCATGGAAGATGATTATGGTCATATACATGATGAAAGAAGGAGATATTGATGATGACAATGGGATGATGATAACAATGATGAGATAATTGTGTTATGATGATAGATAACGATGATGAGGGCTAGTAAAAGAAGAATACATAAAGAGAAATGGGCTAATTGAATTTTAGTTCTGAAATATAACAGAATGTAAGGAGTAGAGGAGTGGTTAGAGATGATCGTGCTTGAGCGAGAGGTCTTGGGTTCGAGCCCGAACTGAATTATTATTTTTAGGAAGCTATTTCTTTAAGGTAGTACACTTATTATTATTATTATTATTATTATTATTATTATTATTATTATTATTATTATTATTATTATTATTATTATTATTATTATTATTATTATTATTATATTTTTATTATTATTATTATTAAAAGTATCATTTTCATTAAAAATTAATATTATTATTATAATATTAATTAAATTATATATTTTAAAAATAATATAACCTATTATAAGTATTAATATAATTATATATAAAGATATTAATCATAATACATTATACATTATAAAATATATATATATATACTTAGTTGAGCAATATTATATGTGTTAATATATATACTTGATATAGGTCCGTGAATCCGAGGCCAACCCTGCATTGTTCAATATAGTCATATGTATTTTACTACAAAATACATTAGGTGAGTTCATTTGATTTCCTTTTACTCTTTACATTTTTGGGACTGAGAATACATGCGCTGCTTTTATAACTGCTCTATTAAATACTTTTGAAATATATTTTGAACTAAGAATACATGAATTGCTTTTATAAATGTTTGACGAGATAGACACAAGCAAAACATTCCTCGAATGAATTATTATGCAGACAGAAGTTCTGCGGAATATTATTGAATTATGTGGACAGGATAATTGCCACCATTGAATTATGTGGAAAGGATAATTGCCACCATTGAATTATGTGGACATGATAATTGCCACTATTGAATTATGTAGATATGATAATTGCCACCAATTAATGTAAATGTTATGTATCGAGAGAATGATTTTTATACACAGGTTATGTGTATTAGTTTTTGTGCACGAGATATGTGTACGGTTACTAAGATTTATGAAAAAAATGTTTTCATACACATGAAAGGTGTACTGTATTTAAAAGATATCGCATGTACATTACAGGTGGGTATAGGATTCGGGCCCATTTGTACCATGCAGCATTTAAATCTTGTGGTCTATCAAAATGATGAATTTTATTGTTTTATGATAAACTAATGAACTCACCAACCTTTTAGTTGACACTTGAAAGCATGTTTATTCTTAGGTATGAAAGAAATCTTCCGCTGTGCATTTGCTCATATTAGAGATATTACTTGGAGTCATTTATGACATATTTCAAAAGACGTTGCATTCGAGTCGTTGAGTTCATCAAGATTATTTTAAGTCAATTATAGTTAGATATATTATGAAATGGTATGCATGTCGTCAACTTTCGATGTAAGGAAGTTTGTCTTTTCAAAAACGAATGAAATGTGTGTAAAATGTATCATATAGAGGTCAAATACCTCGCGATGTAATCAACTATTGTGAATCATTTATAATCGATATGGACTTCGTCCGAATGGATTAGGACGGGTCATTTCATATATATCTCACCAACCTTTGTGTTGACTGTTTAAGCATGTTTATTCTCAGGTCCTTAAGAAAGACTTCCGCTGTTGCATAATCTGAGCAAGCTGTGCATGGAGTCTCATGCTTTTAATTAAATAAAGTGTTGCATTCAATAAAACCTTTGTCATGTATTATATTTGTCTGTTATGTCAAGTGTGTAGCATTTGAAAACCGATGTATTCTGGGAATTATTCCTTAAATAATCACCCATTTGTTTAAAACATGCATTATGTATAATAATGGTGTGCTTTTTATGAAACGAATGCAATATTTTCTAAAACGTATCATATAGAGGTCAAATACCTCGCTATGGGACTAATGAATAACGTACTGCGTTTATAGTAATATGGACGGATCGTTTCATTGTATGTTTCTAGTTTAGGAAGTTCGGGTTATAATCCTTCACAAAGAGTTGTACAACTTTGCCCAAACCTCGTTGCTATCAAGTAAGTCACTCTGATGATCTGTTGTTACCGGGCGCCCAGGACTCTTGACTAGAATCTAAGTCTTGGCATTCGAGTTCTACAAGCGGTTCCCATAAGGTAACAAGGACCACCCTAGGCCGTAAGTAGCGGTGAGGTTCATATAAAGTGCACGTTATCTTTTAATTATAACCTTCACGTTATAGGTGTATACACACAACGGATTATTAATGTACTTAATAATTATATATGTGATAATATAATCTAAGTATTATTTAATATTTAGTTATTATACCTCAGTATATCTTATATATATTAAATATAATTACCTTTAAATAAATACCTAAATTACTTCAAAAATAATAGTGTTTTATTAATCAAACATTATCCAAAAATGTCTAAATTATTAATTAAATATCTAAAAATTATATACATAATTTTATAGTCTTAGTTAATCATATAGATCAGTAGAAAAATTTAAAAAAACATTTTTATTATATTTTTATATTTATTTTTGTTTTTACCCTTAATTTATTCACAAAACAAGTTTAATTCTACATAATTACTAAATAAACCCAAACAATTATTTTTATAATTTTTATAAGTTTCTATTAGTCTAATAACCTGTAGGAAAATATTTAAAATTTTTTATTTTTTATTTATTCTTAATTTACCTTCGAATTACATAATAATAGAGTTTAATTATATAATAATTACCAATTCCACCTAAGTAATTATTTTTATAATTGTTTCAGATCTATATAAGTTTTATAAACTCAGAAAAAAATTATATATACTTTATTTTTGGTTAAAAATATTTATTACAAATTTTACATTATTTTTACGTTTAAATACTACATAATTCGTATTTAATTATAAATAATATTCCATAAATTATCAAAATTATTTTTATACATCATAATACTTATAATACTAATTATAACATATAAACATAATTAATTTTGAATTTTATAAAGAATTTACAATAAATATAAATATAATCGACAATATTAAAAATAATAATAAAAATAGAAAGTACCTCAAATTTTCTTCAAAGTTTTGAGAGAATAACTTAAGTTTTTGTTTTTGGCAAGAAAAAATGAATGAGGAGCCATGTATTTATATGTAAAAATGGTTGGTGAAAAGAAAAAAAAATAAAATAAAATAAAGGTGCCAATTTTGACAACAACAAAAAAGAAAACATGTTAAAAATGTTTTTAATAAGTTTTTGTCTTTGAAAATATTTATTCAAAATTCATGGGCTCATTATTTAAATTATGAAAAATCTTATTTCTTTTTTTATAAGCTAAAAATATAAATAATGATTAAAATAACTTATCATTTAATTATTAATTATGTTACATATAATTTTATATCTAATACACATTAATATTAATATTAACTAAAGTTATTTTATATAATTACTATAAACTTTAGTTAACAAAACGTGTCAACTAAAAATAAATATTTAATCAACGTCGAAATTAATCATAAATTACGTATGGATAACAACCCTAGGGGAAAATTAGTCAATTCAAGTATGAAAATGTGAGGGTTGTTATATTTTGGATCCTAACCTTTTCTAGAAATAGTTGTTGGTTGTGTGTGTGTGTGTGTGTGTGTGTATAAAACACTTAGCATTTGTAAACAAAACCAATTCAATTTGTATCAAAAGCATTAATCATCCAATACAAAGATGAGTTTCTTTCATTAAAAACAGTTTATCCGTTGACTCAGTGGCAATGTTGATTTGACTTTCTACTAAACTGGCTCTTCCTTATTTCACAATTAAATAATGGCTGTGAGTATGATCTCCATCCTGCATGCTCAGAGATTACTTCAACAGATTTTGACCGTAAATAATTGGATGTTACCATTTTGTACCCAATAGATTAATTCTTAAGGAGTCCTTTTGTTAGTAGTAACACTACCTGTTTGTACACTTTCCAGCGCGTTCTTGTTGAAGAGATGATACCGGTTGGTTCTAAACAAAAGTGTGAATGAGAAGGGAAATAAGAGTGGTTTATACTCTTGTTGGCGATTCCCCAAAGGTAGCAAGAAGGCTTGCTTTACGCCACCAAGGTATTTTAGGACATTTGTGATGTGTGTGTTCTTTTTGGCGATTCCCCGAAGGTAGTACGAAGGTATCATACTTTACACCACCAAGATACGAAGGTACAACATAGAGAGGTGTATGTGTTAAGTCAGGTGTGACTTGAGAGTGTGATTAGAGAGTCCATTTTATGGCTGATGGCCTCCTATTTATACTGAAGGTGATTCCTTAGGCATTAAGGATATGCTCTGTAAGATGCTCTGTAAAGCTGCTCTGTAAAGTGCTTTGTAAAGCTGCTCTGTAAATCTGCTCCCAAGGCAGTCAAAGATGCTCTGTTGCATCAGTTCCCAAAGCTTTGTAAAGAGAGCATTGACTTTCCTTAAATGTCTACTATACTTTTGGAAAGCAATAATGTTCCTTTCCTTTGACTCAAGTTTGACTGCGGTTAACGAGGTACTAGATTGCTTCGTTGCTGGACGTAGCTTCGTTGCTGGACTTAGCTGTGACAACCCGGAAATTTCCAACCAAATTTAAAATTTAATCTTTATATGTTTCCGACACGATAAGCAATATTTGTTAAGTTAAATTTCAAGAATTTTAAACTATGTTCATACATTCATTCAACCTCGACCAAGTTCCAACGATTCACGAACCATTAAACGAATATGATTATATATGTATATGTGTATATATATTATAACTTGAAACGTAAACAAAATATTAGATTAAATACTTTATATAATTGTATATATTTCAAAATGTTTATCAATGGAATTAGAAGATAAGATCAAATGATTGAATTATCAGATATATTGAATTATGATTACAAGTCTCTATTGAAAGGCCCACGTTGATTTGAAGAAATCTTTCCATTTTAACAATATTCAGAAAATGGTAAAGTGATTTATAAATAAGAACAAATTGTCAATCATTGAGAACTAGACAAATGATAGTGGAAGATTGAATCTCATAAAGACTCGATTGATCTATTTAGTTCAAACGTACAAAAACGTTTTCAGTTTAAAAAGAACTTTATTATTAAAACGTATATAACTTTTATAAAAATCTAGAACCACTTTTAACAACTCATTACTTAACTAGTATGATAAAGATAACGATATTTATATTTTATTTTATTAAATATATATAACAATTTAAATTAATATTATATATATTTATACGCGTATTATACGTACATAGTTTTATACTTTTACTATACTTAAACTTTACCTTTACTTTATTTTTACTTTACTTTAACTTTAATAATTCACTTTAATAATTTATACTTTAATAATTCACTTTAATAATTCATACTTTAAAAATTCACTTTAATAATTCACTTTAATAATTCATACTTTAATAATTCACTTTAATAATTCATACTTTAATAATTCACTTTAATAATTCAAAAATCTATTATAAATAGAATTCAATAGGTTTCATTATTTCATAGAAACTTGAAAATATTTTTCTCTAAACTCTCTCAATGGATTTACATATATATATTTACTCCGTATTATTTCAAGATATTATTAGTATACATAAAATATTATGACGAAGTGCTGTCCGAGTGATTTCGAAATTGTTTTTCGAGTAGGATAGGATTAAGGAAATTATGGGTTATAGCTATGGAGGTGATTGAGTATGGTTCATGGGTATGCTCGTGAGGTCAATATAGTATTTATCATTTCCGTTGCGTCTACGTACCTTTCCTGCAATATTGAATCTCAATATTGATACGTGAGTACTCATAATTTAACTTTTACATATTAATAGTGTATCCCTGACTAGTGCTCGAGTATTTAGGATTATGCATGCTTGTACTTTTGATATTGCCCTTAGACAGGTTAGGTTGAATCTTGAATTAGTTACACTTGCGGTTGAGATAAGGTATAAGATATGCATGTCCTTGGAAAGCTAGCGAAAAATTAAGAACTTTTCCTTTAGATATCGAATGGTTTCGATGAACGGATTAGAAGTTATAATCAATTGAATTTTCGATATTTTTATTAAAAATGATTATTATTATCGTCGTTTTTATCGTCGTTCTAGTTTTATCTTATTATTATCATTATTATTATCTTTATCAATAAAAGGGATTTATCATTAAAAATTGTTATTTTTTTATTATTACTATCGTTATTATCGTTAAAGTTATAATTAGTATTATTATTATTATCCAATTATTATTATTATTAGTATTATTATTATTATTATTATCATTATTAATATATATATCATTATTTAAAAATGGTTATTGTTATTGTTATTATTATTATTACTATTATTACTATATTATCATTAAGATAATTATTAGTATTATCGTTAATAATGTTATAGTAACTATCAATATTAATATTAGTGTAATTAAAACAAATATTTGTAACACCTAATTATTTTGATTACTATTATTATCATTATTATGAACACGATATAAAAGACGATTAAAAGCTATTAAATGAAACGATTAGGAAATAATGAGTAAGAGTATCATGATGAAATTAAAATATTATAAGATATTGATTTAGATAAAATTATAGTTCTTATTATTTTTATCATTACTATTATTATTAAAAGTATCGTTAGTATTAAAACTATCATTTTAATAAAAATTATCATTTTAATAGAAATGTCATTGTTACTATAAAATATCATTATTATTATTATTTTAAATAGAATTATTATTTTAAAGATAATATTAAAAATTATCGTAAATATTAAAGTTATCATAATTAGAATTATCGTATTATCATAATGTCATCTTAGTAATTATAAATATTGATATTTTTATAATAATAATTATTATTACAAAATAATACAACTTTTACTTACTATCATTATAGATATTATTTTATCAAATAAATATGTGATACAAACATATTTTACTACGTGTAATAACTTACTTTAATAATACCCATCATATTATCTTTATGATATTAAATGAACCCTATAAATTTTATTACTTAATATATATAAAAGTATATTTTATTATATAAATTTAATATAAAATTTTATTTATTAATAAATAAATTATATTATTTACTCTAATAAATCTTTTAAAAATATTTAAAAATATAAAACGACGATATTTAAACTATCTATTAATCATGTATAGATTTTTGGAAATTATTTTGAGTCAAAATTTACTTTTGTTGACTTTTGCATATTAGTCTCGAGCATTAGCATTGTGGTACACTATGACTTGACCTAATTTGTTAGACAAGTATTGACCAACACATAAATATATATAATTAATTTAGGTTCGTGAATCCGAGGCCAACCTTGCACTTGTTCAATGACGTTATATGTATTTTTACTACGAAATACAGTATGGTGAGTTTCATTGCCCCTTTTACTCTTTACATTTTTGGGCTGAGAATACATGCAAATGCTTTATTAACTGTTTTACAATAATTATATGCGTGATTTTCATTTGCCTTTTTACCCTTTATATTTTTGAGACTGAGAATACATGCGCTTTTATAAATGTTTGACGAAATAGACACAAGTAATTGAAACTACATTCTTTGGTTGAATTATCGAAATCGAATATGCCCTTTTTTATTAAAGTCTGGTAATCTAAGAATTAGGGAACATACACCCTAATTGACGCGAATCCTAAAGATAGATCTATTGGGCCTAACAAACCCCATCCAAAGTACCAGATGCTTTAGTACTTCGAAATTTATATCATGTCCGAAGGAGGATCCCGGAATGATAGGGGATATTCTTATATGTATCTAGTTAATGTCGGTTACCAGGTATTCACCATATGAATGATTATTTTTGTCTCTATGCATGGGACGTATATTTATGAGAACTGGAAATGAAATTCTTGTGAAATAAATGATTATGATAAACTAATGAACTCACCAACCTTTTAGTTGACACTTTAAAGCATGTTTATTCTCAGGTGTTAAAGAAATCTTTCGCTGTGCATTTGCTCATTTTAAAGATATTACTTGGAGTCATTTATGGCATATTTCAAAAGACGTTGCATTCAAGTCGTTGAGTTCAATAGAGATTATTATTAAGTAAATGACAGATTAGGTCATTTATAGTCGAATCTTATGAAATGGTATGCATGTCTGTCAATTTTCGATGTAAAGAGAGTTTATCTTTTAAAAACGAATGCAATGTCTGAAAAATGTATCATATAGAGGTCAAATACCTCGCGATGTAATCAACTATTGAGAATCGTTTATAATGTATATGAACGGGTCCTTTCAGTTGGTATCAGAGTGGTGGTCTTAGCGAACCAGGTCTGCATTAGTGTGTCTAACTGATAAGTCGATAGGATGCATTAGTGAGTCTGGACTTCGACCGTGTCTGCATGTCAAAAGTTTTGCTTATCATTTTGTGTCAAAAATTAACTACTTATCATCCTCAGAAAATTACCCGCTTATCATTTTTAGTCTAAGACACGTCTTGCTGCATTGATTGCATGAATAATGTATAGACAAAAATTCATATCTTAGCATATCTGCTAAATCATATCTTATCGTATCTGTTACTTTAAACTTTGCCTGACATATCCCGCAAAGTCCTCCGTAATCTACGAAATCTTTTGATCTATATATATATATATATATATATATATATATATATATATATATATATATATATATATATATATATATATATATATATATATATATATATATTCTATGTAATTAGAATACCATCCGTTAGCCAAAATCATTTCATATCGAAAAAAAAAATCCTTTATCCAATCGTACGAAATGAAATTCGTCATTAGTTCAAGTCCCTAGAATTCCGATATGGAATCCCACTCAAGCTCCGAAAGCAGTGTGACTGGAATGGATCAACCAATCAGCCATCATCTATTTTAGATGAATTGGGGATGGGTTCGTAGCCTCCTCAATCATTGGACACAAGAAGAAGGTGATCCTTTCCATCCACCACATTGCCCTCTTGGCGAAGAACCTGAAGCACTTACCGGCGAACCTGTCCGAAACACCATTTTCTCTCTCATTTCCAGAGTATCTTGCCACGATTATATACTACATCAAATTCTAGATTTTATTTATCCGCTCGTCCGAACTGACAATCACCCCGGTGTAATAGAAGAAGTCAACGAGCTTCGCGCTCGGGTAGTGGCTTTGGAGAATATGGTGCAGAGATTACAAACACCAGCAGCAGCATCAGCAGCATAACCAGTACCACCATCATCAACGCCAACAGTACCATTACTACCTCCAACCACAACCGCGTCTAAACCTCAACATCACAATCTGTCCCACGAGCATCAACGTCATACGCACCATAGATACCAAGGAGTACCAACAACAATAACTGACGAAGTATTAATTCATAACTTCATTGGAGAAACATTTCGCGGCGATTATGTAATCTCTAAAGTCTTAGAGATTATCTAATCTAGCCCTAACCATAAATCAATTAAGCAAACCAAAATGATAGAAGGAAGAGTAGAAACCCTGACAAAAATGGTGTGTGATTAACAAGCTAAACTTGCTTTACCAACAGCATCAACAGTACCGTCAGCGTTACCAGCATCGTCAGTACAGTCAACATCCGAATCAACAACACCGATAACATCACAAACTCCGTCAGTTCAAGAATCACTGTGTACATCATTACGAATCAATAGCGTATATATTATATTAACGAGTTATGAAGAATTAACTCATTCCCTCTGAAGAAATTATATGTATATTATATATATATATATATATATATATATATATATATATATATATATATATATATATATATATATATATATATTGAAATAAATCTTTCTGTGCTAAGCTATTGTGTATGAATCTTAACTACTCCGTTAATTCATATTACAAATATGCAATAATGTACGTCCTTCGGCCGCAACTTAACCAGCGTTAACTACAATCTATGTCGCAATTCAACAAATTCCAATTCATAATAAATCAAGTATATATTTGATTTTACACTTTCATCATCGATGTACCCGAAACTTTTCAGATAACATCATTCGTACTTTGCGAAATTCACAAGAATTCCACGAACCGAACATCATACATCAACAAATAACGAAGTATTGATTCATAATTTCAATGTCATTAAAGAAATACTGCGTAAAAGTTATGTACTTTTTAAAGCCTTTAGGGATTATTCAATTCTAGTTTCAACCGTAAATCAAATGAGTTTAATTTAACATTAACTCATTAAATATATGTTACATCTGAAGAAAATATACATATATATATATATATTTTCATAAAGACTGTAATAAAATTCTTTTGTACAAAATATTAATTGTGAAATTTTTTTTAACGGGTTGGTAATACCCGATAGATATATAAATTCACAATTAATATGTTATATTCTTCGAATCTGATTCAGCAAATCATCCATTATACTCCCTACTTTCACAACAATATATATTCTTTTATAGAAATCAAAACAACCATACTCATTCAAAATTTAATTACATATTCTGATTTTGAAATCTCAAAATTCAACTTGAGATATGACCAAAATCATCACTCTTAGATCCTTACATCTTTCACAAGCTATATTTTGACTTCAAAACTGTGTTAGAACATTAAATGTATGTTAACGATTACAATCTGTGTTCAAACCCTTAGAAAATTTCGGAAGACACTTCGAATGATGAGCAATCGAGATGATGATCCAACCACATGTTACCCACAGTTATGTACCCGAAAAACTCTTGAAACCAGAGTAAAAGTTTAAACAACGTATCCGCGTCAGATTCTTTGGCATTTATTAGCAAAAATAACTTTGCGACTCCTATTCAAAGTAGCCAGTTTTGTCACAGCTCCAGCAAGTCAACTTCGACTTTTCAGTCAAACTAACCTTATTATAACCTTGAGATATACACCATCGTTACCAGGGAACCTTTTACATTCCACCACATTATTAGCAGATGTACCAACAACTTCATTACCCTTTGACTTTAGCCTCTCCAAAAAGTCATTATAATTATTCATTGAAATCCCATCATTTACTCATTCGCATCTTGTAATTAGAATTGCCATACGAATCATTGGGAATTAGCAATCAGTATTTTGAAATCTCGTAGCATGTCTACGCCAACAGTTATATGTGTATATATAACGTCTATCTTCTGGACTTAATTTGAATGTGAAGTTTCTGAAAAACACTCCGAACTACGAATTGGTTCTCCGAAAATGGAAAAAATGCTGATGAAGCAGCAAAAACTATAAACAACTTTAAACGATAAAAGCTGGATGATAATGATGAAGTGTGCTGGCAAAGCGCAGAAAAAGAGAAGCTTTGGAACTGGAAAACGGATTGAGCAAAGTAGGAAAGAGGCTGTGGACAAATTACAAAGACTGAACCTGACTTCAAAGGATCCAAATGATTCAGTACATGCTGAAGTCATTAACGAATACCTTGCTCCTGACTCTAAACCCCTGCAGACAATATTCTTCATCATCCTCTGATATTAGAAATTCTAAAATATCATCATATCTTTCATTATAAATATCCTCCATATTTCTGAAGATATTTTCTTAATTTTTCTTATTTGAAATCATTTACCTCTTCGCGCTATTTGTATTACATCATAAAAGAAACTATTTTAGTTTCTAAATTCTGAAACATTCAAGTTTAAAATAGAAATATTTTGAAGTAGTGTTGGGAACTGAAGCATGAATTAGTATAATATAATGACACTTGATCAATGTGATTATATTACAGTAAGTCATGCTGAGTTTCTAAATGGAACGTGATGATTCACAGATCATAACATCATCATGTGCCATGTTATACGACTCTTGTATTCTATTTAACCTCTAAAATATCAAGAAAATATTTCTTGATGATTCGGCCTTTTCCAAGGTATTCTAGTAATTTGACAAGTCAAGATCGTGCCATCACAATTTCCTTCCTAGAACATTAACAATGTTCATTCCGAAATTCATATCTGTGAATTCTGGACCATTACAAGCGGTGCTTAATCGTAAGAAGAAGAAACGAAAGGACAAAACTCCGAAATAGAAATTGGGGTATAAATTGCAGCAAATAAAAGAGAGCATTAACTGTGAATGATAATGATTATAGAAGACAGAAGCAGAGACTTTGAAATATAAGGGAACATATAAAGCCCAACGACAAACCAGAAATTATAAACCATATATATCGATGCATATAGCAATATAAAGACACGGGAGAACTAGAAACACTATAAACCCAAGAGTATAGTAGAAGTAAATAGATTCTTCCGGTGGTAGATGAAAAAAAAGAATGACCGATATGAAAGTTAGAAGTATATCGAGAATCAGAACTGGATGGAGCATATTGATGAATACTTTAAAATATGAGTTGAGGGGGAAAGAATAGAAGGTGATGAAACATGACTAGGAACTTAGAAATCAATAGATTTAACTCACACAATGGCGGAACAAGTGAATCAAACCCTCTAGTGAATAGGTTAAGTTTTTTTTTGATTAATTTAGTTAAACCGCAACTAAATCAAGTGTGATTAAATCAACACCTAGAGCTATTATTCACCACCTGGGTGATTTGGACTGAAAGAGAATCGGAGGAGCTCAATAGATCTGAGTGTGTGTAACAAATGAGAGGCTTAACCTAAAATGAAGAACATAAGACTTTATATACCCCTGCTGTTGACTCACCCATACGATTCATTCATCACACGTACGAGTTAGCTTCATCAGCCGTACGGGTGATCACTCACTCGTGTCTTCTCATTTAGGTTGTAATTGTGACTTAGCTCAGCATCAACCGTGAGTATGAGCCTGTCAGCCATACTAGTAAGGCTTCACTCGTACGTCTGACTAAGTCTAACATAGTCAAACATCTAAATCTCGTTCCTGCAGTTCCTGTAACCACATACAAACACGGATAGGATAATAACGAGCAATCATGGTGGCCTGTAAACTGTTGTACCTGCAATGGACGCGGGTAGATGTCTAGGGACTTGCATAAAATGCATCAACAGAAGGTGTGAGTTGTAAGGAAACGAAGGAGGTGAATTTATAAGAAAATCTCCGACAGAACAATTAAAATGGACGATCGCATTTAAAGCGGATCCTAATTCCCTTGATTACCGGAGAGTCAAATCTTATTAAGAAGATTTTCTTCAAATCCCTTGAAATCTGGGAATCAGTCATATCTACGTCAAATGATAAGATGAATCTACACTTACTCATTTCACTCTTCTATGTAAGCTTCATTCGTACTCTTCATATAAATGGATTGTTTATCCAAATTATTCGCTGATGATAAAACCCTAATTTTCAGCCCGTATGCATCATGAAAACATACTTATTTTCATTCACGACCTTTCCACTCAAATTTCGGGACGAAATTTCTTTAACGGGTAGGTACTGTGACAACCCGGAAATTTCCAACCAAATTTAAACTTTAATCTTTATATGTTTCCGACACGATAAGCAATATTTGTTAAGTTAAATTTCAAGAATTTTAAACTATGTTCATACATTCATTCAACCTCGACCAAGTTCCAACGATTCACGAACCATTAAACGAATATGATTATATATGTATATGTGTATATATATTATAACTTGAAACGTAAATAAAATATTAGATTAAATAGTTTATATGATTGTATCTATTTCAAAATGTTTATCAATAGAATTAGAAGATAAGATCAAATGATTGAATTATCAGATATATTGAATTATGATTACAAGTCTCTATTGAAAGGCCCACGTTGATTTGAAGAAATCTTTCCATTTTAACAATATTCAGAAAATGGTAAAGTGATTTATAAATAAGAACAAATTGTCAATCATTGAGAACTAGACAAAGGATAGTGGAAGATTGAATCTCATAAAGACTCGATTGATCTATTTAGTTCAAACGTACAAAAACGTTTTCAGTTTAAAAAGAACTTTATTATTAAAACGTATATAACTTTTATAAAAATCTAGAACAACTTTTGACAACTCATTACTTAACTAGTATGATAAAGATAACGATATTTATATTTTATTTTATTAAATATATATAACGATTTAAATTAATATTATATATATTTATACGCGTATTATACGTACATAGTTTTATACTTTTACTATACTTAAACTTTACTTTTACTTTATTTTTACTTTACTTTAACTTTAATAATTCACTTTAATAATTCATACTTTAATAATTCACTTTAATAATTCATACTTTAAAAATTCACTTTAATAATTCACTTTAATAATTCATACTTTAATAATTCACTTTAATAATTCATACTTTAATAATTCACTTTAATAATTCAAAAATCTATTATAAATAGAATTCAATAGGTTTCATTATTTCATAGAAACTTGAAAATATTTTTCTCTAAACTCTCTCAATCGATTTACATATATATATTTACTCCGTATTATTTCAAGATATTATTAGTATACATAAAATATTACGACGGAGTGCTGTCCGAGTGATTTCGAAATTGTTTTTCGAGTAGGATAGGATTAAGGAAATTATGGGTTATAGCTATGGAGGTGATTGAGTATGGTTCATGGGTATGCTCGTGAGGTCAATATAGTGTTTATCATTTTCGTTGCGTCTACGTACCTTTCCTGCAATATTGAATCTCAATATTGATACGTGAGTACTCATAATTTAACTTTTACATATTAATAGTGTATCCCTGACTAGTGCTCGAGTATTTAGGATTATGCATGCTTGTACTTTTGATATTGCCCTTAGACAGGTTAGGTTGAATCTTGAATTAGTTACACTTGCGGTTGAGATAAGGTATAAGATATGCATGTCCTTGGAAAGCTAGCGAAAAATTAAGAACTTTTCCTTTAGATATCGAATGGTTTCGATGAACGGATTAGAAGTTATAATCAATTGAATTTTTGATATTTTTATTAAAAATGATTATTATTATCGTCGTTTTTATCGTCGTTCTAGTTTTATCTTATTATTATCATTATTATTATCTTTATCAATAAAAGGGATTTATCATTAAAAATTGTTATTTTTTTATTATCACTATCGTTATTATCGTTAAAGTTATAATTAGTATTATTATTATCCAATTATTATTATTATTAGTATTATTATTATTATTATTATTATCATTATTAATATATATATCATTATTTAAAAATGGTTATTGTTATTGTTATTATTATTATTACTATTATTACTATATTATCATTAAGATAATTATTAGTATTATCGTTAATAATATTATAGTAACTATCATTATTAATATTAGTGTAATTAAAACAAATATTTGTAACACCTAATTATTTTGATTACTATTATTATCATTATTATGAACACGATATAAAAGACGATTAAAAGCTATTAAACGAAACGATTAGGAAATAATGAGTAAGAGTATCATGATGAAATTAAAATATTATAAGATATTGATTTAGATAAAATTATAGTTCTTATTATTTTTATCATTACTATTATTATTAAAAGTATCGTTAGTATTAAAACTATCATTTTAACAAAAATTATCATTTTAATAGAAATTTCATTGTTACTATAAAATATCATTATTATTATTATTTTAAAGATAATATTAAAAATTATCGTAAATATTAAAGTTATCATAATTAGAATTATCGTATTATCATAATATTATCTTAGTAATTATAAATATTGATATTTTTATAATAATAATTATTATTACAAAATAATACAACTTTTACTTACTATCATTATAGATATTATTTTATCAAATAAATATGTGATACAAACATATTTACTACGTGTAATAACTTACTTTAATAATACCTATCATATTATCTTTATGATATTAAATGAACCCTATAAATTTTATTACTTAATATATATAAAAGTATATTTTATTATATAAATTTAATATAAAATTTTATTTATTAATAAATAAATTATATTATTTACTCTAATAAATCTTTTAAAAATATTTAAAAATATAAAACGACGATATTTAAACTATATATTAATCATGTATAGATTTTTGGAAATTATTTTGAGTCGAAATTTACTTTTGTTGACTTTTGCATATTAGTCTCGAGCATTAGGATTGTGGTACACTATGACTTGACCTAATTTGTTAGACAAATATTGACCAACACATAAATATATATAATTAATTTAGGTTTGTGAATCCGAGGCCAACCTTGCACTTGTTCAATGACGTTATATGTATTTTTACTACGAAATACAGTATGGTGAGTTTCATTGCCCCTTTTACTCTTTACATTTTTGGGCTGAGAATACATGCAAATGCTTTATTAACTGTTTTACAATAATTATATGCGTGATTTTCATTTGCCTTTTTACCCTTTATATTTTTGGGACTGAGAATACATGCGCTTTTATAAATGTTTGACGAAATAGACACAAGTAATTGAAACTACATTCTATGGTTGAATTATCGAAATCGAATATGCCCCTTTTTATTAAAGTCTGGTAATCTAAGAATTAGGGAACAGACACCCTAATTGACGCGAATCCTAAAGATAGATCTATTGGGCCTAACAAACCCCATCCAAAGTACCGGATGCTTTAGTACTTCGAAGTTTATATCATGTCCGAAGGAAGATCCCGGAATGATAGGGGATATTCTTATATGTATCTAGTTAATGTCGGTTACCAGGTATTCACTATATGAATGATTATTTTTGTCTCTATGCATGGGACGTATATTTATGAGAACTGGAAATGAAATTCTTGTGGTCTATTAAAATGATGGAAATAAATGATTATGATAAACTAATGAACTCACCAACCTTTTGGTTGACACTTTAAAGCATGTTTATTCTCAGGTGTTAAAGAAATCTTCCGCTGTGCATTTGCTCATTTTAAAGATATTACTTGGAGTCATTTATGGCATATTTCAAAAGACGTTGCATTCAAGTCGTTGAGTTCAATAGAGATTATTATTAAGTAAATGACAGATTAGGTCATTTATAGTCGAATCTTATGAAATGGTATGCATGTCTGTCAATTTTCAATGTAAAGAGAGTTTATCTTTTAAAAACGAATGCAATGTCTGAAAAATGTATCATATAGAGGTCAAATACCTCGCGATGTAATCAACTATTGAGAATCGTTTATAATGTATATGAACGGGTCCTTTCATTAGCTTCATTGTTGAACGTAGCTTCATTGCTGGACTTAGCTTCGTTGATGGACTTA
The DNA here is from genome assembly GCF_046630445.1 of Rutidosis leptorrhynchoides. Lineage (NCBI taxonomy): Eukaryota > Viridiplantae > Streptophyta > Magnoliopsida > Asterales > Asteraceae > Rutidosis > Rutidosis leptorrhynchoides. The sequence goes on from NC_092335.1 coordinate 444,198,914, forward strand.
GCTTCGTTGATGGACGTAGCTTCGTTGTTGGACTTGGCTTCGTTGCTTGACTTAGTTTTGTAAGTATATGAAAGGTGGGGTACACTATCAAGCCCCCCAGTTTAGGTTTACGAAGTGAAGTTCTAATTGAGCGTCGTGAAGTTAAACTCCATAAATTAGCTACTTCATCACAAATAAGAAAAGTTGATCGTTTATGATCATGTGCGGTATTCTCTTATATGAGAGAATTTTATGTTAGTGTTCCCTTTGAATATGAAACCCATTAGGTGTATAGGTATTCCCTTAGGAATCTTTTGTCGGGTTGTAATGTAATGGTACTCCTTTTAAGTAGGGTCCTTTGTTATTACAGAGGTAATCTTGTATCTCTATAAATGTTTTTCGTATATGTCCATGAGCTTACGAAGCTCGGAGCTCGGCCTTGGACTTTTTTATATATGTCCATTGGCTTACGAAGTTCGGAGCTCGGCCATAGACTTTTATGTATATGTCCATGGGCTTACGAGGCTCGGAGCTCGGCCATGGACTTTTATGTATATGTCCATCGGCTTACGAAGCTTGGAGCTCGGCCATGGACTTTTTTGTATATGTCCATGGGCTTACGAGGCTCGAAGCTCGGCCATGGACTTTTATGTATATGTCTATGGGCTTACGACGCTCGGAGCTCGGACATGGACTCTTTCGTATATTTCCATGGGCTTACGAAGCTCGGAGCTCGGCCATGGATTATTTTGTTTATGTTCATGGGCTTACGAGGCTCGGAGCTCGACCATGGAATTTTATGTACATGTCCATGGGCTTACAAAGCTCGGAGCTCGGCCATGGACTTTTATGTATATGTCCATGGGCTTACGAAGCTCGGAGCTCGGCCATGGACTTTTTTATATATGTCCATGGGCTTACGAGGCTCGGAGCTCGGCCATGGACTTTTATGTATATGTCCATGGGCTTACGACGCTCGGAGCTCAGCCATGGACTCTTTCGTATATGTCCATGGGCTTACGAAGCTCGGAGCTCGGCCATGGATGATTTTGTTTATGTTCATGGGCTTACGAGGCTCGGAGCTCGACCATGGACTTTTATGTACATGTCCATGGGCTTACGAAGCTCGGAGCTCGGCCATGGACTTTTTTTTGTATATGTCTGGTGTTATGCGAGGTGTATACGAAATAATTATATTTTACTACGAAATACTATTAAATACGATACAATTTTACACAAGTTATTTATTTATTTATTGAATGGGATATACCTATAAAATGTCCCGTTCATATTGATTATAAACGTTCCATATTAATTGATTTCGTTGCGAGGTTTTGACCTCTATATGAGACGTTTTTTCAAAGACTGCATTCGATTTTTAAAACAAAGCATAACCTTTAATTTATCGTTAAAAGTTTAAAAATGATAATCAAAAGTATAGCATATTCACACGACCATTACATAATGGTTTACAATAATATTACACAACAACATATGTCTTCGAATGCAGTTTTCAAACAATATTATACAAGCATGGACTCCAAATCTTGTCCTTAATTTAGTATGCAACACCAGAAGCTCTTAACAATTACCTGAGAATAAACATGCTCAAAACGTCAACAAAAATGTTGGTGAGTTATAGGTTTAGCCTATATATTTATCAATTCGTATTAATAGACCACAAGATTTCATATTTCCATTTCTTGTAAACATCATGCATGCATAAAAATCATTCATATGGTGAACACCTGGTAACCAACATTAACAAGATGCATATAAGAATATCCCCTATCATTTTGAGACATCCATCGGACATGATAAAACAACATCGAAGTACTAAAGCATCCGCAACCATGGATGGGGTTCGTTATGCCCAATAGATCTATCTTTAGGATTCGCGTCAATTAGTAGATCGGTTTACTAATTCTTAGGTTACCAAGCAAAAAGGGGCATATTCGGCTTCGATCATTCACCCATATAATGTAGTTTCATTTACTTGTGTCTATTTCGTAAAACATTTATAAAACTGCATGTATTCTCATCCCAAAATATTAGATTTTAAAAGTGGGACTATAACTCACTTTCACAGATTTTTACTTCTTCGGGAAGTAAGACTTGGCCACTGGTCGATTCACGAACCTATAACAAATATGTACATATTGTAGTGACCCGAACTTTTCCATGTTTATATATATTAATTGAGATTGATATTTACACGATTAAACGTTTCCAACATGTTAAGCAATCAAACTTGTTAAGACTTGATTAATTGAAATAGGTTTCATATAGACAATTGACCACCCAAGTTGACCGGTGATTCACGAACGTTAAAACTTGTAAAAACTATATGATGACATATATATGGATATATATATATATATATATATATATATATATATATATATATATATATATATATATATATATATATATATATATATATATATATATATATATATATATATATATATATATATATATATATATATATAGTTAACATGATATTATGATAAGTAAACATATCATTAAGTATATTAATAATGAACTACATATGTAAAAACAAGACTACTAACTTAATGATTTTTAAACGAGACATATATGTAACGATTATCGTTGTAAAGACATTTAATGTATATATATCATATTAAGAGATATTCATACATGATAATATCATGATAATATAATAATTTAAAATCTCATTTGATATTATAAACATTGGGTTAACAACATTTAACAAGATCGTTAACCTAAAGGTTTCAAAACAACACTTACATGTAACGACTAACGATGACTTAACGACTCAGTTAAAATGTATATACATGTAGTGTTTTAATATGTATTTATACACTTTTGAAAGACTTCCATACACTTATCAAAATACTTCTACTTAACAAAAATGCTTACAATTACATCCTCGTTCAGTTTCATCAACAATTCTACTCGTATGCACCCGTATTCGTACTCGTACAATACACAGCTCTTAGATGTATGTACTATTGGTATATACACTTCAATGATCAGCTCTTAGCAGCCCATGTTAGTCACCTAACACATGTGGGAACCATCATTTAGCAACTAGCATGAAATATCTCATAAAATTACAAAAATATGAGTAATCATTCATGACTTATTTACATGAAAACAAAATTACATATCCTTTATATCTAATCCATACACCAACGACCAAAAACACCTACAAACACTTTCATTCTTCAATTTTTTTCATCTAATTTGTAACATCCCGCCTTTTTCCGTTTACTTTTCCGTTTAACTATTTAAGTTCTGTTATATGTTTATAACACATCCCGTTAATATGCGTTGAATTATCTCGTTTATGTAATTCCCGCACCCGGTTTAAAGTTAAGGGACCAAACTTGCCAAGGGTTGAAACTTTTGACTAGGTCAAAGAGTCAACCCTCATCCTCATCCATTCAATCTCATCTCTTTCACTCTTACTACTTCAACTTTTCTCTCAACTTCCATACAAAGATTCATCATCCAAAATCGAGTTAGCGGTCATCTTGCCAAACAAATTACATATTTGAACTCCTCGTGATCTCCTCTTCGATTCCATACCGACCTCATCAAATTTGGGTAACTTTCTAAAACCACTAATTTTATGTGTTCTTGAGATTTTTGAGTTAAAAGGTTGTTAATTAGTGTCTATGGCTCAAGTCTAGTATAATTATGTGATTTGTATGCTTGTTCTTGCTATCTTGGTGTAACTAGTTCATATTGAAAGAATGCTTGCTTAATCTTGAGTTTTAGGTGTTCATATGTTGTTGAATGATGAAAGTTCATGTTTTAATTGTGTTCCTAACATCACTAGCTTCAAATTGGTATGTAGGTTGACATGGATTAGTTTCATATGCAAGATTGTTGAATTTGTGATTTGGGGTTAGGGTTTGATAGAAGTAAATTGAATTTTTGATGCATTAAATGCTTGTTAATGTTACTTGTAAGTGTTAGGTTGTGTTGTATGCTTAATTACCTTCGAAATGGCATATCGTTCATGTAATTTGGTTGCCAAATCATTAAATTGCAATTTTGACTTGTATGCATTGATTATGGAACATTAATTGCGGTTTTCGGTTGTTTTAAGTGCAAGTTTGATTGATGATATGTGTTTAGTTGCATTCCTCGTCAAAATACCTTTCCAACGATGTATGATAGGCGTTATAAGTGTTTACGGGTCAAGTTTTGCGTTAAAATTGATTTTGGCTCGTGCATAGTTTTGCAAAACAGAAAAATAGCTGAACTACAGGTCGCGCGGCGCGCACCATACCCCGCGCGGCGCGCCAACTGGCCTGGACAGATTCTGACCTCCATGTCCCTTTTAACGTGAAATGTTTGACTAGCTACCGACCTCCGATTCACATGAAACTTGTTTTAATATACTTGTATATGAATAATTAGCATGGAAAATTTGTCCGGGACCCGACCCGAACATGTTGACTTTTTCGTTGACTTTGACCCGACCAAGTTTGACTTTTTGTCAAACTTAACCAATTAATTATGCAATCTTCCTAACATGCTTTTATACTTGTATCTTGCATGAAACTTGACAATTTGCTTCACATGCTATATTAATCGAGTCGTATTGAGCCATAGGACTAATTGAACATCTTTGACCCTTCGTGACTATCGTTATTGATACAACCTAATTGTTTAGGTCGAGACTAGCATTGTTCTTTGCACGTTTACTTGTTGAAGTACTATTTCACTCTTGCAATCAAAGGTGAGATCATAGTCCCACTTTTACTCTTTTAAACTTACTTTTGGGATGAGAAAACATAAACGATTCTTTTGAACTAAGTGAACACAAGAACGGGAAAACAAACATTCTACATACGAGTTTAGAACGAAAATCCTCAATCCGATTATCATTAGTTACATCAGATGGTGTAAGCGAGAACTTATGTTATATGGCCATATGGGTTTGACAAACCCTCATTCAAACGGTTCGCTACCGTTTACGAATGAAATATATTTTCGGGAACAGTGTTGTTCTAGCACTAATTGATGGGGTATTCAATGGACGGAACGTTAAGCTTTGATAATTGGGTGCTCGTGAATATTAACTTTTAGAATGTACTATGGCTTTATCGATGTTGCAAATCTTGTGGTTCAACTTACTATTACTCATTTACTTATTTAAACCTATGATTTCACCAACGTTTTCGTTGACAGATTCTCTATGTTTTTCTCAGGTCCTTGAACTTAGGTGATACATGCTTCCGCTCATACTATTTGATACTTGCATTGGATGTCGAGTATACTTGCATACGTGGAGCGTCTTTTTGACTACTTTTAATCGTGTCGCACGTGTTTCATACAAACTTTAAACATTGTTATGTACTTGTTATGGAAACTACTTTTGTAAACTTTGAAACACCCTTATTTATGAAATGAATGCGACATACTTTTCGGTCAAACTTTGTTATAAAGACTTACGACCATGTAATGGGACCATACGTAGATGACGCCGTCATTTGACGATTTGTCGGGGTCGCTACAAGTGGTATCAGAGCTTTGGTTGTAGGGATTTAGAGTTCATTGGTGTCAACCCCGAGTCATAGGGTACATTGGTGAGTCTAGACTACAACCGGCATATAGACTTGACATAGGAATTACCTGACAATTTGTGCATTTATACTCGAACTCTCTTACTCATATCTACTCTTATTCTATCTAAATCTTGCGTTGTATAATTTAATTGACACGCCACCTTGACTATATGATGTAATGTCGAATGCACATATGAATTAGGGTAATATAATTCCCGGAAATTATATTACGGTGACTCATATGAACATACCGACATTATGCCATAAAGAATCTAAGGCGAGTCAAGGATAATTTTCTCTTTATCTTTATTCCATATCGCGGTTAGTATTATTTAGAATACTAACCAACGGTATTCTTTTGTTTTGAAGGAACAATGGCTCCTCGTCGTGTACGCCGCAATGAAACTCCCGAACAAGCTCTCGAACGGATGATAGCTACCGCCGTAGATGCGGCCATGGCCGGTCACTCTTCCAACAACAATAACAATAACAACAACCACAACAACAACAACAACAATGGGGCCGGTAACTCAAACGAGGGATGCTCCTACAAAGCTTTCATGGGGTGCAAACCTCACACTTATGATGGAACCGGTGGACCGGTTGTGCTTACTCGTTGGTTTGAACAAACCGAGGCCGTCTTTAGCATAAGCGGTTGTCGTGATCAAGACAAGGTCAAATACTCCACCCACACGTTCTCCGGTGTTGCTCTCACTTGGTGGAACACCTATGTTTAATCGGTGGGTACCGATGAAGCTCATGCCCTCTCTTGGGCCGATTTGAAGGAAAAGATGATTGTCGAATACTTTCCGCGCGAAGAAACCCGAAAGCTCGAGGAAGAACTAAGAGCTTTGAAAGCGGTCGGAAACGATCTTAAGGCTTATAATCAACGCTTCGCCGAACTATCCTTAATGTGTCCTAATCTTGTTAACCCCGAATCTCAAAGGATTGAGCTCTACATGCTCGGTCTTCCAAAAAGCATCAAACAAGGGGTGATGTCATCCAAACCCACTACTCATCAAGCCGCTATGAACATGGCCCGTCAATTAATCGAAACGGTTGACGAAATCGTAGTGCCGGCTCCTAAGGCCGAGGACAAGTCGGGTGGCAACAAAAGGAAATGGGAAGCCACTCCATCAACTAACTACAACAACAACACCTTCACCAAAAAGCCCTTCAACAACGACGGCAAGAAGGGTTATGTCGGAAACTTACCTTTGTGCAACAAGTGCCACAAACATCATTACGGCGAATGTAACAAGCTAATTTGTCACCGTTGCCAAGGAGTTGGTCATAGGGCCAACAATTGCACAAGCACCGCCCCCGTCGCTCGAAAGGGGCCCAATCCTCCAAAAACGGTCACTTGTTACGAATGTGGCCAAACGGGCCATTATAAGAACGAATGCCCGAAAAAGAAAACCAACCCCAACAACCGAGGCCGAGCCTTTAACATCAACACCGAGGAAGCCCGAGATGACAATGAACTAGTCACGGGTACGTTTCTTCTCAACAACACTTATGTTACTTGCTTATTCGATTCGGGTGCCGATAAATGTTTTGTGTCTAAGACTTTGGCTCCTACTCTTTGCACTCCACCACACCCCTTAGATACTACTTATTCTATCGAAGTGGCCGACGGAAAACTCTTAAGTGCCGACACATATTACCGGGGGTGTACTTTGAACATTTTGGGTAAGGAATTTGAAATTGACTTGATACCCATGGAATTAGGGAGTTTTGATGTAATAATCGGTATGAATTGGATGGTCAAAAATAAATCTCACATTCTTTGCGATCTTCACGCAATTCGAATTCCTATCGAGAATGGTGAACCATTGATTGTCTATGGCGACAAAAATTGCACCGGACTCAATCTCGTTTCGTGCCTTAAAGTCCGAAAGCTACTTCGCAAGGGTTGTTTCGCGATTCTTGCTCACGTTAAGAAAGTCGAGGCCGACGAAAAGCGTATCGAAGATGTGCCAATTGTTAGTGACTTTTCCGATGTATTTCCCGACGAATTACCGGGTCTTCCACCTCATCGAGCGGTTGAATTTCAAATCGATCTTATTCCAGGAGCCGCACCCGTAGCGCGTGCACCGTATAGACTCGCTCCATCTGAATTACAAGAATTACAAAGTCAAATCCAAGAGTTACTTGACCGTGGTTTCATTCAACCTAGCCATTCACCATGGGGCGCTCCGATTTTGTTCGTCAAGAAGAAAGACGGATCCCTACGAATGTGCATTGATTATCGTGAACTAAACAAATTGACGGTTAAGAACCGATATCCTCTTCCTCGCATCGATGACCTCTTTGATCAACTACAAGGTTCTCGTGTATATTCAAAAATCGATCTCCGTTCGGGTTATCATCAACTAAGGGTTAAGGGGGAAGATATCTCCAAAACCGCTTTCCGGACTCGTTATGGTAGTTATGAATTCCTTGTCATGCCTTTCGGTCTCACTAACGCACCGGCGGTGTTCATGGATCTCATGAACCGCGTGTGCAAACCTTACCTCGACAAATTCGTTATCGTGTTCATCGATGATATTTTGATCTATTCTAAAAACGAAGAGGAACACAAAGAACATCTCCGACTCGTGCTTGAACTCTTGAGAAAAGAACAACTCTATGCCAAGTTCTCCAAGTGTGAATTTTGGTTGAAGGAAGTTCAATTCCTCGGTCATGTTGTAAGTGATCAAGGCATTAAAGTCGATCCCGCGAAAATCGAAGCCATTAGTAAATGGGAGACTCCTACTACTCCTACTCAAATTCGTCAATTCTTGGGTCTCGCCGGATACTATCGTAAATTCATCAAGGATTTCTCCTTAATCGCTCGCCCTCTAACCGCGTTAACTCACAAGGAACGAAAATTCGTTTGGACATCCGAACAAGAAACCGCTTTTCAAATCTTGAAAACTAAGCTAACCACCGCTCCTATCTTGTCACTTCCCGAAGGCAATGATGATTTTGTTGTATATTGTGATGCCTCGAAAAACGGGTATGGATGCGTATTAATGCAACGAAAGAAAGTCATTGCTTATGCCTCTCGACAACTCAAAGTCCACGAACGAAACTACACGACACATGATCTTGAACTCGGTGCCGTCATCTTTGCACTTAAGTTATGGAGACATCATCTTCTTGGTACCAAAAGTACCATCTTTACCGATCACAAAAGTCTCCAACATATCTTCGATCAAAAGCAACTAAACATGAGACAACGAAGGTGGATTGAGACCTTGAACGATTATAATTGCGAGCTTCGTTATCACCCCGGAAAGGCAAATGTAGTGGCCGATGCCTTAAGTCGAAAGGAAAGAGCGGTGCCTCTTCGTGTCCGAGCTTTAAACATCACCATTCACTCCAACCTTAATAGCCAAATTCGTGTAGCCCAAGAGGAGGCTCTTAAAGACAACAACATCGCACGCGAACTTTTAAACATTCTCGTCTCCCGATTCGAAGTTAAGGAGACCGGACTTCGATATTACGCCGGAAGAATTTGGGTGCCTAGATATGGCGACTTACGAAACCTCATCCTAGACGAAGCCCACAAATCGCGATACTCGATTCATCCCGGCGCCAATAAGATGTACCACGACCTTAAAGAACGATATTGGTGGCCGAACATCAAAAAGGAAGTCGCTACTTACGTTGCCAAATGTTTGACTTGCGCTAAAGTCAAAGCCGAACACCAAAGACCGTTCGGGTTACTTCAACAACCCGAGATCCCGCAATGGAAGTGGGAAAGGATCACGATGGATTTTATCACCAAACTACCAAAAACGTCAGGCGGTTATGATACTATTTGGGTCATTGTCGATCGCCTCACCAAATCCGCGCACTTTCTCGCCATGAAAGAGACCGACAAAATGGAGAAACTTGCACGACTATACATTAAGGAGATTGTAGCCCGACACGGTGTACCTTTATCGATTATCTCCGACCGAGATGGTCGTTTCGTTTCTAGATTTTGGCGTACGTTACAAGAAGCGCTGGGAACGCGTTTGGACATGAGCACCGCATATCATCCCCAAACCGATGGGCAAAGTGAACGTACAATACAAACCTTAGAGGATATGTTACGAGCCTGCGTTGTTGATTTTGGAAAAGCTTGGGACAATCACTTACCTCTCGCCGAATTCTCTTACAATAATAGTTATCACGCGAGTATTAAGGCCGCACCTTTTGAAGCGTTATATGGTCGAAAATGTCGCTCTCCTCTTTGTTGGGCCGAAGTGGGTGACGTGCAAATTTCCGGGCCCGATCTCATTCACGAAACCACCGAGAAGATTCTTCAAATCCGAGATAGGCTTCGGACGGCCCGGAGTCGTCAAAAATGCTATACCGACAAAAGACGCAAAGACCTCGAATTTCAAGTCGGCGACCGCGTCATGTTAAAAGTCGCACCTTGGAAAGGTGTCATCCGTTTTGAGAAACGTGGGAAACTAAATCCGCGGTACGTTGGTCCTTTCGAAATCTTAGAACGTGTTGGAACCGTTGCGTATCGTTTGGATCTTCCGCCTCAACTAAGCTCCGTCCATCCTACTTTTCATGTATCTAACTTGAAGAAATGTCTTGCCGAGCCCGATATCGTCGTTCCTCTCGAGGAACTTACTATTAATGACAAACTCCATTTTGTGGAGGAACCGGTTGAAATTGTGGACTACGTCGAGAAGGAATTAAAACAAAGCCGGATCCCGATTGTTAAGGTTCGTTGGAACGCCAAAAGAGGACCCGAGTTTACTTGGGAAAGAGAAGATCAAATGCGAAAGAAACACCCTCATCTATTCCCGGTTCCGGAAACGTCAGATTCCGAGGAAGAAACAACGACTACTACGCCTACCTAAATTTCGGGACGAAATTTCTTTTAAGGTGTAGGTAATGTAACATCCCGCCTTTTTCCGTTTACTTTTCCGTTTAACTATTTAAGTTCCGTTATATGTTTATAACACATCCCGTTAATATGCGTTGAATTATCTCGTTTAGGTAATTCTCGCACCCGGTTTAAAGTTAAGGGACCAAACTTGCCAAGGGTTGAAACTTTTGACTAGGTCAAAGAGTCAACCCTCATCCTCATCCATTCAATCTCATCTCTTTCACTCTTACTACTTCAACTTTTCTCTCAACTTCCATACAAAGATTCATCATCCAAAATCGAGTTAGCGGTCATCTTGCCAAACAAATTACATATTTGAACTCCTCGTGATCTCCTCTTCGATTCCATACCGACCTCATCAAATTTGGGTAACTTTCTAAAACCACTAATTTTATGTGTTCTTGAGATTTTTGAGTTAAAAGGTTGTTAATTAGTGTCTATGGCTCAAGTCTAGTATAATTATGTGATTTGTATGCTTGTTCTTGCTATCTTGGTGTAACTAGTTCATATTGAAAGAATGCTTGCTTAATCTTGAGTTTTAGGTGTTCATATGTTGTTGAATGATGAAAGTTCATGTTTTAATTGTGTTCCTAACATCACTAGCTTCAAATTGGTATGTAGGTTGACATGGATTAGTTTCATATGCAAGATTGTTGAATTTGTGATTTGGGGTTAGGGTTTGATAGAAGTAAATTGAATTTTTGATGCATTAAATGCTTGTTAATGTTACTTGTAAGTGTTAGGTTGTGTTGTATGCTTAATTACCTTTGAAACGGCATATCGTTCATGTAATTTGGGTGCCAAATCATTAAATTGCAATTTTGACTTGTATGCATTGATTATGGAACATTAATTGCGGTTTTCGGTTGTTTTAAGTGCAAGTTTGATTGATGATATGTGTTTAGTTGCATTCCTCGTCAAAATACCTTTCCAACGATGTATGATAGGCGTTATAAGTGTTTACGGGTCAAGTTTTGCGTTAAAATTGATTTTGGCTCGTGCATAGTTTTGCAAAACAGAAAAATAGCTGAACTACAGGTCGCGCGGCGCGCACCATACCCCGCGCGGCGCGCCAACTGGCCTGGACAGATTCTGACCTCCATGTCCCTTTTAACGTGAAATGTTTGACTAGCTACCGACCTCCGATTCACATGAAACTTGTTTTAATATACTTGTATATGAATAATTAGCATGGAAAATTTGTCCGGGACCCGACCCGAACATGTTGACTTTTTCGTTGACTTTGACCCGACCAAGTTTGACTTTTTGTCAAACTTAACCAATTAATTATGCAATCTTCCTAACATGCTTTTATACTTGTATCTTGCATGAAACTTGACAATTTGCTTCACATGCTATATTAATCGAGTCGTATTGAGCCATAGGACTAATTGAACATCTTTGACCCTTCGTGACTATCGTTATTGATACAACCTAATTGTTTAGGTCGAGACTAGCATTGTTCTTTGCACGTTTACTTGTTGAAGTACTATTTCACTCTTGCAATCAAAGGTGAGATCATAGTCCCACTTTTACTCTTTTAAACTTACTTTTGGGATGAGAAAACATAAACGATTCTTTTGAACTAAGTGAACACAAGAACGGGAAAACAAACATTCTACATACGAGTTTAGAACGAAAATCCTCAATCCGATTATCATTAGTTACATCAGATGGTGTAAGCGAGAACTTATGTTATATGGCCATATGGGTTTGACAAACCCTCATTCAAACGGTTCGCTACCGTTTACGAATGAAATATATTTTCGGGAACAGTGTTGTTCTAGCACTAATTGATGGGGTATTCAACGGACGGAACGTTAAGCTTTGATAATTGGGTGCTCGTGAATATTAACTTTTAGAATGTACTATGGCTTTATCGATGTTGCAAATCTTGTGGTTCAACTTACTATTACTCATTTACTTATTTAAACCTATGATTTCACCAACGTTTTCGTTGACAGATTCTCTATGTTTTTCTCAGGTCCTTGAACTTAGGTGATACATGCTTCCGCTCATACTATTTGATACTTGCATTGGATGTCGAGTATACTTGCATACGTGGAGCGTCTTTTTGACTACTTTTAATCGTGTCGCACGTGTTTCATACAAACTTTAAACATTGTTATGTACTTGTTATGGAAACTACTTTTGTAAACTTTGAAACACCCTTATTTATGAAATGAATGCGACATACTTTTCGGTCAAACTTTGTTATAAAGACTTACGACCATGTAATGGGACCATACGTAGATGACGCCGTCATTTGACGATTTGTCGGGGTCGCTACATATTTGATCTCTCTCAAGTTCTATCTTCAAGTTCTAAGTGTTCTTCATAAATTCTACAAGTTCTAGTTACATAAAATCAAGAATACTTTCAAGTTTGCTAGCTCACTTCCAATCTTGTAAGGTGATCATCTAACCTCCAGAAATCTTTGTTTCTTACAGTAGGTTATCATTCTAATACAAGGTAATAATCATATTCAAACTTTGGTTCAATTTCTATAACTATAACAATCTTATTTCAAGTGATGATCTTACTTGAAATTGTTTTCGTGTCATGATTCTGCTTCAAGAACTTTGAGCCATCCAAGGATCCGTTGAAGCTAGATCCATTTTTCTCTTTTCCAGTAGGTTTATCCAAGGAACTTAAGGTAGTAATAATGTTCATAACATCATTCGATTCATACATATAAAGCTATCTTATTCGAAGGTTTAAACTTGTAATCACTAGAACATAGTTTAGTTAATTCTAAACTTGTTCGCAAATAAAAGTTAATCCTTCTAACTTGACTTTTAAAATCAACTAAACACATGTTCTATATCTATATGATATGCTAACTTAATGATTTAAAACCTGGAAACACGAAAAACACCATAAAACCGGATTTACGCCGTCGTAGTAACACCGCGGGCTGTTTTAGGTTAGTTAATTAAAAACTATGATAAACTTTGATTTAAAAGTTGTTATTCTGATAAAATGATTTTTATTATGAACATGAAACTATATCCAAAAATTATGGTTAAACTCAAAGTGGAAGTATGTTTTCTAAAATGGTCATCTAGACGTCGTTCTTTCGACTGAAATGACTACCTTTAAAAAAACGACTTGTAACTTATTTTTCTGACTAGAAACCTATACTTTTTTTGTTTAGATTCATAAAATAGAGTTCAATATGAAACCATAGCAATTTGATTCACTCAAAACGGATTTAAAATGAAGAAGTTATGGGTAAAACAAGATTGGATAATTTTTCTCATTTTAGCTACGTGAAAATTGGTAACAAATCTATTCCAACCATAACTTAATCAACTTGTATTGTATATTATGTAATCTTGAGATACCATAGACACGTATACAATGTTTCGACCTATCATGTCGACACATCTATATATATTTCGGAACAACCATAGACACTCTATATGTGAATGTTGGAGTTAGCTATACAGGGTTGAGGTTGATTCCAAAATATATATAGTTTGAGTTGTGATCAATACTGAGATATGTATACACTGGGTCGTGGATTGATTCAAGATAATATATATTGATTTATTTCTGTACATCTAACTGTGGACAACTAGTTGTAGGTTACTAACGAGGACAGCTGACTTAATAAACTTAAAACATCAAAATGTATTAAAAGTGTTGTAAATATATTTTGAACATACTTTGATATATATGTACATATTTGTTATAGGTTTCATGAATCGACCAGTGGCCAAGTCTTACTTCCCGACGAAGTAAAAATCTGTGAAAGTGAGTTATAGTCCCACTTTTAAAATCTAATATTTTTGGGATGAGAATACATGCAGGTTTTATAAATGATTTACAAAATAGACACAAGTACGTGAAACTACATTCTATGGTTGAATTATCGAAATCGAATATTCCCCTTTTTATTAAGTCTGGTAATCTAAGAATTATGGAACAGACACCCTAATTGACGCGAATCCTAAAGATAGATCTATCGGGCCCAACAAGCCCCATCCAAAGTACCGGATGCTTTAGTACTTCGAAATTTATATCATATCCGAAGGGTGTCCCGGAATGATGGGGATATTCTTATATATGCATCTTGTTAATGTTGATTACCAGGTGTTCACCATATGAATAATTTTTATCTCTATGTATGGGATGTATATTGAAATATGAAATCTTGTGGTCTATTATTATGATTTGATAATATATAGGTTAAACCTATAGCTCACCAACATTTTTGTTGTCGTTTTAAGCATGTTTATTCTCAGGTGATTATTAAGAGCTTCTGCTGTCGCATACTTAAATAAGGACGAGATTTGGAGTCCATGCTTCTATGATATTGTGTAAAAACTGCATTCACGAAACTTATTTTGTTGTAACATATTTGTATTGTAAACTATTATGTAATGGTCGTGTGTAAACAGGATATTTTAGATTATCATTATTTGATAATCTACGTAAAGCTTTTTAAACCTTTATTGATGAAATAAAGGTTATGGTTTGTTTTAAAATGAATGCAGTCTTTGAAAAACGTCTCATATAGAGGTCAAAACCTCGCAACGAAATCAATTAATATAGAACGTTTTTAATCAATAAGAACGGGACATTTCAGTTGGTATCCGAGCGTTGGTCTTAGAGAACCAGAATTTTGCATTAGTGTGTCTTATCGAGTTTGTTAGGATGCATTAGTGAGTCTGGACTTCGACCGTGTTTACTTGAAAAATGATTGCTTAACAAATTTTGTTGGAAACTATATATTTTTAACATGTGAATATTATGTGATATATTAATCTCTTAACGCGTTTGACTTTATGTGATAGATGTCTACCTCTAGAACAAGTCCCATTGACTCACCTAATAATAATGAAGAGTCAAATGTAAATTGGAATGATTCATGGACTGATTCACAAGTTCCCGAAGAGGAACCGGAAGAAGAGTCGGAACCGGAAGAAGAATCGGAACCGGAAGAAGAATCAGAACCGGATGAAGAAATAGAACCGGTGGGGGAAATAATAAAATGGTTAAGTAAAAGAAAATCCTCAACCAACCGACCAAGGTTAATTATGGTCAATGGTGTTTCCGCCAAGGAAGCAAAATATTGGGAGGATTACCAATTCCCCGATGAATCGGATTCCGACGAGAATTCCGATGATGTTATAGAAATTACCCCAACTGAATTTAAAAAGGCAAAAGAAAATAATAAGGGAAAGGGCATAAAAATAGAGAAATCTAATTCCAACCCCGATGAACTTTATATGTATCGTCAACCCCCGAAGTCCTTAAGTTGTAACAATGACCCGAGAACCTCTAAACCACCAGGTTTTTCTAAACCAATGTGGAAAACGACGGCTCGTATTAGGGGAACATCATATATCCCTAGAAACTTGGCAAAACGAACTAAAACCGAAGAAGAAGAAAGAGCGAGTCGGAATAAGATAGTTGTATTCGTGTGGTGTAATATATGTAATATAGTGTGCTTATGCTTTATGATATATGTAAAAATTGCTTGTATTAATAAGTATTTTTTTTTATGAATCTAACTCTTGTCTATTTTACAGTATAAAAACACAAAATGGATAGACAACCCAATATTTTAAGAGACCTACCCGGAGACATGATTGATGAAATCTTGTCTAGAGTCGGTCAGAATTCTTCGACACAACTATTTAAGGCGAGATCAGTTTGTAAGACATTCGAAGAACGTTCCAAGAATGCCTTGGTTTATAAAAGGCTTTCGTTCGAAAGATGGGGGATATCACATTGGGAAATCCATAAGTTACGATGTGTTTACTTTGACGCATATATTGCGGGGAACCCAAATGCTATTTTACGCAATGGGTTAAGAAATTATTTTGACTCAATATATCCGAATATTGGACTTCGTGATTTAGAAAAAGCGGCTAACATGCAACATAAAGAAGCATGTTATGCTTACGGATTAGTAATGTTCGCTTCTCACCAAAGTGAGAACAAGAACATCGGGCTACAACTATTAAACAAAACGTTCCCACAAGTGACGGAGTCGGTAATTGGGGTAAGAAATGAGGTTTTTAGATTGTTACGGGACTGTTGGACATTACGTAACCCTCGTCCCTTTGACGATGTTACAACACGCTGTCTTATCAACGGCCATAACGGTTATGTTCCACAAGACTAAGGATGGGAAGTAGTCCTAGTAAAACCAGAATGCATGACTTGTTTCTGGACGTATGAATTACGTGTCTTTATTGCCTTTGCTGAACGACTTGTGTACTAGCTAGAATTATCTTCACAACCATCTTGTATCAAATTTATTGTGTGCTATATTTCATGCTATATGTAAAATAAGCGGTATTGTAAGTTTGTAAAATATTGTGTAAAAGTTTGAACGCGAAATATTATTATAATCAGTTTTTCATATAGAATTGTAGTAGTTGAATTGTATATTAGCTACTAAGTATGAACTTAACGGGTAGGTACTACCCGAATTTAAACTTATAAAACTCTAATATGAAGAAAAAGCTTTTATAAATGAGTTCATATTATGCTACGAAATACTATTAACTACTCTTAATATTCTGTTTGATTAACTTGTTCCATTTGACTATTTTGAAGGAAATGGCACCGACTACTCGACACATCGTGAATATGAATGAAGAGGAATTCTGTACTTTTCTAGCTTCTAACATAGTCGCAGTACAGGCTGCGCTACATACCAACAATAACCTTGGATCTAGCAGTACAGGAAATCGTGTAGGATGCACCTACAAAGAATTCACTGCCTGCAAACCTTTGGAATTTGATGGAACTGAAGGACCGATCGGATTGAAACGGTGGACCGAGAAGGTCGAATCGGTGTTTGCCATAAGTAAGTGTTCTGAAGAGGACAAACTGAAGTACGCTACGCATACCTTCACAGGTTCTGCGTTAACATGGTGGAATACCTATCTAGAGCAAGTGGGACAAGACGATGCGTACGCACTACCGTGGTCAGCATTCAAGCACTTGATGAACGAGAAGTACCGTCCCAGAACCGAGGTCAATAAGCTCAAGACAGAACTTAGAGGGTTAGGAACCCAAGGATTTGATATTACCACGTACGAAAGACAATTCACAGAATTGTGCCTATTGTGTCCGGGAGCGTTTGAAGATGAGGAAGAGAAGATCGACGCGTTTGTGAAAGGATTACCGGAAAGAATCCAAGAAGATATAAGTTCACACGAGCCCGCCTCCATACAACAGGCATGTAGAATGGCTCACAAACTAGTGAACCAGATTGAAGAAAGAATTAAAGAACAGACTGCTGAAGAGGCCAATGTGAAGCAAGTCAAAAGAAAGTGGGAGGAAAACGGTGATTAGAATCACCAATACAACAACAACAGCAATTACAACAATCATCCCAACAAGAATAATAACCGCAACAACGACAACAATCAGAAGCAGCTATGCCAAAGGTGTGAAAAGTATCACTCGGGGTTCTGCACCAAATTTTGCAACAAGTGTAAAAGAAATGGTCATAGCGCGGCGAAGTGTGAGGTCTATGGACCAGGGGTTAATAGAACGAAAGGAACAAATGGTGTCGGAACGAGTAATGGCGGAGCAAGTAGTGTCGGAGCAAGTTATGCCAATGTAGTTTGTTATAAATGTGGAAAACCGGGCCACATTATTAGAAATTGCCCGAACCAGGAGAACACGAATGGACAAGGCCGCAGAAGAGTTTTCAATATTAATGCGGTAGAGGCACAGGAAGACCCAGAGCTTGTTACGGGTACGTTTCTTATTGACAATAAATCTGCTTACGTTTTATTTGATTCGGGTGCGGATAGAAGTTATATGAGTAGAGATTTTTGTGCTAAATTAAGTTGTCCATTGACGCCTTTGGATAGTAAATTTTTACTCGAATTAGCAAATGGTAAATTAATTTCAGCAGATAATATATGTCGGAATCGAGAAATTAAACTGGTTAGCGAATAATTTAAGATTGATTTGATACCAGTAGAGTTAGGGAGTTTTGATGTGATAATCGGTATGGACTGGTAGAAAGAAGTGAAAGCAGAGACCGTTTGTTACAAAAATGTAATTCGCATTATACGAGAAAAAGGAAAACCCTTAATGGTGTACGGAGAAAAGGGCAACACGAAGCTACACCTTATTAGTAATTTGAAGGCACAAAAACTAATAAGAAAAGGTTGCTATGCTATTCTAGCACACGTCGAGAAAGTACAAATTGAAGAAAAGAGCATCAATGATGTTCCCGTTGCAAAAGAATTTCCCGATGTATTTCCGAAAGAATTACCGAGATTACCCCCACATCGATCCGTTGAATTTCAAATAGATCTTGTACCAGGAGCTGCACCAATAGCTCGTGCTCCTTACAGACTCACACCCAGCGAGATGAAATAACTTTTAGAGCGTGGTTTCATTCGACCAAGCACATCACCGTGGGGAGCTCCTGTTTTGTTTGTCAAGAAGAAAGATGGTACATTCAGATTGTGTATCGACTACCGAGAGTTGAACAAACTTACCATCAAGAACCGCTACCCATTACCGAGAATTGACGACTTATTTGATCAACTACAAGGCTCGTCTGTTTATTCAAAGATTGACTTATGTTCCGGGTATCATCAAATGCGGGTGAAAGAAGATGATATTCCAAAGACTGCTTTCAGAACACGTTACGGTCATTACGAGTTTATGGTCATGCTGTTTGGTTTAACTAATGCACCAGCTGTGTTCATGGACCTTATGAACCGAGTGTGTGGACCATACCTTGACAAGTTTGTCATTGTTTTCATTGATGACATACTTATTTACTCAAAGAATGACAAAGAACACGGTGAACATTTGAGAAAGGTGTTAGAAGTATTGAGGAAAGAACAATTGTACGCTAAGTTTTCAAAGTATGCATTTTGGTTGGAAGAAGTTCAATTCCTCGGTCACATAGTGAACAAAGAAGGTATTAAGGTGGATCCGGCAAAGATAGAAACTGTTGAAAAGTGGGAAACCCCGAAAACTCCGAAACACATACGCCAGTTTTTAGGACTAGCTGGTTACTACAGAAGGTTCATCCAAGACTTTTCCAGAATAGCAAAATCCTTGACTGCATTAACGCATAAAGGGAAGAAATTTGAATGGAATGATGAACAAGAGAAAGCATTTCAGTTATTGAAGAAAAAGCTAACTACGGTGAAATGTCCCGTTCTTATTGATTAAAAACGTTCCATATTAATTGATTTCGTTGCGAGGTTTTGACCTCTATATGAGACGTTTTTCAAAGACTGCATTCATTTTAAAACAAACCATAACCTTTATTTCATCAATAAAGGTTTAAAAAGCTTTACGTAGATTATCAAATAATGATAATCTAAAATATCCTGTTTACACACGACCATTACATAATGGTTTACAATACAAATATGTTACAACAAAATAAGTTTCTTGAATGCAGTTTTTACACAATATCATACAAGCATGGACTCCAATTCTCGTCCTTATTTAAGTATGCGACAGCGGAAGCTCTTAATAATCACCTGAGAATAAACATGCTTAAAACGTCAACAAAAATGTTGGTGAGTTATAGGTTTAACCTATATATATCAAATCATAATAATAGACCACAAGATTTCATATTTCAATACACATCCCATACATAGAGATAAAAATCATTCATATGGTGAACACCTGGTAACCGACAATGACAAGATGCATATATAAGAATATCCCCATCATTCCGGGACACCCTTCGGATATGATATAAATTTCGAAGTACTAAAGCATCCGGTACTTTGGATGGGGTTTGTTAGGCCCAATAGATCTATCTTTAGGATTCGCGTCAATTAGGGTGCCTGTTCCCTAATTCTTAGATTACCAGACTTAATAAAAAGGGGCATATTCGATTTCGATAATTCAACCATAGAATGTAGTTTCACGTACTTGTGTCTATTTTGTAAATCATTTATAAAACCTGCATTATTCTCATCCCAAAAATATTAGATTTTAAAAGTGGGACTATAACTCACTTTCACAGATTTTTACTTCATCGGGAAGTAAGACTTGGCCACTGGTTGATTCACGAACCTATAACAATATATACATATATATCAAAGTATGTTCAAAATATATTTACAACACTTGTAATATATTTTGATGTTTTAAGTTTATTAAGTCAGCTGTCCTCGTTAGTAACCTACAACTAGTTGTTCACAGTTAGATGTACAGAAATAAATCGATAAATATTATCTTGAATCAATCCACTACCCAGTGTATACGTATCTCAGTATTGATCACAACTCAAACTATATATATTTTGGAATCAACCTCAACCCTGTATAGCTAACTCCAACATTCACATATAGAGTGTCTATGGTTGTTCCGAAATATATATAGATGTGTCGACATGATAGGTCGAAACATTGTATATGTGTCTATGGTATCTCAAGATTACATAATATATAATACAAGTTGATTAAGTTATGGTTGGAATAGATTTGTTACCAATTTTCACGTAGCTAAAATGAGAAAAATTATCCAATCTTGTTTTACCCATAACTTCTTCATTTTAAATCCGTTTTGAGTGAATCAAATTGCTATGGTTTCATATTGAACTCTATTTTATGAATCTAAACAAAAAAAGTATAGGTTTCTAGTCAGAAAAATAAGTTACAAGTCGTTTTTGTAAAGGTAGTGATTTCAGTCGAAAGAACGACGTCTAGATGACCATTTTAGAAAACATACTTCCACTTTGAGTTTAACCATAATTTTTGGATATAGTTTCATGTTCATAATAAAAATCATTTTCTCAGAATAACAACTTTTAAATCAAAGTTTATCATAGTTTTTAATTAACTAACCCAAAACAGCCCGCGGTGTTACTACGACGGCGTAAATCCGGTTTTACGGTGTTTTTCGTGTTTCCAGGTTTTAAATCATTAAGTTAGCATATCATATAGATATAGAACATGTGTTTAGTTGATTTTAAAAGTCAAGTTAGAAGGATTAACTTTTGTTTGCGAACAAGTTTAGAATTAACTAAACTATGTTCTAGTGATTACAAGTTTAAACCTTCGAATAAGATAGCTTTATATGTATGAATCGAATGATGTTATGAACATCATTACTACCTTAAGTTCCTTGGATAAACCTACTGGAAAAGAGAAAAATGGATCTAGCTTCAATGGATCCTTGGATGGCTCGAAGTTCTTGAAGCAGAATCATGACACGAAAACAAGTTCAAGTAAGATCATCACTTGAAATAAGATTGTTATAGTTATAGAAATTGAACCAAAGTTTGAATATGATTATTACCTTGTATTAGAATGATAACCTACTGTAAGAAACAAAGATTTCTTGAGGTTGGATGATCACCTTACAAGATTGGAAGTGAGCTAGCAAACTTGAAAGTATTCTTGATTTTATGAAACTAAAACTTTTAGAATTTATGAAGAACACTTAGAACTTGAAGATAGAACTTGAGAGAGATCAATTAGATGAAGAAAATTGAAGAATGAAAGTGTTTGTAGGTGTTTTTGGTCGTTGGTGTATGGATTAGATATAAAGGATATGTTATTTTGTTTTCATGTAAATAAGTCATGAATGATTACTCATATTTTTGTAATTTTATGAGATATTTCATGCTAGTTGCCAAATGATGGTTCCCACATGTGTTAGGTGACTCACATGGGCTGCTAAGAGCTGATCATTGGAGTGTATATACCAATAGTACATACATCTAAAAGCTGTGTATTGTACGAGTACGAATACGGGTGCATACGAGTAGAATTGTTGATGAAACTGAACGAGGATCTAATTGTAAGCATTTTTGTTAAGTAGAAGTATTTTGATAAGTGTCTTGAAGTCTTTCAAAAGTGTATGAATACATATTAAAACACTACATGTATATACATTTTAACCGAGTCGTTAAGTCATCGTTAGTCGTTACATGTAAATGTTGTTTTGAAACCTTTAGGTTAACGATCTTGTTAAATGTTGTTAACCCAATGTTTATAATATCAAAAGAGATTTTAAATTATTATATTATGATGATATTATGATGTACGAATATCTCTTAATATGATAAATATACATTAAATGTCGTTACAACGATAAACGTTACATATATGTCTCGTTTCAAAATCATTAAGTTAGTAGTCTTGTTTTTACATATGTAGTTCATTGTTAATATAATTAATGATATGTTTACCTATCATAATATCATGTTAACTATATATATAACCATATATATGTCATCATATAGTTTTTTACAAGTTTTAACGTTCGTGAATCACCGGTCAACTTGGGTGGTCAATTGTCTATATGAAACATATTTCAATTAATCAAGTCTTAACAAGTTTGATTGCTTAACATGTTGGAAACATTTAATCATGTAAATATCAATCTCAATTAATATATATAAACATGGAAAATTTCGGGTCACTACAGTACCTACCCGTTAAATAAATTTCGTCCCGAAATTTTAAGCTGTTGAAGGTGTTGACGAATCTTCTGGAAATAGATGCGGGTATTTCTTCTTCATCTGATCTTCACGCTCCCAGGTGAACTCGGGTCCTCTACGAGCATTCCATCGAACCTTAACAATTGGTATCTTGTTTTGCTTAAGTCTTTTAACCTCACGATCCATTATTTCGACGGGTTCTTCGATGAATTGAAGTTTTTCGTTGATTTGGATTTCATCTAACGGAATAGTGAGATCTACTTTAGCAAAACATTTCTTCAAATTCGAAACGTGGAAAGTGTTATGTACAGCCGCGAGTTGTTGAGGTAACTCTAGTCGGTAAGCTACTGGTCCGACACGATCAATAATCTTGAATGGTCCAATATACCTTGGATTTAATTTCCCTCATTTACCAAATAGAACAACGCCTTTCCAAGGTGCAACTTTAAGCATGACCATCTCTCCAATTTCAAATTCTATATCTTTTCTTTTAATGTCAGCGTAGCTCTTTTGTCGACTTTGGGCGGTTTTCAACCGTTGTTGAATTTGGATAATCTTCTCGGTAGTTTCTTGTATAATCTCCGGACCCGTAATCTGTCTATCCCCCACTTCACTCCAAAAAATCGGACACCTGCACTTTCTACCATAAAGTGCTTCAAACGGCGCCATCTCAATGCTTGAATGGTAGCTGTTATTGTAGGAAAATTCTGCTAATGGTAGATGTCGATCCCAACTGTTTCCGAAATCAATAACACATGCTCGTAGCATGTCTTCAAGCATTTGTATCGTCCTTTCGCTCTGCCCATCAGTTTGTGGATGATAGGCAGTACTCATGTCTAGACGAGTTCCTAATGCTTGCTGTAATGTCTGCCAGAATCTTGAAATAAATCTGCCATCCCTATCAGAGATAATAGAGATTGGTATTCCATGTCTGGAGATGACTTCCTTCAAATACAGTCGTGCTAACTTCTCCATCTTGTCATCTTCTCTTATTGGCAGGAAGTGTGCTGATTTGGTGAGACGATCAACTATTACCCAAATAGTATCAAAACCACTTGCAGTCCTTGGCAATTTAGTGATGAAATCCATGGTAATGTTTTTCCATTTCCATTCCGGGATTTCGGGTTGTTGAAGTAGACCTGATGGTTTCTGATGCTCAGCTTTGACCTTAGAACACGTCAAACATTCTCCTACGTATTTAGCAACATCGGCTTTCATACCCGGCCACCAAAAATGTTTCTTGAGATCCTTGTACATCTTCCCCGTTCCAGGATGTATTGAGTATCTGGTTTTATGAGCTTCTCTAAGTACCATTTCTCTCATATCTCCAAATTTTGGTACCCAAATCCTTTCAGCCCTATACCGGGTTCCGTCTTCCCGAATATTAAGATGCTTCTCCGATCCTTTGGGTATTTCATCCTTTAAATTTCCCTCTTTTAAAACTCCTTGTTATGCCTCCTTTATTTGAGTAGTAAGGTTATTATGAATCATTATATTCATAGATTTTACTCGAATGGGTTCTCTGTCCTTCCTGCTCAAGGCATCGGCTACCACATTTGCCTTCCCCGGGTGGTAACGAATCTCAAAGTCATAATCATTCAACAATTCAATCCACCTACGCTGCCTCATATTCAGTTGTTTCTGATTAAATATGTGTTGAAGACTTTTGTGGTCGGTATAGATAATACTTTTGACCCCATATAAGTAGTGCCTCCAAGTCTTTAATGCAAAAACAACCGCGCCTAATTCATAATCATGCGTCGTATAATTTTGTTCGTGAATCTTCAATTGTCTAGACGCATAAGCAATCACCTTCGTTCGTTGCATTAATACACAACCGAGACCTTGCTTTGATGCGTCACAATAAATCACAAAATCATCATTCCCTTCAGGCAATGACAATATAGGTGCCGTAGTTAGCTTTTTCTTCAATAACTGAAATGCTTTCTCTTGTTCATCATTCCATTCAAATTTCTTCCCTTTATGCGTTAATGCAGTCAAGGGTTTTGCTATTCTGGAAAAGTCTTGGATGAACCTTCTGTAGTAACCAGCTAGTCCTAAAAACTGGCGTATGTGTTTCGGAGTTTTCGGGGTTTCCCACTTTTCAACAGTTTCTATCTTTGCCGGATCCACCTTAATACCTTCTTTGTTCACTATGTGACCGAGGAATTGAACTTCTTCCAACCAAAATGCACACTTTGAAAACTTAGCGTACAATTTTTCCTTCCTCAATACTTCTAACACCTTTCTCAAATGTTCACCGTGTTCTTGGTCATTCTTTGAGTAAATAAGTATGTCATCAATGAAAATAATGACAAACTTGTCAAGGTATGGTCCACACACTCGGTTCATAAGGTCCATGAACACAGCTGGTGCATTAGTTAAACCAAACGGCATGACCATAAACTCATAATGACCGTAACGTGTTCTGAAAGCAGTCTTTGGAATATCATCTTCTTTCACCCGCATTTGATGATACCCGGAACGTAAGTCAATCTTTGAATAAATAGACGAGCCATGTAGTTGATCAAATAAGTCGTCGATTCTCGGTAGTGGGTAGCGGTTCTTGATGGTAAGTTTGTTCAACTCTCGGTAGTCGATACACAACCTGAATGTACCATCTTTCTTCTTGACAAACAAAACAGGAGCTCCCCACGGTGATGTGCTTGGTCGAATGAAACCACGCTCTAAAAGTTCTTGTAATTGGCTTTGCAGTTCTTTCATCTCGCTGGGTGCGAGTCTGTAAGGAGCACGAGCTATTGGTGCAGCTCCTGGTACAAGATCTATTTGAAATTCAACGGATCGATGTGGGGGTAATCCCGGTAATTCTTTCGGAAATACATCGGGAAATTCTTTTGCAATGGGAACATCATTGATGCTCTTTTCTTCAGTTTGTACTTTCTCGACGTGTGCTAGAACAGCATAGCAACCTTTTCTTATTAGTTTTTGTGCCTTCAAATTACTAATAAGATGTAGCTTCGTGTTGCCCTTTTCTCCGTACACCATTAAGGGTTTTCCTTTTTCTCGTATAATGCGAATTGCATTTTTGTAACAAACGATCTCCGCTTTCACTTCTTTCAACCAGTCCATACCGATTATCACATCAAAACTCCCTAACTCTACTGGTATCAAATCAATCTTAAATGTTTCGCTAACCAGTTTAATTTCTCGATTCCGACATATATTATCTGCTGAAATTAATTTACCATTTGCTAATTCGAGTAAAAATTTACTATCCAAAGGCGTCAATGGACAACTTAATTTAGCACAAAAATCTCTACTCATATAGCTTCTATCCGCACCCGAATCAAATAAAACGTAAGCAGATTTATTGTCAATAAGAAACGTACCCGTAACAAGCTCCGGGTCTTCCTGTGCCTCTGCCGCATTAATATTGAAAACTCTTCCACGGCCTTGTCCATTCGTGTTCTCCTGGTTCGGGCAATTTCTAATAATGTGGCCCGGTTTTCCACATTTATAACAAACTACATTGGCATAACTTGCTCCGACACTACTTGCTCCGCCATTACTCGTTCCGACACCATTTGTTCCTTTCGTTCTATTAACCCCTGGTCCGTAGACCTCACACTTCACCGCGCTATGACCGTTTCTTTTACACTTGTTGCAAAATTTGGTGCAGAACCCCGAGTGATTCTTTTCACACCTTTGGCATAGCTGCTTCTGATTGTTGTTGTTGTTGTTGCGGTTATTATTGTTGTTGGGATGATTGTTGTAGTTGCTGTTGTTGTTGTTGTTGTTGTTGTTGTTGTTGGGCCGTTTGTTGTAGTTGCAATTGATGTTGCGATTGTTGGGATAATTTTTGCGATTATTGTTGTAATTGCTGTTGTTGTTGTATTGGTGATTCTTATCACCATTTTCCTCCCACTTTCTTTTGACTTGCTTCACATTGGCCTCTTCAGCAGTCTGTTCTTTAATTCTTTCTTCAATCTGGTTCACGAGTTTGTAAGCCATTCTACATGCCTGTTGTATGGAGGCGGGCTCGTGTGAACTTATATCTTCTTGGATTCTTTCCGGTAATCCTTTCACAAACGCGTCGATCTTCTCTTTCTCATCTTCGAATGCTCCCGGACACAATAGGCACAATTCTGTGAATCGTCTTTCGTACGTGGTAATATCAAATCCTTGGGTTCGTAACCCTCTAAGTTCTGTCTTGAGCTTATTGACCTCGGTTCTGGGACGGTACTTCTCGTTCATCAAGTGCTTGAATGCTGACCACGGTAGTGCGTACGCATCGTCTTGTCCCACTTGCTCTAGATAGGTATTCCACCATGTTAACGCAGAACCTGTGAAGGTATGCGTAGCGTACTTTACTTTGTCCTCTTCAGTACACTTACTTATGGCAAACACCGATTCGACCTTCTCGGTCCACCGTTTCAATCCGATCGGTCCTTCGGTTCCATCAAATTCCAAAGGTTTGCAGGCAGTGAATTCTTTGTAGGTGCATCCTACACGATTTCCTGTACTGCTAGATCCAAGGTTATTATTGGTATGTAGCGCAGCCTGTACTGCGGCTATGTTTGAAGCTAGAAAAGTACGGAATTCCTCTTCATTCATATTCACGGTGTGTCGAGTAGTCGGTGCCATTTCCTTCAAAATAGTTAAATGGAACAAGTTAATCATACAGAATATTAAGAGTAGTTAATAGTATTTCGTAGCATAATATGAACTCATTTATAAAAGCTTTTTCTTCATATTAGCGTTTTATAAGTTTAAATTCGGGTAGTACCTACCCGTTAAGTTCATACTTAGTAGCTAATATACAATTCAACTACTACAATTCTATATGAAAAACTGATTATAATAATATTTCGCGTTCAAACTTTTATACAATATTTTACAAACTTACAATACCGCTTATTTTACATAAAGCATGAAATATAGCACGCAATAACTTCGATACAAGATAGTTGTGAAGATAATTCTAGCTAGTACACAAGTCGTTCAGCAAAGGCAATAAAGACACGTAATTCATACGTCCAGAAACAAGTCATGCATTCTGGTTTTACTAGGACTACTTCCCATCCTTGGTCTTGTGGAACATAACCGTTATGGCCATTGATAAGATAGCGTGTTGTAACATCATCAAAGGGACGAGGGTTACGTAATGACCAACAGTCTCGTAATAACCTAAAAACCTCATTTCTTACCCCAATTACCGACTCCGTCACTTGTGGGAACGTTTTGTTTAATAGTTGTAGCCCGATGTTCTTGTTCTCACTTTGGTGAGAAGCGAACATTACTAACCCGTAAGCATAACATGCTTCTTTATGTTGCATGTTAGCCGCTTTTTCTAAATCACGAAGTCCTATATTCGGATATACTGAGTCAAAATAATTTCTTAACCCGTTGCGTAAAATAGCATTTGGGTTCCCCGCAATATATGCGTCAAAGTAAACACCTCGTAACTTATGGATTTCCCAATGTGATATTCCCCATCTTCCAAACAAAAGCCTTTTATAAACCAAGGCATTCTTGGAACGTTCTTCGAATGTCTTACAAACTGATCTCGCCTTAAATAGTTGTGCCGAAGAATTCTGACCGACTCTAGACAAGATTTCATCAATCATGTCTCCGGGTAGGTCTCTTAAAATATTGGGTTGTCTATCCATTTTGTGTTTTTATACTGTAAAATAGACAAGAGTTAGATTCATAAAAAAAATACTTATTAATACAAGCAATTTTTACATATATCATAAAGCATAAGCACACTATATTACATATATTACACCACACGAATACAACTATCTTATTCCGACTCGCTTGTTTCTTCTTCTTCGGTTTTGGTTCGTTTTGCCAAGTTTCTAGGGATATATGATGTTCCCCTAATACGAGCCGTCGTTATCCACATTGGTTTAGAAAAACCTGGTGGTTTAGAGGTTCCCGGGTCATTGTTACAACTTAAGGACTTCGGGGGTTGACGATACATATAAAGTTCATCGGGGTTGGAATTAGATTTCTCTATTTTTATGCCCTTTCCCTTATTATTTTCTTTTGCCTTTTTAAATTCAGTTGGGGTAATTTCTATAACATCATCGGAATTCTCGTCGGAATCCGATTCATCGGAGAATTGGTAATCCTCCCAATATTTTGCTTCCTTGGCGGAAACACCATTGACCATGATTAACCTTGGTCGGTTGGTTGAGGATTCTCTTTTACTTAACCGTTTTATTATTTCCCCCACCGATTCTATTTCTTCTTCCGGTTTCGATTCTTCTTCCGGTTCCGATTCTTCTTCCGGTTCCGACTCTTCTTCCGGTTCCTCTTCGGGAACTTGTGAATCAGTCCACGAATCATTCCAATTTACATTTAACTCTTCATTATTATTAGGTGAGTCAATGGGACTTGTTCTAGAGGTAGACATCTATCACATAATATCAAACACGATAAGAGATTAATATATCACATAATATTCATATGTTAAAAATATATAGTTTCCAACAAAAATGTTAAGCAATCATTTTTAAAGAAAACACGGTCGAAGTCCAGACTCACTAATGCATCCTAACAAACTCGATAAGACACACTAATACAAATTTTCTGGTTCTCTAAGACCAACGCTCTGATACCAACTGAAATGTCCCGTTCTTATTGATTAAAAACGTTCCATATTAATTGATTTCGTTGCGAGGTTTTGACCTCTATATGAGACGTTTTTCAAAGACTGCATTCATTTTAAAACAAACCATAACCTTTATTTCATCAATAAAGGTTTAAAAAGCTTTACGTAGATTATCAAATAATGATAATCTAAAATATCCTGTTTACACACGACCATTACATAATGGTTTACAATACAAATATGTTACAACAAAATAAGTTTCTTGAATGCAGTTTTTACACAATATCATACAAGCATGGACTCCAATTCTCGTCCTTATTTAAGTATGCGACAGCGGAAGCTCTTAATAATCACCTGAGAATAAACATGCTTAAAAGGTCAACAAAAATGTTGGTGAGTTATAGGTTTAACCTATATATATCAAATCATAATAATAGACCACAAGATTTCATATTTCAATACACATCCCATACATAGAGATAAAAATCATTCATATGGTGAACACCTGGTAACCGATAATGACAAGATGCATATATAAGAATATCCCCATCATTCCGGGACACCCTTCGGATATGATATAAATTTCGAAGTACTAAAGCATCCGGTACTTTGGATGGGGTTTGTTAGGCCCAATAGATCTATCTTTAGGATTCGCGTCAATTAGGGTGTCTGTTCCCTAATTCTTAGATTACCAGACTTAATAAAAAGGGGCATATTCGATTTCGATAATTCAACCATAGAATGTAGTTTCACGTACTTGTGTCTATTTTGTAAATCATTTATAAAACCTGCATTATTCTCATCCCAAAAATATTAGATTTTAAAAGTGGGACTATAACTCACTTTCACAGATTTTTACTTCGTCGGGAAGTAAGACTTGGCCACTAGTTGATTCACGAACCTATAACAATATATACATATATATCAAAGTATGTT
Organism: Rutidosis leptorrhynchoides; assembly: GCF_046630445.1. Lineage (NCBI taxonomy): Eukaryota > Viridiplantae > Streptophyta > Magnoliopsida > Asterales > Asteraceae > Rutidosis > Rutidosis leptorrhynchoides. The sequence goes on from NC_092335.1 coordinate 444,229,267, forward strand.
CAAAATATATTTACAACACTTTTAATATATTTTGATGTTTTAAGTTTATTAAGTCAGCTGTCCTCGTTAGTAACCTACAACTAGTTGTCCACAGTTAGATGTACAGAAATAAATCGATAAATATTATCTTGAATCAATCCACGACCCAGTGTATACGTATCTCAGTATTGATCACAACTCAAACTATATATATTTTGGAATCAACCTCAACCCTGTATAGCTAACTCCAACATTCACATATAGAGTGTCTATGGTTGTTCCGAAATATATATAGATGTGTCGACATGATAGGTCGAAACATTGTATACGTGTCTATGGTATCTCAAGATTACATAATATATAATACAAGTTGATTAAGTTATGGTTGGAATAGATTTGTTACCAATTTTCACGTAGCTAAAATGAGAAAAATTATCCAATCTTGTTTTACCCATAACTTCTTCATTTTAAATCCGTTTTGAGTGAATCAAATTGCTATGGTTTCATATTGAACTCTATTTTATGAATCTAAACAAAAAAAGTATAGGTTTCTAGTCAGAAAAATAAGTTACAAGTCGTTTTTTTAAAGGTAGTCATTTCAGTCGAAAGAACGACGTCTAGATGACCATTTTAGAAAACATACTTCCACTTTGAGTTTAACCATAATTTTTGGATATAGTTTCATGTTCATAATAAAAATCATTTTATCAGAATAACAACTTTTAAATCAAAGTTTATCATAGTTTTTAATTAACTAACCCAAAACAGCCCGCGGTGTTACTACGACGGCGTAAATCCGGTTTTACGGTGTTTTTCGTGTTTCCAGGTTTTAAATCATTAAGTTAGCATATCATATAGATATAGAACATGTGTTTAGTTGATTTTAAAAGTCAAGTTAGAAGGATTAACTTTTGTTTGCGAACAAGTTTAGAATTAACTAAACTATGTTCTAGTGATTACAAGTTTAAACCTTCGAATAAGATAGCTTTATATGTATGAATCGAATGATGTTATGAACATCATTACTACCTTAAGTTCCTTGGATAAACCTACTGGAAAGGAGAAATATGGATCTAGCTTCAATGGATCCTTGGATGGCTCGAAGTTCTTGAAGCAGAATCATGACACGAAAACAAGTTCAAGTAAGATCATCACTTGAAATAAGATTGTTATAGTTATAGAAATTGAACCAAAGTTTGAATATGATTATTACCTTGTATTAGAATGATAACCTACTGTAAGAAACAAAGATTTCTTGAGGTTGGATGATCACCTTACAAGATTGGAAGTGAGCTAGCAAACTTGAAAGTATTCTTGATTTTATGAAACTAGAATTTTTAGAATTTATGAAGAACACTTAGAACTTGAAGATAGAACTTGAGAGAGATCAATTAGATGAATAAAATTGAAGAATGAAAGTGTTTTTAGGTGTTTTTGGTCATTGGTGTATGGATTAGATATAAAGGATATGTTATTTTGTTTTCATGTAAATAAGTCATGAATGATTACTCATATTTTTGTAATTTTATGAGATATTTCATGCTAGTTGCCAAATGATGGTTCCCACATGTGTTAGGTGACTCACATGGGCTGCTAAGAGCTGATCATTGGAGTGTATATACCAATAGTACATACATCTAAAAGCTGTGTATTGTACGAGTACGAATACGGGTGCATACGAGTAGAATTGTTGATGAAACTGAACGAGGATCTAATTGTAAGCATTTTTGTTAAGTAGAAGTATTTTGATAAGTTTCTTGAAGTCTTTCAAAAGTATATGAATACATATTAAAACACTACATGTATATACATTTTAACTGAGTCGTTAAGTCATCGTTAGTCGTTACATGTAAATGTTGTTTTGAAACCTTTAGGTTAACGATCTTGTTAAATGTTGTTAACCCAATGTTTATAATATCAAAAGAGATTTTAAATTATTATATTATCATGATATTATGATGTACGAATATCTCTTAATATGATATATATACATTAAATGTCGTTACAACGATAAACGTTACATATATGTCTCGTTTCAAAATCATTAAGTTAGTAGTCTTGTTTTTACATATGTAGTTCATTGTTAATATAATTAATGATATGTTTACTTATCATAATATCATGTTAACTATATATATAACCATATATATGTCATCATATAGTTTTTTACAAGTTTTAACGTTCGTGAATCACCGGTCAACTTGGGTGGTCAATTGTCTATATGAAACATATTTCAATTAATCAAGTCTTAACAAGTTTGATTGCTTAACATGTTGGAAACATTTAATCATGTAAATATCAATCTCAATTAATATATATAAACATGGAAAAGTTCGGGTCACTACATACGGCACTTATATTGTCATTGCCTGAAGGGAATGATGATTTTGTGATTTATTTTGATGCATCAAAGCAAGGTCTCGGTTGTGTATTAATGCAACGAACAAAGGTATTTGCTTATGCGTCTAGACAATTGAAGATTCACGAACAAAATTATACGACGCATGATTTGGAATTAGGCGCGGTTGTTTTTGCATTAAAGACTTGGAGGCACTACTTATATGGGGTCAAAAGTATTATATATACCGACCACAAAAGTCTTCAACACATATTTAATCAGAAATAACTGAATATGAGGCAGCGTAGGTGGATTGAATTGTTGAATGATTACGACTTTGAGATTCGTTACCACCCGGGAAAGGCAAATGTGGTAGCCGATGCCTTGAGCAGGAAGGACAGAGAACCCATTCGAGTAAAATCTATGAATATAATGATTCATAATAACCTTACTACTCAAATAAAGGAGGTGCAACAAGGAGTTTTAAAAGAGGGAAATTTAAAGGATGAAATACCCAAAGGATCGGAGAAGCATCTTAATATTCGAGAAGACGGAACCCGGTATAGGGCTGAAAGGATTTGGGTACCAAAATTTGGAGATATGAGAGAAATGGTACTTAGAGAAGCTCATAAAACCAGATATTCAATACATCCTGGAACGAGGAAGATGTACAAGGATCTCAAAAAACATTTTTGGTGGCCGGGTATGAAAGCCGATGTTGCTAAATACGTAGGAGAATGTTTGACGTGTTCTAAGGTCAAAGCTGAGCATCAGAAACCATCAGGTCTACTTCAACAACCCAAAATCCCGGAATGGAAATGGGAAAACATTACCATGGATTTCATCACTAAATTGCCAAGGACTGCAAGTGGTTTTGATACTATTTGGGTAATAGTTGATCGTCTCACCAAATCAGCACACTTCCTGCCAATAAGAGAAGATGACAAGATGGAGAAGTTAGCACGACTGTATTTGAAGGAAGTCGTCTCCAGACATGGAATACCAATCTCTATTATCTCTGATAGGGATGGCAGATTTATTTCAAGATTCTGGCAGACATTACAGCAAGCATTAGGAACTCGTCTAGACATGAGTACTGCCTATCATCCACAAACTGATGGGCAGAGCGAAAGGACAATACAAACGCTTGAAGACATGCTACGAGCATGTGTTATTGATTTCGGAAACAGTTGGGATCGACATCTACCGTTAGCAGAATTTTCCTACAACAACAGCTACCATTCAAGCGTTGAGATGGCGCCGTTTGAAGCACTTTATGGTAGAAAGTGCAGGTCTCCGATTTGTTGGAGTGAAGTGGGGGATAGACAGATTACAGGTCCGGAGATAATACAAGAAACTACCGAGAAGATCATCCAAATTCAACAACGGTTGAAAACCGCCCAAAGTCGACAAAAGAGCTACGCTGACATTAAAAGAAAAGATATAGAATTTGAAATTGGAGAGATGGTCATGCTTAAAGTTGCACCTTGGAAAGGCGTTGTTTGATTTGGTAAACGAGGGAAATTAAATCCAAGGTATATTGGACCATTCAAGATTATTGATCGTGTCAGACCAGTAGCTTACCGACTTGAGTTACCTCAACAACTCGCGGCTGTACATAACACTTTCCACGTCTCGAATTCGAAGAAATGTTTTGCTAAAGAAGATCTCACTATTCTGTTAGATGAAATCCAAATCAATGAAAAACTTCAATTCATCGAAGAACCCGTCGAAATAATGGATCGTGAGGTTAAAAGACTTAAGCAAAACAAGATACCAATTGTTAAGGTTCGATGGAATGCTCATAGAGGACCCGAGTTCACCTGGGAGCGTGAAGATCAGATGAAGAAGAAATACCCGCATCTATTTCCAGAAGATTCGTCAACACCTTCAACAGCTTAAAATTTCGGGACGAAATTTATTTAACGGGTAGGTACTGTAGTGACCCGAACTTTTCCATGTTTATATATATTAATTGAGATTGATATTTACATGATTAAATGTTTCCAACATATTAAGCAATCAAAATTGTTAAGACTTGATTAATTGAAATAGGTTTTATATAGACAATTGACCACCCAAGTTGACCGGTGATTCACGAACGTTAAAACTTGTAAAAACTATATGATGACATATATATGGATATATATATATATATATAGTTAACATGATATTATGATAAGTAAACATATCATTAAGTATATTAACAATGAACTACATATGTAAAAACAAGACTACTAACTTAATGATTTTTAAACGAGACATATATATAACGATTATCGTTGTAAAGACATTTAATGTATATATATCATATTAAGAGATATTCATACATGATAATATCATGATAATATAATAATTTAAAATCTCATTTGATATTATAAACATTGGGTTAACAACATTTAACAAGATCGTTAACCTAAAGGTTTCAAAACAACACTTACATGTAACGACTAACGATGACTTAACGACTCAGTTAAAATGTATATACATGTAGTGTTTTAATATGTATTTATACACTTTTGAAAGACTTCCATACACTTATCAAAATACTTTTACTTAACAAAAATGCTTACAATTACATCCTCGTTCAGTTTCATCAACAATTCTACTCGTATGCACCCGTATTCGTACTCGTACAATACACAGCTCTTAGATGTATGTACTATTGGTATATACACTCTAATGATTAGCTCTTAGCAGCCCATGTGAGTCACCTAACACATGTGAGAACCATCATTTGGCAACTAGCATGAAATATCTCATAAAATTACAAAAATATGAGTAATCATTCATGACTTATTTACATGAAAACAAAATTACATATCCTTTATATCTAATCCATACACCAACGACCAAAAACACCTACAAACACTTTCATTCTTCAATTTTCTTCATCTAATTGATCTCTCTAAAGTTCTATCTTCAAGTTCTAAGTGTTCTTCATAAATTCTACAAGTTCTAGTTACATAAAATCAAGAATACTTTCAAGTTTGCTAGCTCACTTCCAATCTTGTAAGGTGATCATCCAACCTCAAGAAATCTTTGTTTCTTACAGTAGGTTATCATTCTAATACAAGGTAATAATCATATTCAAACTTTGGTTCAATTTCTATAACTATAACAATCTTATTTCAAGTGATGATCTTACTTGAACTTGTTTTCGTGTCATGATTCTGCTTCAAGAACTTTGAGCCATCCAAGGATCCGTTGAAGCTAGATCCATTTTTCCCTTTTCCAGTAGGTTTATCCAAGGAAATTAAGGTAGTAATGATGTTCATAACATCATTCAATTTATACATATAAAGCTATCTTATTCGAAGGTTTAAACTTGTAATCACTAGAACATAGTTTAGTTAATTCTAAACTTGTTCGCAAACAAAAGTTAATCCTTCTAACTTGACTTTTAAAATCAACTAAACACATGTTCTATATCTATATGATATGCTAACTTAATGATTTAAAACCTGGAAACACGAAAAATACTGTAAAACCGAATTTACGCCGTCGTAGTAACACCACGGGCTGTTTTGGGTTAGTTAATTAAAAACTATGATAAACTTTAATTTAAAAGTTGTTCTTCTAGGAAAATGATTTTTCTTATGAAAATGAAACTATATCCAAAAATCATGGTTAAACTCAAAGTGTAAGTATGTTTTCTAAAATGGTCATCTAGACGTCGTTCTTTCGACTGAAATGACTACCTTTACAAAAACGACTTGTAACTTATATTTCCGACTATAAACCTATACTTTTTCTATTTAGATTCATAAAATAGAGTTCAATATGAAACCATAACAATTTGATTCACTCAAAATGGATTTAAAATGAAGAAGTTATGGGTAAAACAAGATTGGATAATTTTTCTCATTTTAGCTACGTGAAAATTGGTAACAAATCTATTCCAACCATAACTTAATCAACTTGTATCGTATATTATGTAATCTTGAGATACTATAGACACGTATACAATGTTTCGACCTATCATGTCGACACATCTATATATATTTCGGAACAACCATAGACACTCTATATGTGAATGTTGGAGTTAGCTATACAGGGTTGAGGTTGATTCCAAAATATATATAGTTTGAGTTGTGATCAATACTGAGATATGTATACACTGGGTCGTGGATTGATTCAAGATAATATATATCAATTTATTTCTGTACATCTAACTGTGGACAACTAGTTGTAGGTTACTAACGAGGACAGCTGACTTAATAAACTTAAAACATCAAAATGTATTAAAGTGTTGTAAATATATTTTGAACATACTTTGATATATATGTACATATTTGTTATAGGTTCGTGAATCGACCAGTGGCCAAGTCTTACTTCCCGACGAAGTAAAAATTTGTGAAAGTGAGTTATAGTCTCACTTTTAAAATCTAATATTTTTGGGATGAGAATACATGGAGGTTTTATAAATGATTTACAAAATAGACACAAGTACGTGAAACTACATTCTATGGTTGAATTATCGAAATCGAATATGCCCCTTTTTATTAAGTCTGGTAATCTAAGAATTAGGGAACAGACACCCTAATTGACGCGAATCCTAAAGATAGATCTATCGGGCCATACAAGCCCCATCCAAAGTACCGGATGATTTAGTACTTCGAAATTTATATCATATCCGAAGGGTGTCCCGGAATGATGGGGATATTCTTATATATGCATCTTGTTAATGTCGATTACCAGGTGTTCACCATATGAATAATTTTTATCTCTATGTATGTGATGTATATTGAAATATGAAATCTTGTGGTCTATTATTATGATTTGATAATATATAGGTTAAACCTATAGCTCACCAATATTTTTGTTGACGTTTTAAGCGTGTTTATTCTCAGGTGATTATTAAGAGCTTCCGCTGTCGCATACTTAAATAAGGACGAGATTTGGAGTCCATGCTTGTATGATATTGTGTAAAAACTGCATTCAAGAAACTTATTTTGTTGTAACATATTTGTATTGTAAATCATTATGTAATGGTCGTGTGTAAACAGGATATTTTAGATTATCATTATTTGATAATCTACGTAAAGCTTTTTAAACCTTTATTGATGAAATAAAGGTTATGGTTTGTTTTAAAATGAATGCAGTCTTTGAAAAACGTCTCATATAGAGGTCAAAACCTCGCAACGAAATCAATTAATATGGAACGTTTTTAATCAATAAGAACGGGACATTTCACATATATATCAAATTATGTTCAAAATATATTTACAACATTTTTTATTACGTGGATGATTTGAGTTTATTAAGTCAGCTGTCCTCGTTACTAACCTACAACTAGTTGTCCACAGTTAGATGTACAGAAATAAATCAATATATATTATCTTGAATCAATCTACGACCCAGTGTATACACATCTCATGCTAGATCACAACTTAAAGTATATATATTTTTGGAATCAACCTCAACCCTGTATAGCTAACTCAAACATTACTGCATATATAGTGTCTATGGTTGTTCCAAATAATATATATACATGGGTCGATATGATATGTCAAAACATTTGCATACGTGTCTATGGTATCCCAAGATTACATAATATATTAGAATACATGTATAATACAATAAGTTAGCTAGGATATGATTAATATAGATTTGTTACCAATTTTCACGTAGCTACAACAAACAAAATTATCCAATCTTGTTTTACCCATAACTTATTCGTTTTAAATCCGTTTTGAGTGATTCAAGTTGCTATGGTTTCATATTGAACTTAAGTTTATGAATCTAAATAGAAAAAATATAATTTTATAGTCAAAAATACAGGTTAAAAGTCGTTTTTGTAAAGGTAGTCATTTCAGTCGAAAGAACGACGTCTAGATGACCATTTTTGGAAAACATACTTCCACTTTGAGTTTAACCATGATTTTTGGATATAGTGTCATGTTCATAGGAAAAATCATTTTCCCAGAAGAACAACTTTTAAATCAAAGTTTATCATAGTTTTTAATTAACTAACCCAAACCAGCCCGCGGTGTTACTACGACGGCGTATATCCGATTTTACGGTGTTTTTCGTATTTTCAGGTTTTAAATCATTAAGTTAGCATATCATATAGATATAGAACATGTGTCTAGTTGATTATAAAAGTCAAGTTAGAAGGATTAACTTTTATTTGCGAACAAGTTTAGAATTAACTAACTATGTTCTAGTGATTACAAGTTTAAACCTTCGAATAAGGTAGTTTTATATATATGAATCGAATGATGTTATGAACATCATTACTACCTCAGGTTTTGTGGGTAAACCTACTGGAAATGAGAAAAATAGATCTAGATTCAAAGGATACTTGGATGGCTTGAAAGTTCTTGAAGTAGAATCATGACATGAAAACAAGTTCAAGTAAGATTTCCACTCGAAATAAGATTGTTAAAGTTATACAAATTGAATCAAAGTTTGAATATGAGTATTACCTTATATTAGAAAGATACCTTACTGTAAATAAGAAAGATTTCTTGAGGTTGGATGATCACTCAAAGTGGATTTGCAAGATTGGAAGTAAGCTAGCAAACTTGGAAGTGTTGTTGGTGTGTTCTTGAGTAGTTGTTTTATAACTTGGTTTATGTATGGATTTATGAACTAGATTGAATTAGATTTTGATGAAGATGATGAAGAACACTTAGAACAATGGAAGAACACTTGAGAGAGAGTAGTTTGATTCAAGAAAATTGAAAAATGAATGTGTTTATGGTGATGCTAGTTCACGTGAATTAGGATGGCAATATAGTCTTCATTAGTTTGTAATCTTATGAGATATTTCATGCTAGATGTTAAATGATGGTTCCCACATGGTTAGGTGACTCACATGGGCTGCTAATAGCTGATCATTGGAGTGTATATACCAATAGTAAATACATTTAGAAGCTGTGTATTGTACGAGTACAAATACGAGTGCATACGAGTAGAATTGTTGATGAAAAATGAATGAGGATGTAATTGTAAGCATTTTTGTTAAGTAGAAGTACTTTGATAAGTGTCTTGAAGTCTTTCAAATGTATATGAATACATATTAAAACACTACATGTATATACATTTTAACTGAGTCGTTAAGTCATCGTTAGTCGTTACATGTAAGGGTTATTTTGAAACCTTTAGGTTAACGATCTTGTTAAATATTATTAACTCATTGTTTATTATGTCTAATGAGATGTTAAATTATTACATTATCATGATATCATGATGTATTAATATATCTTAATATGATATATATATATATATATATATATATATATATATATATATATATATATATATATATATATATTTAAATGTCGTTACAACGATAATCGTTACATATATGTCTCGTTTCGAAATCCTTAAGTTAGTAGTCTTGTTTTTACATATGTAGTTCATTGTTAATATACTTAATGATATGTTTACTTATCATTTATCATGTTTATATATAGTGTAACAATATCTTATAATAATTCATATGTATTTAGTAAGACGTTGTTATAACGATAATCGTTATATATATCATTTTCGAGTTTCTTAATTCAATAGTCTCATTTTTATGTATATAACTCATTATTAAAATACCTAATGAGATACTTACTTATCATAATATCATGTTAATTATATATATATATCCATATATATGTCATCATATATTTTTTACAAGTTTTAACGTTCGTGAATCACCGGTCAACTTGGGTGGTCAATTATCTATATGAAACTTATTTCAATTAATCACGTCTTTACAAGTTTGATTGCTTAACATGTTGGAACACTTAATCATGTAAATATTAATTTCATTTAATATATATAAACATGAAAAAGTTCGGATCACTACAGTACCTACCCGTTAAATAAATTTCGTCCCGAAATTTTAAGCTGTTGGAGGTGTTGACGTATCTTCTGTAAATAAGTGCGGGTATTTCTTCTTCATCTGATCTTCTCATTCCCAGGTGAACTTGGGTCCTCTACGAGCATTCCATCGAACCTTAACAATTGGTATCTTGTTTTGCTTTAGTCTTTTAACTTCACGATCCATTATTTCGATGGGTTCTTCGATGAATTGAAGTTTTTTGTTGATTTGGATTTCGTCTAATGGAATAGTGAGATCTTTTTTAGCAAAACATTTCTTCAAATTCAAGACGTGGAAAGTGTTATGTACAGCCGCGAGTTGTTGAGGTAACTCTAGTCGGTAAGCTACTGGTCCGACACGATCAATAATCTTGAATGGTCCAATATACCTTGGATTTAATTTTCCTCGTTTACCAAATCGAACAACGCCTTTCCAAGGTGCAACTTTAAGCATGACCATCTCTCCAATTTCAAATTTTATATCTTTTTCTTTTAATGTCAGCGTAGCTCTTTTGTCGACTTTGGGCGGTTTTCAACCGTTGTTGAATTTGGATGATCTTCTCGGTAGTTTCTTGTATTATCTTCGGACCCGTAATCTGTCTGTCCCCCACTTCACTCCAATAAATCGGACACCTGCACTTTCTACCATAAAGTGCTTCAAACGGCGCCATCTCAATGCTCGAATGGTAGCTGTTGTTGTAGGAAAATTCTGCTAACGGAAGGTGTCGATCCCAACTGTTTCCGAAATCAATAACACATGCTCGTAGCATGTCTTCAAGCGTTTGTATCATCCTTTCACTCTGCCCATCAGTTTGTGGATGATAGGCAGTACTCATGTCTAGACGAGTTCCTAATGCTTGCTGTAATGTCTGTCAGAATCTTGAAATAAATCTGCCATCCCTATCAGAGATAATAGAGATTGGTATTCCATGTCTGGAGACGACTTCCTTCAAATACAGTCGTGCTAACTTCTCCATCTTGTCATCTTCTCTTATTGACAGGAAGTGTGCTGATTTGGTGAGACGATCAACTATTACCCAAATAGTATCAAAACCACTTGCAGTCCTTGGCAATTTAGTAATGAAATCCATGGTAATGTTTTCCCATTTTTATTCCGGGATTTCGGGTTGTTGAAGTAGACCTGATGGTTTCTGATGCTCCGCTTTGACCTTAGAACACATCAAACATTCCCCTACGTATTTAGCAACATCGGCTTTCATACCCGGCCACCAAAAATGTTTCTTGAGATCCTTGTACATCTTCCCCGTTCCAGGATGTATTGAGTATCTGGTTTTATGAGCTTCTCTAAGTACCATTTCTCTCATATCTCCAAATTTTGGTACCCAAATTCTTTTAGCCCTATACCAGGTTCCGTCTTCCCGAATATTAAGATGCTTCTCCGATCCTTTGGGTATTTCATCCTTTAAATTTCCCTCTTTTAAAACTCCTTGTTGCGCCTCCTTTATTTGAATAGTAAGGTTAGTGTGAATCATTATATTCATAGCTTTTACTCGAATGGGTTCTCTGTCCTTTCTGCTCAAGGCGTCGGCTACTGATAATGCTAAAAACGAACATATATTTCATAGCATTATTCCTCAAGAAAGACAAGATTTTAGTTGGTATTGTTCGATTTACAAGCGATATTCGTTTAAATTTTAAAAAGAGAAGATAAAAGGCAGATTCGACAAATTGAAGACAAAAAGGTCCAAAGAGCTAAAAAGTACAAGATACAATTAAAAAGGTTCAAAATATTGATGAGGAACGTCTCAAAATGACAAGAGTACAAGTTACAAGACGCAAAGTACACGATATAAAATAATACGCGAAGACGTCCGAAAATCCGGAACCGGGACCTAAGCCAAGAAGAAACGCCCGACGCAACGGACCAAAAATATCTAGTCTACTATGCACAAGAATATAATATAATATATATATAATTATATATAATTATATATTATATTATATATTATTATTATATTACGTCGGCAAGAAGAAAACAAACCAATTTGGCTGGATCCAGGGTGGCCATGCGACTCGCATGGCCAGAGGCACAAAATCCATGCGAGTCGCATGGTGTGAAAATGCTGGTCAGGTCCTATATAAAGCCAGTTTTCTGCCGAGTTTTAAACATAATATCTATCTCTCTCTCAATATATACGTAATATATATATATAATTTATATTTTAATTTTAATTTTAATTTTAAATCCTAATAATAAGGGTATGTTAGCGAATGTTGTAAGGGTGTAAGTCAAAATTCTGTCCGTGTAACGCTACGCTATTTTTAATCATTGTAAGTTATGTTCAACCTTTTTATATTAATGTCTCGTAGCTAAGTTATTATTATGCTTGTTTAAAACGAAGTAATCATGATGTTGGGCTAATTACTAAAATTGGGTAATTGGGCTTTGTACCATAATTGGGGTTTGGATAAAAGAACGACACTTGTGGAAATTAGACTATGGGCTATTAATGGGCTTTATATTTATTTAACTAAATGAAAGTTTGTTAATGTTAATATAAAGATTTACAATTGGGCGTCCCTATAAATTACCATATACACTCGATCGGACACGATGGGCGGGGTATTTATATGTACGAATAATCGTTCATTTAACCGGACACGGGAATGGATTAATAGCCACTAGAATAATTAAAACAGGGGTGAAATTACATTCAAGGGTAATTGGTGTAATTGTTAACAAAGTAGTAAAACCTTGGTTTACACGCAGTCGATAACCTGGTGTATTCATTAAACAAAGTATTAAAACCTTGTTACAATTCGAATCCCCAATTAGTTGGAATATTTAACTTCGGGTATAATAATAATTTGACGAGGACACTCGCACTTTATATTTATGACTGATGGACTGTTATGGACAAAAACCAGACGGACATATTGAATAATCCAGGACAAAGGACAATTAACCCATGGGCATAAAACTAAAATCAACACGTCAAACATCATGATTACGGAAGTTTAAATAAGCATAATTCTTTTATTTCATATTTAATTTCCTTTATTTTATATTTAATTGCACTTCTAATTATCGCACTTTTATTTATTGTTATTTAATCGCATTTTTAATTATCGTACTTTTTAATTATCGCAATTTTATTTTATCGCATTTTTATTATTCGCAATTTCATTATCGTTATTTACTTTACGCTTTAATTTAAGTCTTGTATTTATTTTATATTTTACATTAGGTTTTAACTGCGACTAAAATCTTAAAATCGACAAACCGGTCATTAAACGGTAAAAACCCCCCTTTATAATAATAATATTACTTATATATATATTTGTATTTTTATAAAAGTAAACTAATATAGCGTTGAGCTTTGTTTAAAGATTTCCCTGTGGAACGAACCGGACTTACTAAAAACTACACTACTGTACGATTAGGTACACTGCCTATAAGTGTTGTAGCAAGGTTTAAGTATATCCATTCTATAAATAAATAAATATCTTGTGTAAAATTGTATCGTATTTAATAGTTTTTCCTAGTAAAATATAAACTATTTTATATACTACCCCGCTGCACATCAAGTATTTTTGGCGCCGCTGCCGGGGAACTTCGCCGAAGCGAATCGCCATATTTTTAATTTTTAAGTTTTAATTAGTTTTTGTTATATATATATTTTTGTTTAAAAATTATAAAAATTTAAAAAGATATAAAAAAATAAAAAAATCTTTTAAAACCGAAAAAAAAAAGTATTTTAAATATATTTTTAAGTTTTTCTTTTATTTTTACAAAATTATAAAGTATTTTAAGTTTATTTTTAGTTTTTAAAATTAAGTTTTATTTTAATTATATATATATTTATCTTTTAAATATAAAACAGAAAAATATAAATAAATAATAAATATTACGTTTGAACCTGTCATTGAACCCCCTGGTTTGAACCTGCAAGGCAGGTCATGCGACTCGCATGACCCACCCCCTTATTCCATGCGACTCGCATGAAGGGGTTGACCAGGCCACATCCAAACCCTAATCACGCATTTATTACGGATATTATTTAATTATTATTACTTAAACCCTAAAACTATTATTATTATTATAATTAAGTTTTTAATTTATTTAGTTATTTTTACTTTTGTTTAGTTTTATTATTTATTTACTTAATACTATAATATAAAAAAAATATAAAAATAATATTTTTATAAAATCTAATATTTTTATAACTTTTTATAACTTTTATATTTTGTTCCTTTTTAATCGTTGTAGCGTAATATTTGTATCTTTTAGCTCATATTTAATTTTAAACTTAGTTTTTGCTATAGTGATTTTTACTCCTAGATTTTTAGGCTTTGCCGTAAAATTCCTTAAGTACTTTTTCTTTAGACTAAGATTTAGGTGCTTTAGAATTTTGCGACGCCTTTTTAAGTTTTAGTTTCTTTTTAAGTTATTTCCATTTGGGATTTAGTTTCTCCTGTAAGCTTTAATATTTTTAGACCTTTTACTATGTATCAATTATCATTCCAATTAGTAATTTCAATTTGCGATTATAATTTTAAGTTAGTTGTAGTAATAAGGTTAGGTTAGTAAAGTATTTTTTAAGTTTTTATAAGTTTCTTTTATTTTTCCGTCACCTTTTTATTTTTCAACCAATTTTTTCTTTTTCGACCTTTTTCGACGAACTCTTTTTCTCTCTTATTTCTCGCCATTCTAGTTTTTAGGACTTAGAATTTTTTTTCTACTTCTTATCTAAATTTCTTAAAATTACGAAAATTTATTTTGAGTGGTTAAATTGATAGACATCAAAATTTTCTGGTTCGTAGTAATAGTTGGATTTGTACGTGGACCGGGTTATTGGAGCCAAACAGTCCTCAATTATATTGAGACCAAACGAATCCTGCCCCTCTGCTGCATCTTTTGGCTATTCGAAACGTGGGCAAAATCAGAAAAGTCTATTGATTGGATAACTTATTATAATTTTTCTTTCCTTTTAAAAACTAATAGGATATTCTGTGAATGCACCGAGCAAGACGTTCATCACCTTTTGTACGTTCACCACCTGTAACTCGATCAAGACATCGTTTAACAAATATAACCGCCGTTGATTTTTCTTTAGAATCGTCATCTAGACAACCAAGTACTTCAGTTCAAATTTTCGATAATCCATTTTTTGAACCCGACCTCACAATTGAGAATCCGGAGAATATTCAGGAACGGTTTGTAGATCCCGAACCATTAAACTTTCCTCCGGAGCCACCAATTATTCAAACAGAGATTGTTGAGGAACGAACTATTAAATCAGAATCATCTAGTGATACCGATTCAACAAATTCAATTATGGAGAATCTGGAACCTTTAAGTATGGAAGACCGAATGAGAGCTAAACGCACTGGCCAAGGTCACGCAATTACTCATCCAGACATTAATGCGCCAGATTATGAAATCAAAGAACAAATTCTACACATGGTGACTAATCAATGCCAATTTAGTGGTGCGCCGAAGGAAGATCCAAATGAACATCTACGTACCTTTAATAGGATCTGCACACTATTTAAAATCCGAGAAGTGGAGGATGAACAGATATATCTCATGTTATTTCCCTGGACTTTAAAGGGAGAAGCCAAAGATTGGTTGGAATCGTTACCTGAAGGGGCGATCGATACATGGGATGTTTTAATTGACAAATTTCTTAAACAATTCTTTCCTGCATCTAAAGCCGTAAGACTTCAAGCAGAAATTGTTACGTTCACACAGAAGCCGAATGAAACTCTATATGAGGCGTGGACAAGATATGGAAAGTTATTAAGAGGATGTCCGCAACATGGTTTAGACACCTGTCAAATAGTACAAATATTCTACCGAGGATGCGACATCACTACAAGAAAAGACATAGATATAGCAGCTGGTGGTTCTATTATGAAGAAAACCGAAACTGATGCTTACAAAATTATTGATAATACTGCTTCCCACTCACATGAGTGGCACCAAGAAAAAGATATCATTAGATCATCTAAAGCAGCTAGAGCCGATTCTAGCCATGACTTAGATTCCATTTCCGCAAAGATAGATGCTTTCGAGAGACGAATGGAAAAGATGACTAAAGATATTCACTCAATACGAATTAGTTGTGAGCAGTGTGGAGGACCACATTTGACAAAAGATTGTCTCAGTATTGAATTAACAATGGAACAAAGAGAGAATATTTCATACATAAACCAAAGGCCTGGAAATAATTATCAGAATAATTATCAACCGCCAAGACCGATTTACAATCAAAACCAGAATTATAACCGAAATATTCCATACAATAACCAACAAGGTCCTAGCAATCAACAAGTATCCAATAATACTTACAATCAGCAAAGACCGAATTTTCAAAACAAACCACCACAACAAACCGATGATAAAAAGCCGAATTTAGAAGATATGATGACGAAGCTAGTTGAAACTCAAACACAGTTTTTCACATCTCAAAAACAAACCAATGAACAAAATGCTCAAGCATTTAGAAATCAACAAGCTTCTATTCAAAATCTGGAACAAGAAGTGAGTAACCTAGCAAGGTTAATAGGTGAAAGAAAACCGGGAAGTCTACCTAGTGATACAAATGCTAACCCCCGGAATGAAACAGCTAAAGCCATTACCACAAGAAGTGGTACAACACTTAAACCACCTGAAATACCTGTAACTTCTGATGAAACTATTCCTACTCCACAAGAACCTCAACCTGATCAAGATAAGGAAAAAGAACCGGTAGTTGAAAAGGTTAATGAAGATAACACAGTTAAGGATAAACCTTATGTTAAACCATACCAACCACCACTTCCTTACCCGAGTAAAATGAAGAAAGAAAAACTTGAAGCCGAGCAATCCAAATTCTTGGATATGTTTAAACAGATAAATGTAAATCTTCCTTTCATTGATGTGATTTCAGGAATGCCAAGATATGCTAAATTCTTGAAAGATCTAATCTCAAATAGAAAGAAAATGGAAGAACTCTCGGCTGTTACTATGAATGCTAATTGTTCAGCAGTGCTGTTGAATAAGATACCAGAAAAACTATCTGATCCAGGAAGTTTCACAATTCCATGTTTTCTGGGTAGTCTTAGTTCAATAGAAGCATTGGCAGACTTAGGTGCTAGTATAAATCTAATGCCGTATTCACTATACGCTAAACTAGACCTTGGAGAATTGAAACCAACCAGAATAAGCATACAACTAGCCGACCGATCAGTAAAATATCCTAGAGGGATAATGGAGAACATGCTTGTTAAAGTTGGTACTTTAGTATTTCCAGTAGATTTTGTTGTTTTGGACATGGAAGAAGATTCTCAAGTTCCTCTCATATTAGGAAGACCATTCTTAAACACGGCTAAAGCAATGATAGACGTGTTCGGTAAGAAACTGACCCTAAGTATAGAGGATGAGAGTGTTACCTTTTCAGTTGATAGAGCAATGCAACAACCACAATCTGCAGATGATACATGTTATTATATTCAAACTATAGATGCACATGCAGAATTATTAGAAGAATTTCCAGAATTACAAGGAACAGGAGAATGTTCTTTAGGAGAAGGTAATGAACCAATTGATGAAGCTGAAATGTTAGCTACACTTATAGCTAATGGATATGAACCAACAACAGAAGAAATTCAAATGCTAAAAGAAGAAGACAGATATCGATATAAATCATCGATAGAAGAACCTCCGAAATTAGAGTTAAAGCCACTTCCAAACCATTTGGAATACGCTTATTTACATGGTGAATCTGAATTACCTGTAATAATATCGTCTTCTCTTACTGAAAATGAGAAATCACAACTCATTTCTGTGTTGAAAGCTCATAAACCAGCCATTGCATGGAAGATTCATGATATTAAAGGAATAAGTCCTTCGTATTGCACACATAAAATCCTTATGGAAGAAGGTCATAAAACGTATGTGCAACGCCAACGAAGACTAAATCCTAATATGCAAGATGTAGTTAAGAAAGAGATTATTAAACTGCTAGATGCAGGTTTGATATATCCAATCTCTGATAGTCCATGGGTAAGCCCAGTTCAATGCGTGCCTAAGAAGGGTGGCATGACTGTCATTACAAATGAGAAAAATGAGCTTATTCCTACTAGGACTGTAACAGGATGGCGTGTATGTATTGATTATAGAAAATTAAATGACGCCACCAGAAAAGATCACTTTCCCTTACCTTTCATAGATCAAATGTTGGAAAGATTAGCCGGAAATAGTTACTATTGTTTTCTAGATGGATTTTCCGGATATTTTCAAATTCCAATAGCACCCGAGGACCAAGAGAAAACCACATTCACGTGCCCTTATGGTACTTTTGCTTACAAAAGAATGCCATTTGGACTTTGTAACGCCCCTGCAACCTTTCAAAGGTGTATGATGGCAATTTTTCACGACATGATAGAAGAATGCATGGAAGTATTCATGGATGACTTTTCAGTCTTTGGTGATACATTTAAATCATGTCTAGTTAATCTGGAACGAATGCTAATTAGATGCGAAAAATCAAATCTAGTACTTAATTGGGAGAAATGCCATTTCATGGTTAAAGAAGGCATCGTTCTTGGACATAAAATTTCGAAAGAAGGAATTGAAGTGGATAGAGCTAAAGTAGATGTAATTGCTAAACTTCCACATCCCACCAATGTTAGAGGAGTTAGGAGTTTTCTAGGGCATGCCGATTTTTACCGACGTTTCATAAAAGATTTTTCTAAAATTGCCACTCCTATGAATAAACTCCTAGAAAAGGATGCGCCATTCATCTTTTCAGATGAGTGTATCAAATCTTTTAATATTCTTAAAGAGAAACTCACTAATGCGCCGATCATGATAACACCAAATTGGAATCTACCATTTGAACTAATGTGCGATGCAAGTGATTTTGCAATGGGAGCCGTTTTAGGACAAAGGATTGAAAAACGATTTCAACCTATATATTATGCTAGTAAGACATTACAAGGAGCACAAACGAACTATACAACTACTGAAAAAGAACTCCTTGCTATTGTCTTTGCTTTTGACAAATTTCGATCATATCTCGTTCTAGCAAAAACGGTGGTCTATACCGACCATTCTGCTCTTAGATACCTATTTTCAAAACAAGATGCTAAACCAAGATTAATCCGTTGGATCTTACTCTTACAAGAGTTTGATATTGAAATCCGAGATAAAAGAGGAGCAGAAAATCTCGCCGCTGATCATCTTTCTCGTCTTGAAAATCCTGAGTTAGAAGTTCTAAATGAATCGGCCATACAAGACAACTTTCCTGATGAATATCTATTGAAGATAGATTATAAAGAAATCCCATGGTTTGCAGACTATGCAAACTACTTAGTTTGTGGATTCCTTGAAAAAGGATTATCGTACCAAAGACGAAAGAAATTCTTCAGTGATATAAAACACTATTTCTGGGAAGATCCACATCTGTTTAAAAGTTGTCCTGATGGAATAATACGCCGATGTGTATTTGGAGATGAAGCTAGTAAAATATTAAACCATTGTCACACAGGACCAACAGGAGGGCATTATGGGCCTCAACTAACAGCAAGAAAAGTTTATGAAGCTGGATTCTATTGGCCTACAATTTACAAAGACGCACACCTTCTTTGCAAATCCTGTGATGCATGTCAAAGGGCCGGAAAAATAAGTCAACGTGATGAAATGCCACAAAATGTCATCCAAGTATGTGAAGTATTTGACATTTGGGGTATTGACTTTATGGGTCCATTTCCAAAATCTCATAATAATTTATATATACTCGTAGCCATTGATTATGTATCTAAATGGGCGGAAGCACAAGCTCTCCCAACTAACGATGCACGAGTTGTAGTCAACTTTTTAAAACGTCTTTTTGCAAGGTTTGGAACACCGAAAGCTTTAATAAGTGATCGGGGTACTCATTTTTGTAATAATCAACTTGAGAAAGTTCTTAAAAGATATGGAGTAACTCATAAAATCTCCACCGCATATCATCCACAAACAAGTGGACAAGTTGAAAATACCAACCGAGCTTTAAAACGTATTCTAAAGAAAACCGTAAGATCAAATCCGAAGGAATGGTCCATTAAATTGGAGGATGCACTCTGGGCTTTTAGAACAGCCTACAAAACTCCAATTGGAACCACACCTTTTAGACTTGTTTATGGAAAAGCATGTCATATTCCCGTAGAAATTGAACACAAAGCATTTTGGGCTTTGAAGACATGTAATCTTGATTTACATGAAGCCGGACGTCTACGATTAAGTCAACTAAACGAATTAGAAGAATTAAGACATGAAGCATACGAAAATTCGTTAATCTATAAAGAAAGAACGAAGAAATGGCATGATAAAAGAATCAAAAGTTCAAAAGAATTTAAAGAAGGAGACAGAGTTCTTCTTTTCAATTCACGATTCAAGCTATTTCCTGGAAAATTGAAATCAAGATGGTCTGGACCATTCATAGTCAAAAGAGTTTTCCCATACGGAACGATAGAATTAATAAATTCAAATGGGATTGAATTTAAAGTTAATGGTCACAGAGTTAAACATTACATACATGGTCCGATGGAAGTCGACAACGAAGTTAATCACAATTTCGACACCACAGCTAACTAAGTGTGGGGAGAATAAAGTCTTTAAAGGATAATATGTATTTATGTTAGAGTTAGATTGTCTGTTTTCGTGTAGTTCTCAAAAATGGAACACGTATGGTCTTTCCCTAGCAGACCCTAAAGAACTAGTCTTCTTCCCCCATTCTGAATTTTTATTTTTTTTTAGGTTTTTACAAAATGAAGACTGCCTGTGAACTAAACCATGGTCTAATGCTACACGCTTTGATCACTAAAAGAAATAATGACATACTACCGAGTGAATTAGTATCAGTAATCAGAGAAAGAATGGACGGAGTTAGAAAAGGATCCAGATGCGAAGATAATAAGTTACAATTTGGTAAAGGAAAATCCAAATCCGCAGCGAAAAGAAGAGCACGACACCTAGAAAGATGTCACAAATGCGGAAAATGGTCACATGGAGGTAAATGTTCAAATAATCAAACCTATTCAAATACCGAATTTGTTACTTTATGCAGAGACGGACCGTTCATATGTTTAGAAGAAAAGACACTGAATGCTCGAGGTTACGCCTATGCAGCCATGGAAAATCAATTAAACCGACTATCTTATGAATGGAATAGATCATATAACTAAGAAATCTATTTCACAGGTATGTCTGTACAGTTTTTAGTTTTTATTTTTATTTTTAACCTTTTGATAATAAACGCTAATTTGTTCGCTAAAAAGTATTAAATTGGTATTGAATAAAATTAGGTTTGGCGACCGAAATTATTGATATCATTCAAAAATTTATTACATCACTGCGAAATTTAACGTTTATTCTTAAGGTATAAATATCTTTAATCAATCAACCCAAAATATTTCAAAAATTCGTCATGAGTCAAATTAGGTCTTGGAACCGAAATTACTTTACCGAAAAGAGGGGCGCATATTTTTGATAATATTTGATTGATTAAAGTGGGATAAAAAGACAAAAAGATTTTTAATTTTATTTTTACCATGTTTTTAAAATTAATATAAATCTTAAATTAATATTGTAAACTTTGTAAAAACAATATATTTAAAATTGTAAATATTTGAAAAATTAATATAAGTTTGATATGAATTTATGAATTTTTAAAATTAAGTTTGGTGTGAATTTTTAATTTTTAAAATATGAATTTTTAATTTTATGCATTTCAAATTTTAAGTTTGGTGTGAATTTTTAATTTTTAATTTTGAATTTTATATTTAAGTTGTGTGAATTTAAAAACAAAAATTTACTTTATCTCATTAAGTTAAGAATATGATTTTTAAAATTCGTCGTAAGTTGAAGACTAGGTCTTTGAACCGAAATTGCTTTACCCGAGGGAGGGACGAGAACTTTTATTATCATTATTTTTAATCTTATTGATTTAAAGTATGCCAAAAAAATTAAAAAATCCAAAAATCTAAGCTTTTAAAACAATTGCTTGAAATTGACAAATTTTAAAATTTTGTCGAGGGACGGACTAGGGCATCGTCCCGAAACGACCTCGTCTTAAAAAGAAACAAAATTTTTAAAATTTTATTAAATTTTATGTTTTAAAAGTTTAAGGTTTTAATAAAAAAAAAAAAAAATAAAATAAAATAAAAATACCTGGAAAATACCCCCATGCGACTCGCATGGGGATGGGCAGGAAACCATGCGACTCGCATGGCTAATAAAAACTGGCCAGGATCAAAATCTCAGTCGATCTGTTTCTTTCTCACAATACACACACATATACACGAACTTGCACCCAAATACTCTCAAAAATCCGCCATTTTTCACCAAATTTCTTGCAAGACTTCACAACAATCATGCCTAGATTCAGTAGTCTCAACCCCTTCAGGAGAAAGGTAAAGATTTCACCCCTAATCTCTTTAAATTCGAATTTTTGTGTTCTTGAGCTAGAAATTTTATATTTTGATTTTGTTAAATTTAGGTGTAATTAGAGCTAAATTGTTGTTATATTATGCATGTATATCCTAGATAGAAGCTATTTAACATGAATTGAAGCTAAAAACTTCAAATTTTTAAGAATCTAGGGTTTGTGTTCTTGAGCAATTTGGGGCTTTTTGATATAAACAGGTTATGGCCGATTTTTGTCATGAATTGTTGCTAAATTAAGTAGTGTAACATGTTTAGGTAGTTAATTGATCCAAACTTTGAGCCTAAACATGTTTTTGAGAATTAAAGTGGACTTTTTAAGTCTAAAAATTCATGAACTTGGATAATTTGATATAAAGGCCATGTGAAACTTGTTTCATTGCTAGTAGTGATTATTTTGGCATGTTATTTGAGATAAAAGCTTATGAACTTGATGTACATTTTTCGTATATGCTTATTTGACAAAGTGTAGACTTGACAAAAATATGAAAATGAGCACTAGTTTGATTTGAATGCCATGTAACAAGTGTTTAATTGCTATAATGATTATTGTTGACATGGTTAAGAGTTTAAATGTGATAAAACATTGTACACATTTTCGTATGTAAAAGTGTAGAATTGTTATTATTAAGAAAATGTGTATAAAATGTGTTATGAATTGAACATGTCATCATAATTGTTTCAAGTTATTATTTTGCTAACACTAATGCATATTTTGATGCACAAATTTTGTGTTTAATGTGTTTTGCAGAGAAATACAGATACGGACGGTGCATCATCGTCCAGACAACCAGAGCCCGAACCGGAAATGTTTTATGAACAAGAACAACATATGCAACAAGAAGAAGAAGAACATGAGGAGCAACATATTCCTTATCAC
Source organism: Rutidosis leptorrhynchoides (assembly GCF_046630445.1). NCBI lineage: Eukaryota > Viridiplantae > Streptophyta > Magnoliopsida > Asterales > Asteraceae > Rutidosis > Rutidosis leptorrhynchoides. The sequence goes on from NC_092335.1 coordinate 444,252,721, forward strand.
GATCAAGATCAATTATTCATGAATCAGTTTCGTCAATTCGCTCCACATCAAATGATTCTGAGCTTAGACATTAATGAAGATCAGTTACACCCAAATCTGAGATTTGATCGATGTTGGATAGAGTATCCAGATTATCAAAAGAACATGCACATTCTCTACTTTAAGGTTGTTGAAATGCCAAGGGCAATTGACTGGGTACCTTTGGAAACAGTTGACCTTGCCGAACCGATTCGGGAATTATTGGTGCAAAGGTATGGTAATTCTCAGTTTAACGATTGGATGCGCCTATTTTCAATTCGTAGAACCATATATAGGGAATGGTGTATAGAATTACTTAGTACTATTAAGTTAAACAGTGATGTTAGGAGGATAGATGATAGAAGCTTTATTAGATTTCTGTTAGGTGGACGCATGTACAGAATGTCCATGATAGATTTAGCCAGGGCCTTACAGATTTACACCCCTGCTGAACTTTTGAGCCCCGACTGTAATAGCCTGATTGCCCAAGGAGAAAGGATAGATAGGGAATTTGATATTAACGCCGTCTGGAGGCGTATGTCCCACTTTAATGAATTTCACGCCAGTGGAAATCATACATACTTAGATATAGATAGAGCTGAACTCCGGGTGATTCATAGATTCTTAGCAAACACAATTACACAAAGGGGTAAGAATAAAGAGAAATTGACCGTAAACGATTTGTTCTACCTCAAGTGTATTAGAGACCCGAGGAGTTTCGTTAACATTCCCTATTGTGTTGGTTATTATCTCGCTAATGTAGTTTCGGGGATGAAATCGGGGAGTATTATAGGTGGTGGTATTTTCATTACTCTCATTGGAGAGTATTTAGGTGTGGATAAGCACCAAGGGGGTCCAATGAACGAAATAGAGGACGAAGGTGAAACTATAAGTTCAAACCTTTATCACGGTGCAAGGGTATTATTGATGAGACGTGGTCGGGTATATCGATACGAGGGACCTCAGCGACAGGTAGAGAGTGTAGTGACCCGAACTTTTCCATGTTTATATATATTAATTGAGATTGATATTTACATGATTAAATGTTTCCAACATGTTAAGCAATCAAACTTGTTAAGACTTGATTAATTGAAATATGTTTCATATAGACAATTGACCACCCAAGTTGACCGGTGATTCACGAACGTTAAAACTTGTAAAAAGTATACAATGACATATATACGGTTATATATATAGTTAACATGTTTTTATTATAAGTATGTATCTCATTAGGTATTTTAACAATGAGTTATATACATAAAAATGAGACTATTAATTTAAGAAACTCGAAAACATATATATAACGATTATCGTTATAACAACGTCTTACTAGGTACATATGAATCATATTAAGATATTGATACACTTGGTTAATTATGTTAAATGATAAGTAAATATATTATTAAGTGTATTAACAATGAAATACATATGTAAAAATAAGACTACTAACTTAATGATTTCGAAACGAGACATATATGTAACGATTATCGTTGTAACGACATTTAACTGTATATACATCATACTAAGATATATTATATATCATAATATCATGATAATATAATAATTTAACATCTCATTTGTTATAATAAACAATGGATTAACAACATTCAACAAGATCGTTAACCTAAAGGTTTCAAAACAACATTTACATGTAACGACTAACGATGACTTAACGACTCAGTTAAAATGTATATACATGTAGTGTTTTAATATGTATTTATACACTTTTGAAAGACTTCAATACACTTATCAAAATACTTCTACTTAACAAAAATGCTTACAATTACATCCTCGTTCAGTTTCATCAACAATTCTACTCGTATGCACCCGTATTCGTAATCGTACAATACACAGCTTTTAGATGTATGTACTATTGGTATATACACTCCAATGATCAGCTCTTAGCAGCCCATGTGAGTCACCTAACACATGTGGGAACCATCATTTGGCAACTAGCATGAAATATCTCATAAGATTACAAAAATATGAGTAATCATTCATGACTTATTTACATGAAAACAAAATTACATATCCTTTATATCTAATCCATACACCAACGACCAAAAACACCTACAAACACTTTCATTCTTCAATTTTCTTCATCTAATTGAACTCTCTCAAGTTCTATCTTCAAGTTCTAAGTGTTCTTCATAAATTCCAAAAGTTCTAGTTTCATAAAATCAAGAATACTTTCAAGTTTGCTAGCTCACTTCCAATCTTGTAAGGTGATCATCCAACCTCAAGAAATCTTTGTTTCTTACAGTAGGTTATCATTCTAATACAAGGTAATAATCATATTCAAACTTTGGTTCAATTTCTATAACTATAACAATCTTATTTCAAGTGATGATCTTACTTGAACTTGTTTTCGTGTCATGATTTTGCTTCAAGAACTTTGAGCCATCCAAGGATCCATTGAAGCTAGATCCATTTTTCTCTTTTCCAGTAGGTTCATCCAAGGAACTTAAGGTAGTAATGATGTTCATAACATCATTCGATTCATACATATAAAGCTATCTTATTCGAAGGTTTAAACTTGTAATCACTAGAACATAGTTTAGTTAATTCTAAACTTGTTCGCAAACAAAAGTTAATCCTTCTAACTTGACTTTTAAAATCAACTAAACACATGTTCTATATCTATATGATATGCTAACTTAATGATTTAAAACCTGGAAACACGAAAAACACCGTAAAACCGGATTTACGCCGTCGTAGTAACACCGCGGGCTGTTTTGGGTTAGTTAATTAAAAACTATGATAAACTTTGATTTAAAAGTTGTTATTCTGAGAAAATGATTTTTATTATGAACATGAAACTATATCCAAAAATTATGGTTAAACTCAAAGTGGAAGTATGTTTTCTAAAATGGTCATCTAGACGTCGTTCTTTCGACTGAAATGACTACCTTTACAAAAACGACTTGTAACTTATTTTTCCGACTAGAAACCTATACTGTTTTTTGTTTAGATTCATAAAATAGAGTTCAATATGAAACCATAGCAATTTGATTCACTCAAAACGGATTTAAAATGAAGAAGTTATGGGTAAAACAAGATTGGATAATTTTTCTCATTTTAGCTACGTGAAAATTGGTAACAAATCTATTCCAACCATAACTTAATCAACTTGTATTATATATTATGTAATCTTGAGATACCATAGACACGTATACAATGTTTCGACCTATCATGTCGACACATCTATATATATTTCGGAACAACCATAGACACTCTATATGTGAATGTTGGAGTTAGCTATACAGGGTTGAGGTTGATTCCAAAATATATATAGTTTGAGTTGTGATCAATACTGAGATACGTATACACTGGGTCGTGGATTGATTCAAGATAATATTTATTGATTTATTTCTGTACATCTAACTGTGGACAACTAGTTGTAGGTTACTAACGAGGACAGCTGACTTAATAAACTTAAAACATCAAAAAATATTAAAAGTGTTGTAAATATATTTTGAACATACTTTGATATATATGTATATATTGTTATAGGTTCGTGAATCAACCAGTGGCCAAGTCTTACTTCCCGACGAAGTAAAAATCTGTGAAGGTGAGTTATAGTCCCACTTTTAAAATCTAATATTTTTGGGATGAGAATACATGTAGGTTTTATAAATGATTTACAAAATAGACACAAGTACGTGAAACTACATTCTATGGTTGAATTATCGAAATCGAATATGCCCCTTTTTATTAAGTCTGGTAATCTAAGAATTAGGGAACAGACACCCTAATTGACGCGAATCCTAAAGATAGATCTATTGGGCCTAACAAACCCCATCCAAAGTACCGGATGCTTTAGTACTTCGAAATTTATATCATATCCGAAGGGTGTCCCGGAATGATGGGGATATTCTTATATATGCATCTTGTTATTGTCGGTTACCAGGTGTTCACCATATGAATGATTTTTATCTCTATGTATGGGATATGTATTGAAATATGAAATCTTGTGGTCTATTGTTACGATTTGATATATATAGGTTAAACCTATAACTCACCAACATTTTTGTTGACGTTTTAAGCATGTTTATTCTCAGGTGATTATTAAGAGCTTCCGCTGTCGCATACTTAAATAAGGACAAGATTTGGAGTCCATGCTTGTATGATATTGTGTAAAAACTGCATTCAAGAAACTTATTTTGTTGTAACATATTTGTATTGTAAACCATTATGTAATGGTCGTGTGTAAACAGGATATTTTAGATTATCATTATTTGATAATCTACGTAAAGCTTTTTAAACCTTTATTGATGAAATAAAGGTTATGGTTTGTTTAAAAATGAATGCAGTCTTTGAAAAACGTCTCATATAGAGGTCAAAACCTCGCAACGAAATCAATTAATATGAAACGTTTTTAATCAATAAGAACGGGACATTTCAGTTGGTATCCGAGCGTTGGTCTTAGAGAACCAGAAAATTTGCATTAGTGTGTCTTATCGAGTTTGTTAGGATGCATTAGTGAGTCTGGACTTCGACCGTGTTTTCTTTAAAAATGATTGCTTAACATTTTTGTTGGAAACTATATATTTTTAACATATGAATATTATGTGATATATTAATCTCTTAACGTGTTTGATATTATGTGATAGATGTCTACCTCTAGAACAAGTCCCATTGACTCACCTAATAATAATGAAGTGTCAAATGTAAATTGGAATGATTTGTGGACTGATTCACAAGTTCCCGAAGAGGAACCGGAAGAAGAGTCGGAACCGGAAGAAGAATCGGAACCGGAAGAAGAATCGGAACCGGATGAAGAAATAGAACCGGTGGGGGAAATAATAAAACGGTTAAGTAAAAGAAAATCCTCAACCAACCGACCAAGGTTAATTATGGTCAATGGTGTTTCCGCCAAGGAAGCAAAATATTGGGAGGATTACCAATTCTCCGATGAATCGGATTCCGACGAGAATTCCGATGATGTTATAGAAATTACCCCAACTGAATTTAAAAAGGCAAAAGAAAATAATAAGGGAAAGGGCATAAAAATAGAGAAATCTAATTCCAACCCTGATGAACTTTATATGTATCGTCAACCCCCGAAGTCCTTAAGTTGTAACAATGACCCGGGAACCTCTAAACCACCAGGTTTTTCTAAACCAATGTGGACAACGACGGCTCGTATTAGGGGAACATCATATATCCCTAGAAACTTGGCAAAACGAACCAAAACCGAAGAAGAAGAAACGAGCGAGTCGGAATAAGATAGTTGTATTCGTGTGGTGTAATATATGGAATATAGTGTTCTTATGCTTTATGATATATGTAAAAATTGCTTGTATTAATAAGTATTTTTTTTTTATGAATCTAACTTTTGTCTATTTTACAGTTTAAAAACACAAAATAGATAGACAACCCAATATTTTAAGAGACCTACCCGGAGACATGATTGATGAAATCTTGTCTAGAGTCGGCCAGAATTCTTCGGCACAACTATTTAAGGCGAGATCAGTTTGTAAGACATTCGAAGAACGTTCCAAGAATGTCTTGGTTTATAAAAGACTTTCGTTTGAAAGATGGGGGATATCACATTGGGAAACCCATAAGTTACGATGTGTTTACTTTGACGCATATATTGCGGGGAACCCAAATGCTATTTTACGCAACGGGTTAAGAAATTATTTTGACTCAATATATCCTAATATTGGACTTCGTGATTTAGAAAAAGCGGCTAACATGCAACATAAAGAAGCATGTTATGCTTACGGATTAGTAATGTTCGCTTCTCACCAAAGTGAGAACAAGAACATCGGGCTACAACTATTAAACAAAACGTTTCCACAAGTGACGGAGTCTGTAATTGGGGTAAGAAATGAGGTTTTTAGATTATTACGGGACTGTTGGACATTACGTAACCCTCGTCCCTTTGATGACGTTACAACATGCTGTCTTATCAACGGCCATAACGGTTATGTTGCACAAGACCAAGGATGGGAAGTAGTCCTAGTAAAACCAGAATGCATGACTTGTTTCTGGACGTATGAATTACGTGTCTTTATTGCCTTTGCTGAACAACTTGTGTACTAGCTAGAATTGTCTTCACAACTATCTTGTATCAAAGTTATTGTGTGCTATATTTCATGCTTTATGTAAAATAAGCGGTATTTTAAGTTTGTAAAATATTGTATAAAAGTTTGAACGCGAAATATTATTATAATCAGTTTTTCATATAGAATTGTAGTAGTTGAATTGTATATTAGCTACTAAGTATGAACTTAACGGGTAGGTACTACCCGAATTTAAACTTATAAAACGCTAATATGAAGAAAAAGCTTTTATAAATGAGTTCATATTATGCTACGAAATACTATTAACTACTCTTAATATTCTGTATGATTAACTTGTTCCATTTAACTATTTTGAAGGAAATGGCACCGACTACTCGACACACCGTGAATATGAATGAAGAGGAATTCCGTACTTTTCTAGCTTCAAACATAGCCGCAGTACAGGCTGCGCTACATACCAACAATAACCTTGGATCTAGCAGTACAGGAAATCGTGTAGGATGCACCTACAAAGAATTCACTGCCTGCAAACCTTTGGAATTTGATGGAACCGAAGGACCGATCGGATTGAAACGGTGGACCGAGAAGGTTGAATCGGTGTTTGCCATAAGTAAGTGTACTGAAGAGGACAAAGTGAAGTACGCTACGCATACCTTCACAGGTTCTGCGTTAACATGGTGGAATACCTATCTAGAGCAAGTGGGACAAGATGATGCGTACGCACTACCGTGGTCAGCATTCAAGCACTTGATGAACGAGAAGTACCGTCCCAGAACCGAGGTCAATAAGCTCAAGACAGAACTTAGAGGGTTACGAACCCAAGGATTTGATATTACCACGTACGAAAGACGATTCACAGATTTGTGCCTATTGTGTCCGGGAGCATTCGAAGATGAGGAAGAGAAGATCGACGCGTTTGTGAAAGGATTACCGGAAAGAATCCAAGAAGATATAAGTTCACACGAGCCCGCCTCCATACAACAGGCATGTAGAATGGCTCACAAACTAGTGAACCAGATTGAAGAAAGAATTAAAGAACAGACTGCTGAAGAGGCCAATGTGAAGCAAGTCAAAAGAAAGTGGGAGGAAAACGGTGATAAGAATCACCAATACAACAACAACAGCAATTACAACAATAATCGCAACAATTATCCCAACAATCGCAACATCAATCGCAACTACAACAAACGGCCTAACAACAACAACAACAACAACAACAACAACAACAGCAACTACAACAATCATCCCAACAACAATAATAACCGCAACAACAACAACAATCAGAAGCAACTATGCCAAAGGTGTGAAAAGAATCACTCGGGGTTCTGCACCAAATTTTGCAACAAGTGTAAAAGAAATGGTCATAGCGCGGCGAAGTGTGAGGTCTACGGACCAGGGGTTAATAGAACGAAAGGAACAAATGGTGTCGGAACGAGTAATGGCGGAGCAAGTAGTGTCGGAGCAAGTTATGCCAATGTAGTTTGTTATAAATGTGGAAAACCAGGCCACATTATTAGAAATTGCCCGAACCAGGAGAACACGAATGGACAAGGCCGTGGAAGAGTTTTCAATATTAATGCGGTAGAGGCACAGGAAGACCCGGAGCTTGTTACGGGTACGTTTCTTATTGACAATAAATCTGCTTACGTTTTATTTGATTCGGGTGCGGATAGAAGCTATATGAGTAGAGATTTTTGTGCTAAATTAAGTTGTCCATTGACGCCTTTGGATAGTAAATTTTTACTCGAATTAGCAAATGGTAAATTAATTTCAGCAGATAATATATGTCGGAATCGAGAAATTAAACTGGTTAGCGAAACATTTAAGATTGATTTGATACCAGTAGAGTTAGGGAGTTTTGATGTGATAATCGGTATGGACTGGTTGAAAGAAGTGAAAGCGGAGATCGTTTGTTACAAAAATGCAATTCGCATTATACGAGAAAAAGGAAAACCCTTAATGGTGTACGGAGAAAAGGGCAACACGAAGCTACATCTTATTAGTAATTTGAAGGCACAAAAACTAATAAGAAAAGGTTGCTATGCTGTTCTAGCACACGTCGAGAAAGTACAAACTGAAGAAAAGAGCATCAATGATGTTCCCATTGCAAAAGAATTTCCCGATGTATTTTCGAAAGAATTACCGGGATTACCCCCACATCGATCCGTTGAATTTCAAATAGATCTTGTACCAGGAGCTGCACCAATAGCTCGTGCTCCTTACAGACTCGCACCCAGCGAGATGAAAGAACTGCAAAGCCAATTACAAGAACTTTTAGAGCGTGGTTTCATTCGACCAAGCACATCACCGTGGGGAGCTCCTGTTTTGTTTGTCAAGAAGAAAGATGGTACATTCAGGTTGTGTATCGACTACCGAGAGTTGAACAAACTTACCATCAAGAACCGCTACCCACTACCGAGAATCGACGACTTATTTGATCAACTACAAGGCTCGTCTGTTTATTCAAAGATTGACTTACGTTCCGGGTATCATCAAATGCGGGTGAAAGAAGATGATATTCCAAAGACTGCTTTCAGAACACGTTACGGTCATTACGAGTTTATGGTCATGCCGTTTGGTTTAACTAATGCACCAGCTGTGTTCATGGACCTTATGAACCGAGTGTGTGGACCATACCTTGATAAGTTTGTCATTGTTTTCATTGATGACATACTTATTTACTCAAAGAATGACCAAGAACACGGTGAACATTTGAGAAAGGTGTTAGAAGTATTGAGGAAGGAAGAATTGTACGCTAAGTTTTCAAAGTGTGCATTTTGGTTGGAAGAAGTTCAATTCCTCGGTCACATAGTGAACAAAGAAGGTATTAAGGTGGATCCGGCAAAGATAGAAACTGTTGAAAAGTGGGAAACCCCGAAAACTCCGAAACACATACGCCAGTTTTTAGGACTAGCTGGTTACTACAGAAGGTTCATCCAAGACTTTTCCAGAATAGCAAAACCCTTGACTGCATTAACGCATAAAGGGAAGAAATTTGAATGGAATGATGAACAAGAGAAAGCGTTTCAGTTATTGAAGAAAAAGCTAACTACGACACCTATATTGTCATTGCCTGAAGGGAATGATGATTTTGTGATTTATTGTGACGCATCAAAGCAAGGTCTCGGTTGTGTATTAATGCAACGAATGAAGGTGATTGCTTATGCGTCTAGACAATTGAAGATTCACGAACAAAATTATACGACGCATGATTTGGAATTAGGTGCGGTTGTTTTTGCATTAAAGACTTGGAGGCACTACTTATACGGGGTCAAAAGTATTATATATACCGACCACAAAAGTCTTCAACACATATTTAATCAGAAACAACTGAATATGAGGCAGCGTAGGTGGATTGAATTGTTGAATGATTACGACTTTGAGATTCGTTACCACCCGAAATGACCTCGTCTTAAAAAGAAACAAAATTTTTAAAATTTTATTAAATTTTATGTTTTAAAAGTTTAAGGTTTTAATAAAAAAAAAAATAAAATAAAAATAAAATAAAAATACCTGGAAAATACCCCCATGCGACTCGCATGGGGATGGGCAGGAAACCATGCGACTCGCATGGTTAATAAAAACTGGCCAGGATCAAAATCTCAGTCGATCTGTTTCTTTCTCACAATACACACACATATACACGAACTTGCACCCAAATACTCTCAAAAATCCGCCATTTTTCACCAAATTTCTTGCAAGACTTCACAACAATCATGCCTAGATTCAGTAGTCTCAACCTCTTCAGGAGAAAGGTAAAGATTTCACCCCTAATCTCTTTAAATTCGAATTTTTGTGTTCTTGAGCTAGAAATTTTATATTTTGATTTTGTTAAATTTAGGTGTAATTAGAGCTAAATTGTTGTTATATTATGCATGTATATCCTAGATAGAAGCTATTTAACATGAATTGAAGCTAAAAACTTCAAATTTTTAAGAATCTAGGGTTTGTGTTCTTGAGCAATTTGGGGCTTTTTGATATAAACAGGTTATGGCCGATTTTTGTCATGAATTGTTGCTAAATTAAGTAGTGTAACATGTTTAGGTAGTTAATTGATCCAAAATTTGAGCCTAAACATGTTTTTGAGAATTAAAGTGGACTTTTTAAGTCTAAAAATTCATGAACTTGGATAATTTGATATAAAGGCCATGTGAAACTTGTTTCATTGCTAGTAGTGATTATTTTGGCATGTTATTTGAGATAAAAGCTTATGAACTTGATGTACATTTTTCGTATATGCTTATTTGACAAAGTGTAGACTTGACAAAAATATGAAAATGAGCACTAGTTTGATTTGAATGCCATGTAACAAGTGTTTAATTGCTATAATGATTATTGTTGACATGGTTAAGAGTTTAAATGTGATAAAACATTGTACACATTTTCGTATGTAAAAGTGTAGAATTGTTATTGTTAAGAAAATGTGTATAAAATGTGTTATGAATTGAACATGTCATCATAATTGTTTCAAGTTATTATTTTGCTAACACTAATGCATATTTGGATGCACAAATTTTGTGTTTAATGTGTTTTGCAGAGAAATACAGATACGGACGGTGCATCATCGTCCAGACAACCAGAGCCCGAACCGGAAATGTTTTATGAACAAGAACAACATATGCAACAAGAAGAAGAAGAACATGAGGAGCAACATATTCCTTATCACGATCAAGATCAATTATTCATGAATCAGTTTCGTCAATTCGCTCCACATCAAATGATTCTGAGCTTAGACATTAATGAAGATCAGTTACACCCAAATCTGAGATTTGATCGATGTTGGATAGAGTATCCAGATTATCAAAAGAACATGCACATTCTCTACTTTAAGGTTGTTGAAATGCCAAGGGCAATTGACTGGGTACCTTTGGAAACAGTTGACCTTGCCGAACCGATTCGGGAATTATTGGTGCAAAGGTATGGTAATTCTCAGTTTAACGATTGGATGCGCCTATTTTCAATTCGTAGAACCATATATAGGGAATGGTGTATAGAATTACTTAGTACTATTAAGTTAAACAGTGATGTTAGGAGGATAGATGATAGAAGCTTTATTAGATTTCTGTTAGGTGGACGCATGTACAGAATGTCCATGATAGATTTAGCCAGGGCCTTACAGATTTACACCCCTGCTGAACTTTTGAGCCCCGACTGTAATAGCCTGATTGCCCAAGGAGAAAGGATAGATAGGGAATTTGATATTAACGCCGTCTGGAGGCGTATGTCCCACTTTAATGAATTTCACGCCAGTGGAAATCATACATACTTAGATATAGATAGAGCTGAACTCCGGGTGATTCATAGATTCTTAGCAAACACAATTACACAAAGGGGTAAGAATAAAGAGAAATTGACCGTAAACGATTTGTTCTACCTCAAGTGTATTAGAGACCCGAGGAGTTTCGTTAACATTCCCTATTGTGTTGGTTATTATCTCGCTAATGTAGTTTCGCGGATGAAATCGGGGAGTATTATAGGTGGTGGTATTTTCATTACTCTCATTGGAGAGTATTTAGGTGTGGATAAGCACCAAGGGGGTCCAATGAACGAAATAGAGGACGAAGGTGAAACTATAAGTTCAAACCTTTATCACGGTGCAAGGGTATTATTGATGAGACGTGGTCGGGTATATCGATACGAGGGACCTCAGCGACAGGTAGAGAGTGTAGTGACCCGAACTTTTCCATGTTTATATATATTAATTGAGATTGATATTTACATGATTAAATGTTTCCAACATGTTAAGCAATCAAACTTGTAAGACTTGATTAATTGAAATATGTTTCATATAGACAATTGACCACCCAAGTTGACCGGTGATTCACGAACATTAAAACTTGTAAAAACTATACAATGACATATATACGGTTATATATATAGTTAACATGTTTTTATTATAAGTATGTATCTCATTAGGTATTTTAACAATGAGTTATATACATAAAAATGAGACTATTAATTTAAGAAACTCGAAAACATATATATAACGATTATCGTTATAACAACGTCTTACTAGGTACATATGAATCATATTAAGATATTGATACACTTGGTTAATTATGTTAAATGATAAGTAAATATATTATTAAGTGTATTAACAATGAAATACATATGTAAAAATAAGACTACTAACTTAATGATTTCGAAACGAGACATATATGTAACGATTATCGTTGTAACGACATTTAACTGTATATACATCATACTAAGATATATTATATATCATAATATCATGATAATATAATAATTTAACATCTCATTTGTTATAATAAACAATGGATTAACAACATTCAACAAGATCGTTAACCTAAAGGTTTCAAAACAACATTTACATGTAACGACTAACGATGACTTAACGACTCAGTTAAAATGTATATACATGTAGTGTTTTAATATGTATTTATACACTTTTGAAAGACTTCAATACACTTATCAAAATACTTCTACTTAACAAAAATGCTTACAATTACATCCTCGTTCAGTTTCATCAACAATTCTACTCGTATGCACCCGTATTCGTAATCGTACAATACACAGCTTTTAGATGTATGTACTATTGGTATATACACTCCAATGATCAGCTCTTAGCAGCCCATGTGAGTCACCTAACACATGTGGGAACCATCATTTGGCAACTAGCATGAAATATCTCATAAGATTACAAAAATATGAGTAATCATTCATGACTTATTTACATGAAAACAAAATTACATATCCTTTATATCTAATCCATACACCAACGACCAAAAACACCTACAAACACTTTCATTCTTCAATTTTCTTCATCTAATTGATCTCTCTCAAGTTCTATCTTCAAGTTCTAAGTGTTCTTCATAAATTCCAAAAGTTCTAGTTTCATAAAATCAAGAATACTTTCAAGTTTGCTAGCTCACTTCCAATCTTGTAAGGTGATCATCCAACCTCAAGAAATCTTTGTTTCTTACAGTAGGTTATCATTCTAATACAAGGTAATAATCATATTCAAACTTTGGTTCAATTTCTATAACTATAACAATCTTATTTCAAGTGATGATCTTACTTGAACTTGTTTTCGTGTCATGATTCTGCTTCAAGAACTTCGAGCCATCCAAGGATCCATTGAAGCTAGATCCATTTTTCTCTTTTCCAGTAGGTTTATCCAAGGAAATTAAGGTAGTAATGATGTTCATAACATCATTCGATTCATACATATAAAGCTATCTTATTCGAAGGTTTAAACTTGTAATCACTAGAACATAGTTTAGTTAATTCTAAACTTGTTCGCAAACAAAAGTTAATCCTTCTAACTTGAATTTTAAAATCAACTAAACACATGTTCTATATCTATATGATATGCTAACTTAATGATTTAAAACCTGGAAACACGAAAAACACCGTAAAACCGGATTTACGCCGTCGTAGTAACACCGCGGGCTGTTTTGGGTTAGTTAATTAAAAACTATGATAAACTTTGATTTAAAAGTTGTTATTCTGAGAAAATGATTTTTATTATGAACATGAAACTATATCCAAAAATTATGGTTAAACTCAAAGTGGAAGTATGTTTTCTAAAATGGTCATCTAGACGTCGTTCTTTCGACTGAAATGACTACCTTTACAAAAACGACTTGTAACTTATTTTTCCGACTAGAAACCTATACTGTTTTTTTTTTTAGATTCATAAAATAGAGTTCAATATGAAACCATAGCAATTTGATTCACTCAAAACGGATTTAAAATGAAGAAGTTATGGGTAAAACAAGATTGGATAATTTTTCTCATTTTAGCTACGTGAAAATTGGTAACAAATCTATTCCAACCATAACTTAATCAACTTGTATTATATATTATGTAATCTTGAGATACCATAGACACGTATACAATGTTTCGACCTATCATGTCGACACATCTATATATATTTCGGAACAACCATAGACACTCTATATGTGAATGTTGGAGTTAGCTATACAGGGTTGAGGTTGATTCCAAAATATATATAGTTTGAGTTGTGATCAATACTGAGATACGTATACACTGGGTCGTGGATTGATTCAAGATAATATTTATTGATTTATTTCTGTACATCTAACTGTGGACAACTAGTTGTAGGTTACTAACGAGGACAGCTGACTTAATAAACTTAAAACATCAAAAAATATTAAAAGTGTTGTAAATATATTTTGAACATACTTTGATATATATGTATATATTGTTATAGGTTCGTGAATCAACCAGTGGCCAAGTCTTACTTCCCGACGAAGTAAAAATCTGTGAAGGTGAGTTATAGTCCCACTTTTAAAATCTAATATTTTTGGGATGAGAATACATGTAGGTTTTATAAATGATTTACAAAATAGACACAAGTACGTGAAACTACATTCTATGGTTGAATTATCGAAATCGAATATGCCCCTTTTTATTAAGTCTGGTAATCTAAGAATTAGGGAACAGACACCCTAATTGACGCGAATCCTAAAGATAGATCTATTGGGCCTAACAAACCCCATCCAAAGTACCGGATGCTTTAGTACTTCGAAATTTATATCATATCCGAAGGGTGTCCCGGAATGATGGGGATATTCTTATATATGCATCTTGTTATTGTCGGTTACCAGGTGTTCACCATATGAATGATTTTTATCTCTATGTATGGGATATGTATTGAAATATGAAATCTTGTGGTCTATTGTTACGATTTGATATATATAGGTTAAACCTATAACTCACCAACATTTTTGTTGACGTTTTAAGCATGTTTATTCTCAGGTGATTATTAAGAGCTTCCGCTGTCGCATACTTAAATAAGGACAAGATTTGGAGTCCATGCTTGTATGATATTGTGTAAAAACTGCATTCAAGAAACTTATTTTGTTGTAACATATTTGTATTGTAAACCATTATGTAATGGTCGTGTGTAAACAGGATATTTTAGATTATCATTATTTGATAATCTACGTAAAGCTTTTTAAACCTTTATTGATGAAATAAAGGTTATGGTTTGTTTAAAAATGAATGCAGTCTTTGAAAAACGTCTCATATAGAGGTCAAAACCTCGCAACGAAATCAATTAATATGAAACGTTTTTAATCAATAAGAACGGGACATTTCAGAGAGAGGTTCGGATGACGAAATGGAAGAGGCGAACAACATTATAGGAGTTGTTCGGGAGACTGCTCTTGATTTAGGCGTTCGTATGGAGGATGAATACATGACGAACTATGATAGGCATATGCAGTACGAGGCATGGCAACGTCGGAATGACTACGAGCATTCCCGGCAACGAGAGCATGGCCGATGGGATTATCATCAGCGCCAAATTATAAGCCAGTTGCAGCCTGGCGAGATGTATTATCCGACCCGACCCGCATACTATCCCGCACATCAGCCAGAAATGAGACCACCCTATGATTTATATGATTATGACGCAGCATACCAGTTCACCTATAATCAGCCATGGAACCCGGACGCGAACATGAATTGGGATCCATATCCTAATTATCCTCCTAACCCACCTCCTGATCAGTAGAGATAAGTTGGTAATTTATATTTTTATTATTTTAAACACTTAACATTTTAATTACATTTATGTAATGTTTGATATTTCTATTATTATTGTGTACTAATATTTTTCTTATAGTTTGAAAGTGGGATGCCAAAGTTCCATTTCAAATTACATGTATGATTATATTTGTATTGTATGTATTCTATTTTATGCACAAAACAGGGTAAAACAACGCGTTTTCAAAGACTGGCATTAAGTTCAGCAAAAGCAAGTAATTTTGACGACAATGATGCAAAATATATGTGAAATAACAACAAGACGGAATGAACAAATGACGTGCACCATTTATCATTCAGCAAACAAACGCCAATATATTTGGAAACTTTGGTAAAAATTTAATCATTTTCACACAAATCACCCTCAATAATTTAAATTGTTACTGATTTCTTGCAAATGAGGGCATTGCAAGATCTTAAGTGTGGGAAGGGGTTAAATTCTTTCGGATTTTAACATTTTTTACTTTATACACTTGGTTACCATTAAAAATACTAGTAAAGCAGTAGTTGTATTAGAATCTAGTGCTCTCTGATAAAAAAGAACAGCCCTAGTCTTATATACTGACTACCCAATTCTAGTAAAATTTTTCAAAATTTTCAATTAAATGAATTCAAAATCATGTTTATACATATTTATGAACGATAAAACTAGGTTTTAACACCGAAATTATTGTTACCTCGGAAAGGACATAAATTGAGAAACAAACTAAAATGTTAAAATTCATTTAAAATGGAATAGAGGACGATAAAAAGGAAAATAAAAGCCAAGTGTGGGAAAATTTACCAAATTATTTTAAACATATATCTGTAACAAATAACTGAAAATACTTTTGCTTTGGACTAAACTAAACTGTTTTACCCAATGAAAGAAAAGAAGAGATGGATCTACACGATGAATCAATTCCATCATTAAAAGGAAGTAAAGTCTTCCGAAAAAGACACGCGCTTCTTGATTTAGGTCATGAAGTTGTCGTCCAGACCAGCTGTAGGTTGACGAAAAATCTAGAAAAGTCATCACTAAAATCGGCTGGAAATCCACGGACCTCAGCATCAAACAGGGTCGCCAAGTGGTCAGATTTATCCTAACCATGAGAAGGATTTATCTCGTACAATGGGGGGACACCGTGCAAATTAGCTTGATAAGACTAATGAATCAGATCCCCAGAAAGGATAATCTCCTTAAAGATTAAAAATCAGCTTTTAAGACTGATATTACTCAATCCTTGAGATTGACCTTAAAGATTGAGAATTCAAACTCATGGAATTCAATGATATCTAAACTCGAGCTTGAACGAGAAAATATTTTGATCAAAAATACAAACCGATTTGTTTTCTGAAAATCCATTTTCAATGCGTTCATTACCATTGAACGTTAAATCCTAGGAATTCACCTGGAATTCATTAGGTCACCTGAACCAAATCGGGTGTCAACCGTAAGAACAGTGGTTGCATAGCATGGTCAGAGACAGGACCTTGTGCCAAACCGAAAAATCATAGGATGATCTTTACTATCGCTCCTACCAAGGATAGTTCTAGCATCTGACACGTTTAAAAAGACCATAATCATCTGCATGTCACAAAACATTGCCTTAACAGTTTCTTGTTCATCGCTTTCCTTTACAACCGAACGGTAGTTTACCGAAAGGTAATATACGGAACAAGTAAACTGGATGTGTGCTATTCGATGCCGGGATAGCAGTGGATTACACGAGCCTAAAAGTTTTCAGCCAAAATATTGATCCACAAATATATTTTGCAACACCGATGATGGATCAAATCAGAAAACTTGTCTAGGGTAAAATCTAGCTTGAATTTTCAAAAGATCAAATGTTTTCATAAAGATCCAATTTCCTAAAGGATCTAAATTTTTATAGTCATGTGGGACTGTAAACCATATCGTTACTACCATTGTTTATACCACCGTATAGAAATCACTGATGTACAAAGTGTGAAGAATAAAGAAGTGATTCAAGTATTTCAAGACGATATTGCTTGAGGACAAGCAACGCTCAAGTGTGGGAATATTTGATAATGCTAAAAACGAACATATATTTCATAGCATTATTCCTCAAGAAAGACAAGATTTTAGTTGGTATTGTTCGATTTACAAGCGATATTCGTTTAAATTTTAAAAAGAGAAGATAAAAGGCAGATTCGACAAATTGAAGACAAAAAGGTCCAAAGAGCTAAAAAGTACAAGATACAATTAAAAAGGTTCAAAATATTGATGAGGAACGTCTCAAAATGACAAGAGTACAAGTTACAAGACGCAAAGTACACGATATAAAATAATACGCGAAGACGTCCGAAAATCCGAAACCGGGACCTAAGCCAAGAAGAAACGCCCGACGCAACGGACCAAAAATATCTAGTCTACTATGCACAAGAATATAATATAATATATATATATAATTATATATAATTATATATTATATTATATATTATTATTATATTACGTCGGCAAGAAGAAAACAAACCAATTTGGCTGGATCCAGGGTGGCCATGCGACTCGCATGGCCAGAGGCACAAAATCCATGCGAGTCGCATGGTGTGAAAATGCTGGTCAGGTCCTATATAAAGCCAGTTTTCTGCCGAGTTTTAAACATAATATCTATCTCTCTTTCAATATATACGTAATATATATATATAATTTATATTTTAATTTTAATTTTAATTTTAAATCCTAATAATAAGGGTATGTTAGCGAATGTTGTAAGGGTGTAAGTCGAAATTCTGTCCGTGTAACGCTACGCTATTTTTAATCATTGTAAGTTATGTTCAACCTTTTTATATTAATGTCTCGTAGCTAAGTTATTATTATGCTTGTTTAAAACGAAGTAATCATGATGTTGGGCTAATTACTAAAATTGGGTAATTGGGCTTTGTACCATAATTGGGGTTTGGATAAAATAACGACACTTGTGGAAATTAGACTATGGGCTATTAATGGGCTTTATATTTATTTAACTAAATGAAAGTTTGTTAATGTTAATATAAAGATTTACAATTGGGCGTCCCTATAAATTACCATATACACTCGATCGGACACGATGGGCGGGGTATTTATATGTACGAATAATCGTTCATTTAACTGGACACGGGAATGGATTAATAGCCACTAGAATAATTAAAACATGGGTGAAATTACATTCAAGGGTAATTGGTGTAATTGTTAACAAAGTAGTAAAACCTTGGTTTACACGCAGTCGATAACCTGGTGTATTCATTAAACAAAGTATTAAAACCTTGTTACAATTCGAATCCCCAATTAGTTGGAATATTTAACTTCGGGTATAATAATAATTTGACGAGGACACTCGCACTTTATATTTATGACTGATGGACTGTTATGGACAAAAACCAGACGGACATATTGAATAATCCAGGACAAAGGACAATTAACCCATGGGCATAAAACTAAAATCAACACGTCAAACATCATGATTACGGAAGTTTAAATAAGCATAATTCTTTTATTTCATATTTAATTTCCTTTATTTTATATTTAATTGCACTTCTAATTATCGCACTTTTATTTATTGTTATTTAATCGCATTTTTAATTATCGTACTTTTTAATTATCGCAATTTTATTTTATCGCATTTTTATTATTCGCAATTTCATTATCGTTATTTACTTTACGCTTTAATTTAAGTCTTGTATTTATTTTATATTTTACATTAGGTTTTAACTGCGACTAAAATCTTAAAATCGACAAACCGGTCATTAAACGGTAAAAACCCCCCTTTATAATAATAATATTACTTATATATATATTTGTATTTTTATAAAAGTAAACTAATATAGCGTTGAGCTTTGTTTAAAGATTTCCCTGTGGAACGAACCGGACTTACTAAAAACTACACTACTGTACGATTAGGTACACTGCCTATAAGTGTTGTAGCAAGGTTTAAGTATATCCATTCTATAAATAAATAAATATCTTGTGTAAAATTGTATCGTATTTAATAGTTTTTCCTAGTAAAATATAAACTATTTTATATACTACCCCGCTGCACATCAGCTACCACATTTGCCTTCCCCGGGTGGTAAGGAATCTCAAAGTCGTAATCATTCAACAATTCAATCCACCTGCGCTGCCTCATGTTCAGTTGTTTCTGATTAAATATGTGTTGAAGACTTTTGTGGTCGGTATATATAATACTTTTGACCCCATATAAGTAGTGTCTCCAAGTCTTTAATGCAAAAACAAGCGCGCCTAATTTCAAATCATGCGTCGTATAATTCTGCTCGTGAATCTTCAGTTATCTAGACGCATAAGCAATTACCTTCGTTCATTGCATTAATACACAACCGAGACCTTGCTTTGAGGCATCACAATATATCACAAAATCATCATTCCCTTCATTCAATGACAATGTAGGTGCTGTAGTTAACTTTTTCTTCAACAATTGAAACGCTTTCTCCTGCTCATCCTTCCATTCAAATTTCTTCCCTTTATGCGTTAATGCAGTCAAAGGTTTTGCTATTTTGGAAAAATCTTGGATGAACCTTCTGTAGTAACCAGCCAGGCCTAAAAATTGGCGTATATGCTTCGGAGTTTTCGGGGTTTCCCACTTTTCAACAGTTTCAATCTTTGCTGGGTCCACCTGAATACCTTCTTTGTTCACTATGTGTCCGAAGAATTGAACTTCTTCCAACCAAAATGCACACTTTGAAAACTTAGCGTATAGTTTTTCTTTCCTTAACAACTCTAGCACTTTTCTCAAATGTTCTTCGTGCTCTTGGTCATTTTTTGAGTAAATAAGTATGTCATCGATGAAAACAATGACAAACTAGTCAAGGTATGGTCCACACACTCGGTTCATGAGGTCCATGAACACAGCTAGTGCGTTAGTCAACCCAAACGGCATAACCATAAACTCGTAATGACCGTAACGCGTCCTAAAAGCAGTCTTTGGAATATCATCCTCCTTTACCCTCATTTGATGATACCCAGAACGTAAATCAATCTTCGAATAAACTGACGAGCCTTGTAGTTGATCAAATAAGTCGTCGATTCTCGGTAGTGGGTAGCAGTTCTTGATAGTAAGTTTATTCAACTCTCGGTAGTCGATACATAACCTAAATGTACCATCCTTTTTCTTCACAAACAAAACAGGAGCTCCCCATGGTGATGTACTTGGTCGAATGAAACCACGCTCTAAAAGTTATTGTAATTGGTTCTAAAGTTCCTTCATTTCGCTGGATACGAGTCTGTATGGGACACGATGTAACGACCCGGAAATTTCCGGCGAAATTTAAACCTTAATCTTTATATGTTCCGACACGATAAGCAAAAACTGTAATGCTGAGTCTAGAAATTTTGAAATCTATGTTCAAGTAATCAAATACCCTATGACTATTCCCGACGATTCACGAACAATTGCTTGTAAATAAATATGTATATGTATATATATATATATAATAATTAGAAATAATAAGATTTAACTGAAACATTAGAATCATGTATAAAAAAAATAATATGCAAATAAAAATGTTGTTGTGTAAATCTTAAAAAAATAAAAATAAAATAAACATATACATTTTCTATATCTAAATATTATCTTATGTATATTGTAATACATATTAAAATACATAAAAATTTAATACTCAATATAGATTATTATATAATATAATATACATAATATAATTACTAAATGACACATAATCAACGATAGGTAATACGAATATATTAAATTACAAGTAAAACATAATTGCTATATTAATACTATCACTTTCATTTTGTTTTAAATTAATGATAATATCGGTACTAACAATGTTATTGTTATCAATAATGGATATATAGACATAAAATTTGATACATAAAATTTATTTTAGTATTGTTATCATTTTAACTATCATCCAAATTAATTATCATAATGATTATTAATATCATCATTTTTTTTATGATTAAAAGTTATTACTTGTAATAATTATTATCACTATTATTATTATTGTCATTTTTATCACTATTGTTTTGTTATCATTATTTAATATTATTTATAAGATATATATACAAATATATGTAATATAAATACAAATAGATGAAACTGTTATATATCGTAATTCCTTTCACTATCAGATTAGTTTTATCAAAAAAATTAAGAATTCCATTTCAGATGAGTCACCATTCCCTTTGTATTCTTTTATTATTTTTTTTATCTGTTTCTTGGTGGAAGGAATCTGGCTGTCCCCAATCTGTTACGTGTTCCTCTCAATCACTATCAAAAACAGCAACCTTAACTTCTATATATCTTACTTTGTGTTGTTAAAAGGAAAACTGAAAAAAAAAAAAGATATATATAAAACACGACATATATATCCCTCTGTATCCTCCACCTTCTCACCATAAATCGATTTTAATCAAATTTTTAAAATGTAAAAATGCAATTCTCTTCTAAAGCTTTCATTTAAACTACCTGTAAAGTTTCAAATTCTAATTTGTATTATCGAATTCCAATTTTTTAGTCAAAGATAAATTTCAAGAAAGTCAAGGTTCGTGTTCATAGTGAAATTCGTAAAATATTGGATGCTTTGGATTAAATTGAAGACGCATAAAGATTTTATGTTAGATTTAAAACCTTTTTCGTGTTATAATCTTTGTGTAAAACGTCCAACAAATCGAAGTTTAATTTTTTTTTTCCTTATTAAAGTCGTACAGCAGCAGCGATGCTGTTTGATTTTTTTTATTTTTTTTTTCTTTTTTTTCTCTTTTGTCTGTTAATCTGTAAACAATCATAAGCATTTATGTTTTAATCTCAAACCCAAAGACACATACTAAACTCTACTAATTTACATAGGATCTGTTTAAGATATTGAATGATGAAGATGACGACAGTTTAGGGCCTAAAAGAAATTAAAACCGTATCTAAACAGATATAAAGAATTGGAGGAGTGGTCTAGGGGGTGTATGGGTTATCGAGGGGTCGCGGGTTCGAGTCCCGACTTGGACAGTTACTTTCTTTTTACTCATTATAATCAAGGTAGCCTTTTTATTTATAGTTTCATTGTTGTTATTATTATTATTATTATTATTATTATTATTATTATTATTATTATTATTATTATTGTTATTAATATTATTATTATTATCATTATCATGGTTTTTATTATTATTATTAACATTATATTATCAAATAAATTTTAGATACATAAAATATACTTGATATATATATATATAAAACATTAGTATTACATAAAGACTATAAAGTAAACATATTAACAATATTTATATAAATATTTACATATAATAAATTATTGGTTTTTCAATATAATATTAATTATATATATATATATATATATATATATATATATATATATATATATATATATATATAAAACTATATAAATATTAATTATTTTAAATAAATATACAAACTAAATATAATAGATATATAGTTGAAGATATAATATATATAAATTTGTTCGATTATTATTTGGTATTAATATATACACTTAATATAGGTTCGTGAATCCGAGGCCAACCTTGTACTTGATCAATGATGTTATATGTATTTTACTACAAAATACAGTATGGTGAGTATATAGTCCCACTTTTAAACTCTAAGTATTTCGGGATGAGAATACATGTATTTTATGTTTTACGTTATGGACACAAGTAACTGAAAAATATATTCTACGTTGAGTTGTACCACTGGCATACTTCCCTGTAGCTTGGTAACTACTATTTACAGCGGTATTATAAACGCGAATCCTGTTGATAGATCTATCGGGCCTGACAACCCCAACCGGACTGGACGACCAGTATTCAACGGTTGCACAGTACTTCGTTTCGTGACTACACTTGGTACAGTGTAGTAAGATTTCATAATAAAGGGAATATGCGACGTGATTAAATGTTAAGTATGGTTACCAAGTGCTCAACCACTTAGAATATTTTTATTAAAATGTTTACTTGAAATCTTGTGGTCCATAGTTATAACGCTGCTAGCATCAAACCTATATATCTCACCAACTTTATGTTGACATTTTTAAAACATGTTATTCTCAGGTACGAATTAAGTCTTCCGCTGTGCATAAGCTCATGTTAAGGACCTTACTTGGATTCGATCATCGCGATGGGACCAACTGTTGAAGACTTCGTCCGGGAGGATAAGGTCGAGGTCTTTACAGGTGGTATCAGAGCGTTGGTCTTAGCGAACCAGGCCTTGCATTAGTGTGTCTAACTGGTAGTCGTTAGAATACATTAGTAAGTCTGGACTTTGACCGTGTCTACATGTCAAAAAGTTTTGCTTATCATATCTTGTCGGAAACCATCTGCTTATCATCCTTAGGAATTACCTGCTCATCATTCTTAAGTCTAGACACGTCTTTCTGCATTTAGTGCATCGATAGTGTGTAGATAAAAATTCCTATCTTAGCGCATCTGTAGATTTGCCTGACATATGCCGTAAATTCCTCCGTAGCCTACAAAATCTTTAGTACTATGTACATAGATATTCTATGAAGTTAGAATATCATCCTATATTCGAAAATCATTTCACGACGAAGATCCTTTCCACCCCCCGAATTGCTCTTTTGACGATGAACCTGAAGCGCTTACCGGCGAACCTGTTCGAGAAACCATTTTCTCTCTCCTTTTTCCGAGTATCTCATCACGATTACATACTATTCCATATCTCGAATCTTATTCATTCACTCGCTTTAACCGTCAATCATCCTGTAGTACTAGAAGAAGTTAACAAACTACGCGCTCGTGTGACGACTTTGGAGAACCTGGAGTGAAGGATACGAACACCAGCAGCAGCACCAGCAGCATAATCTGTATTACCATCATCAACGTCGACAGTACTCTTATCACCCCCAAACCACAACCACACCGTAAATCTTAACATCACAAACTGTATCTCGAATATCAACATTACACGCCTCAATATCACCATCTGTACTTCGAGTATGAACTTCGTTCTACACATCGATCTACATCGGCTATCTTCGCTTTACGTATCATTCTACCTCATTTTTCCTCGTTCGACATGGTGAATATGTAATTTCTAAAGTTTTAGAGATTATGTAATCTAGTATTAACGGTAAATCAGATGAGTTTTTGACTCATTAAATCCATGATTACATCCGATGAAAATATATATGCAAGTATATTTTCATAAAGATTGTAATTAAAAATTCTTTTGTACAAACTGTTAATGATGAAAATATTTTAACGGGTGGGTAGTACCCGAGGAATATTTAGAATCCACATTAATAAGTTACACTGTACATTCTTCGAATCTGATTCAACGATAATTTACTATCCTACTTACAACTACCGATATACGTATCCGTTCACCACAGAATAACCATTTCTATTCAAATTTCATATTTGGATTTTGACCTATCAGAATCCAACAAGTGGCATAACGAAGAAAACATTGGACAAAAATAAAAAGTGTTAGAAACAAACGAATTAATTAATTGGAATTGTGATAGGATTTCACGCTAACTGTTCCGGCTAACTGTTCCCAGCTAACTAATTAACATTTAATTTATCGCAATTTACATTCTCGCAATTTTATTTATCGTCATTTAATTTCTGTTATTTACTTTTACGCACTTTAAATAACGGGACACGTATGCAAGGTTTCGACTTATCATATCGACCCATCTATATATATATTTCGGAACAACCGTAGACACTCTATATGTGAAGGTGGGAGTTGGCTATACAGGGTTGGAGTTGATTCCAAAATATATATATACTTTAAGTTGTGATCGACACCGAGACCGGTACACGGGTCACGATACGTATTAATTATGTATATTAAATTATATATTGAACTGTTGAACTATTGGATCATTGGACAACCAGACTAATAGACTGCTAACTATGGACAAGTAAAATGAATTAAAATATTGATTATAACATATGAAATTAAACAATTCTTCAAGTTTGCCACTTGATTTCATCTTAAACCTCATTTGTACTTCGACAGTTATAATCCTCGTTCAATCTTTTCATGATTCTTGAAAACACCTCGATCAAGAAGTTGAACCAGCCGCACCTCGTCTATGGAAGAAAGAGTCATGCATACAGTTATGCACCTGAAAAACTTTCGAAACTGAAGTTATAGTTAAAACGTATCCGTGTTGAATCCTTTGCCATTTATTAGCAAAAACAACCCTAAAATTTCTTTTCAAGAAGCTAATTTTGTCACAGCTCCACTTCGACTTCTCAGTAAGACTACTTCTATTATAATCTCGATATTTATACCTTGTCCTTTCGCCGTTGTTTCCGGAGAACCTTTTATATTTCACAACATCATCAGCAAATGTACCAGCAACTCGTTATCTCTTTGACGAAATCCGCAATCAGTATTTTGAAAATCTCGTAGAAATTCTCCCAGTTATACCGAAAACGTCTATCCCCAAGAATTACATATTTCGAATGTGAAGTTTCTGAAAAACACCCTGGACTATGAAGTAGTTCTTGAAATGCTGATGGAGCAGCAAAAACCGTAAACGACTTTAACAGTCAAAAGCTTACGATGAAGTAAAGAATGTTGGAAAAGCTCAGAAAAAGAGAAGGGTTGAAACTGGAAAACGGATTGAGCGAAGTATGAAGGAAACCGTGGACAAATCATAAAAACTAAACCCGACTTCAAAGGATTCAAATGATCCAGTGCCTGTAAGAACCCTACTCCTTATTCTAAACCTTTCCATATGATATTCTTCATCAACATCCTATCTTAGATATTATAAGATATATTCATATTTTCCGTTATACATATTCTCCATATTTTTGGAGATATTTTCACAACTATCATTATCTGAAATCATATATCACTCTGTAATATCTACGTTACAACATAAAAGAAACTGTGTCAGTTTCTAAATTTTTTAAAAAAAAAAAAACCTCCAACTTTAAAATATGAATGTTTTGAAGTAGTGTTGGAAACTGATGCATGAATTAGTATAATATAATAAAACTTGATCAACTTCATTATATTACAGTAAGTCATGTTAAGTTTCTAATGAAGCATGATAATTCTCAGTACCGTCATCATGTGCCATGTTACACGGCTCTTACATTCTATCCAATCTCCAAACATATCAAGAACATATCATCTTGATAGTTCTATCTTCCTGGATATTCTGGTAGTTTGACAAATAAAAAATCGTGCTATTACCATTTCTTTCTAAGAGCATTAGCTATGTTCATTCCAAATTTCATACCTACGAATTCCAGACCATTGCTCGCTTGACTCGAGGACGGGAAGATATAAAACTCAACAACCACCCAGAAACTACAAACCGTGTATATCAATACATATTGCAATGTGAAGACACGGGAGAATTAGAAACACTATAAACACAAGAGAATAGTATACGTAAATAAAATCTTCTGGCGGCAGATGAAAGAGAAGAATAAAAAATATGAAAATTAGAAGTATAACAACAATCAGAACGGGATGGAGCATACTAACGAATATGGATTAAGGGGGAAAAAGTAAAAGATGTGAGTTGTGGAACATAAGAAAAACGAAGGGATGAATTTATAATGAAATATCCGACAAAGAAATCGAAACAGATTGCCACATTAAATCAAAGAAGATTTTGATTGCCGAAGAATGAAATCTTATTACGTAAGATTCTCTTTAAATTTCGCGAATTCCGGAAATCAATTCTAATCACGTCATCAGTTAAAACAATTCCATATTTACTTATTTCACTCTTTTGTGATAGCTTCCCTCATACGCTTCACAAGATCGAATCGTTTTACCTACATTACTCAATGATGATAAAAACTCCATTATCATCTCATATTCGTCATGAAAACATTCCTATTGTTATTTATGACAACCTCTACTAAATTTCGGGGACGAAATTTCTTTAACGGGTGGGTACTGTAACGACCCGGAAATTTCCGGCGAAATTTAAACCTTAATCTTTATATGTTCCGACACGATAAGCAAAAACTGTAATGCTGAGTCTAGAAATTTTGAAATCTATGTTCAAGTAATCAAATACCCTATGACTATTCCCGACGATTTACGAACAATTGCTTGTAAATAAATATGTATATGTATATATATATATAATAATTAGAAATAATAAGATTTAACTGAAACATTAGAATCATGTATAAAAAAAATAATATGCAAATAAAAATGTTGTTGTGTAAATCTTAAAAAAATAAAAATAAAATAAACATATACATTTTCTATATCTAAATATTATCTTATGTATATTGTAATACATATTAAAATACATAAAAATTTAATACTCAATATAGATTATTATATAATATAATATACATAATATAATTACTAAATGACACATAATCAACGATAGGTAATACGAATATATTAAATTACAAGTAAAACATAATTGCTATATTAATACTATCACTTTCATTTTGTTTTAAATTAATGATAATATCGGTATTAACAATGTTATTGTTATCAATAATGGATATATAGACATAAAATTTGATACATAAAATTTATTTTAGTATTGTTATCATTTTAACTATCATCCAAATTAATTATCATAATGATTATTAATATCATCATTTTTTTTATGATTAAAAGTTATTACTTGTAATAATTATTATCACTATTATTATTATTGTCATTTTTATCACTATTGTTTTGTTATCATTATTTAATATTATTTATAAGATATATATACAAATATATGTAATATAAATACTGTAACGACCCGCACTTTTTCAATCATACTATACTTATAAGATTAATATTTACATAAATTAAACCTTGCCAACATGATAAGCAATCCAAATTGTCGAGACTTATATTTCCGAAAAGAGTTTTACACAACGTTTGACCGTCTAGTTTGACCGATGATATCACGAACCATACAATATGTGATAATTATACGTTTGTGTATATATATGTATATATACATATTTAACATGATTAAAGAATGTTTTAATACCTCATTTTATATTAATAACAACAAGTTATATGTGTATTTTGAAACTACTAACTTAAGTTTTCAAAACGATAACTATACGTAACGTTATTTGACATAAATACTTAAGACATATAATGTTTATACATATATTGTATAAGTAATGTATTTAATCACTTTTAAAGACTTAAATACATAAAACCATATAAGTGTATTCACAAAAGATAGCTATATTTGAATTCTCATTCCATTTTTCACAAAATTTCTATACGTATACCTAGAGTATTTATACTCGTATCATACCTAGCTTCTATACGTATTTACTAATAGTAAATACACATCAAAATCACCACCTAACCAGCCATTATTCATGCCATGAGGGCTAGGTAATTGAACTTGGAAGCAATTAGGACTAGATACATAAAATTATCACTTGAAATTTTGTCCTTAAACACCTATAGGCCACGTTTTTGATGGCTATATATGTATCCTCATTCTCATCCATTTTAACTCCAAATTTCTTAAGATAAACACACACTCTCTCTTCAATCTTAACCTCCATAATCATTCAGCAAGAAACCTTGAAGATCTAGCTTCAAAAACCATACTAAAACACCATAAGAAAACCATACAAAAACACTTCAAGAAAACCCTCCAAGAACACCAACTTACTTCCAATCTTTCATCCACTTCTATCACCCTTTTGATTCTAGCTTCTTACTCCTCTTTTACAGCAAACTTATCCAAGGAACTTGAGGTAGAATTTATGTTCATAACCTTATTCAATTCATATATATATAGCTATCTTATTTTGTGGTACAAAAGTTTAACAACAAGAACATAGTTTGAATGTTTTCAAACTTGTTTGCAAACTAAATAGATCCTTCTAACTTAACTTTTAAAATACTTCAAGACATGTAACATAACTTATTTATATGTTAATTTAACAAGGTAAAACTTGGTTTTTCAAAGTATAAGTATTTTTGGAAAAATGGTCATTAAATGATTTTGTTGTAACAAAAATGTTTAATTTCATATGTTTCACTAATGTTTTACTTATGCCGTATGATTTTGAATACAAACCAAGGTATTTACAGTTCATAGTCTTAAAGAAGAACTCGATCCAAGAAGATGGCAATTTGAATCAACGAAAACGGATTTGTAACGAAGAAACTATGACCGAAACAAAATTGGTTATCCTAGATCATTTCAACTACGGGATCAATTGGAAAAAAATGATATAAATCACATATTTCTAAGATAACATGATATTTTATATATATGTACTTATAATTCAATTTTATATGGTTCAGGATCACCCGTAAACAACACGAGAAGATTAATCATAAGATCCCATGATTGTACGCAACAGGTCATTTGACAACACCGGTACTTTATGTACGCAACACGTCATTTGACAACACCGGTACCATGGGTCAAGATTAATCTCGACCAATACATATACGATGGGGTTTTATTTATTTTGTTGGGGGTTTTATTTATTTCATTGCGGGTATATTAAACATCTAAAAATGAACCATTAAAATTGAATTACTAACAACGAACTGCTAACTTCGGACTAAGGAAATATTCAAAGTATTAAAAGTATAACAAGTATATATATATGTAACGTTTGTTTTAAAATGAAAACATATTGATATATTATATATGGATAGGTTCGTGATATCAACCGGAAGACCGAGTCAAAATATATATATCATCAAGACAAGAGTGAGTATATAGTCCCACTTTTAAACTCTAAATATTTCGGGATGAGAATACATGTATTTTATGTTTTACGATATGGACACAAGTAACTGAAAAATATGTTCTACGTTGAGTTGTACCACTGGCATACTTCCCTGTAGCTTGGTAACTAATATTTACAGCGGTATTGTAAACGCGAATCCTGTTGATAGATCTATCGGGCCTGACAACCCCAACCGGACTGGACGACCAGTATTCAACGGTTGCACAGTACTTCGTTTTGTGACTACACTTGGTACGGTGTAGTAAGATTTCATATTAAAGGGAATATGCGACGTGAAAATGTTAAGTATGGTTACCAAGTGCTCAACCACTTAGAATACTTTTATTAAACTGTTTATATACGAAATCTTGTGGTCTATATATATATTGCTGCCGGCATTAAACCTATATCTCACCAACTTTATGTTGACCTTTTTAAAACATGTCTATTCTCAGGTGATTTCTAAAGCTTCCGCTGCATCATGTTGGATCTAACCAGGATCTTGCGTACGCATGTTTGTGTCAAAAATAAAACTGCATATCCGAGATGTTGTATTGTAAAATATGCTAGAAACCGTGTTGTTGTCATCATTTGTAAAGTTTGTAAGTCGAAGATTATCGCTAAACGTTAATCTTCTTTTTATTGTCTTAAGCTTGTAACAAAAATAATGGTTATGGTTTGTAATGTATAATATATGCAGTTTTCTTTCAAAAATGTCTCATATAGAGGTCAATACCTCGCAATGAAATCATACGTTATCTAACGCGTTCTTATGGTTAAGGACGGGTTATGACATGTGGTATCAGAGCGTTGGTCTTAGCGAACCAGGTTTGCATTAGTGTGTCTAACCGAGAAGTCGTTAGGATACATTAGTAAAGTCTGGACTTTGACCGGGTCTGATTTTAAAAAAAAAAAAACCATTGCTTATCACTGTTGGTTAAAATTTATGTGTAAATATTATGTAAGTACTAATGGGTTAGTTGTTGTGTGATAGATGTCGGGCTCGAAACTTATTATCACATTCAGCGACTCCGAATCAGAACCTTCAGATTGTGTTTCAGTCATTAACATATCCGATGACGAAAGTGGTATTTTTGGGGAAGACTCACAATTTCCGGATGAACCAACTATTGAAATATCGGAAAGTGAACCCGAGGAGGAAAGTGAACCCGAAGAGGAAAGTGAACCCGAAGAAGAAAGTGAACCCGAGGAAGAAATACTAGAAATTACGAAAGAAAAATTCGATCAAGGAAAGAAACGAAAAGCGAATGAATTAGAAAATTCAAATCCCGAACTTAGTGAGAATGACGTGGCACCAATTCCACTCAACACTACCAACCCTATTCCCGCTATTCCTATTAGTGCTATCCCGGCGTCTAGTTCTTCGGCTCCTCAGCCAAAACGTAGGCAGACAGCTAGGATAAGCGTTAGGCCATTCATTGGAACTAAACGCCCTAGAAAATAGACCGAACGATGCACTGCCGTATTAAACCATGGAATCAAATAATGTTTTGTATAATATTATTAGTGTGGTTTGTTTAATGTTCGATGTAAGATAAGCATATGTAAAATAGCGAAGTATGAAATGCAATAATTTTCCATGGTTAAGTATTATTTAGATTGTAGTAATTGGTTCTGTACTAAGCTAATAAGTATGAACATTGACGGGTAGGTACTACCCTAGATATAATTATAAAACGCTAATAAGAAGAAAAGGCTTTTATAATAATACCTGGTTCATATTATTAACAAGCTATAAATGTACTATAAATACACACTACATCTATAATA
This sequence comes from Rutidosis leptorrhynchoides, assembly GCF_046630445.1. Taxonomy (NCBI): domain Eukaryota; kingdom Viridiplantae; phylum Streptophyta; class Magnoliopsida; order Asterales; family Asteraceae; genus Rutidosis; species Rutidosis leptorrhynchoides. The sequence continues at coordinate 444,284,743 of NC_092335.1, forward strand.
TTCCATGTGAATAATTATTTTCTTTCATTAGGAAATGGCGCGATTGAATCGAATGACGGAACAAGAACTCGAGGAACTCATCAACCAGCGAGTGAACGACAGAATGTTATGGGTTGAGGCTGCAAGAGCTGCTGCAGTTAATCCAAATCCTCGTGTAGGATGCTCCTACAAGACGTTTCAAGCTTGCAAGCCATCATCATTCAGTGGAATGGAAGGACCGATCGGTTTAACCCGGTGGATAGAAAAGATGGAAACTGTGTTCAAAATCAGTGGTTGTGTTGAAAAGGACATGACCAAATACGCATCGTGCACTTTACAAGATAGTGCACTCACATGGTGGAAGAATTATGTGAAGGCGGTAGGAGGAGATGTAGCTTATGATACTCCATGGGAAGAATTCAAAACAATGATAATCACCGAGTATTGTCCAAGGAATGAGGTTATTAAGTTAGAAGATGAGTTACGAAGTTTGAAGGTGGTTGGTACTGAAATCACCAACTACAATCAGCGATTCATGGAATTGGTTTTACTATGTCCTGAATTGGTTCCAACCGAAGCACGGAAGATAGAAATGTACAAAGGTGGTTTGCCCAAAAAGGTCAAGGCAAACGTTACAGCATCGAAACCTAAAACAATTCATGAAGCTATAACCATGGCGAACGAGCTAATGGATCAGGTCATTTTGGACAAGAAAGCATTCAATACTGAGGTGAAGGTATTGGGGAACAAGAAAAAGTGGAATGGAGGTTATGATCGAGGTAACCAACAACAACCTTATAAGAAACAAGAAACCACGAAAGGTGCGGGTAGCGGTTCAGGCTTTGGTTACAAAGGACAAAGTCCTTTATGCAACCGTTGTCACAAACATCACTTTGGTTACTGTAGTGTGTTGTGCACCAAATGCAATCGACAGGGACATCTTGCTGAAGATTGTAAGGCTCTCGTTACAAATGCAAATGGTAACAAGACTCCTGCCACCAACGCAAATAGAACTGCTTTGGCTAACGTTACTTGTTTTGGGTGTGGAAAACAAGGTCATTATAAGAGTCAGTGCCCGAATCCAGAAAAGAATGGCGGACCTGCACGTGGAAGAGCGTTTGTTATTAATGCTAGAGAGGCACGTGAAGACCCGGAGCTTGTTACGGGTACGTTTACCATCAATAACTTATCAGCATCTATTTTATTTGATACTGGCGCCGATAGAAGTTACGTGTGTATAAATTTTTACACTAAATTGAATTGTTCATCATTACCTCTAGATGCTAAGTACTTGATTGAGTTAGCTAATGGTAAACTAATCAAAGCCGATAAAATTTGTCGTGATTGTGAAATAAATCTAGCCGGAGAAACGTTTAAAATCGACTTAATACCCGTAGAATTAGGAGGTTTTGATGTAATAGTCGGCATGGACTGGATGTCCAAAATAGGAGCGGAAGTTGTTTGTGCCAAGAAGGCAATTCGTATTCCTGGTAAGGATAAAATACCGGTGATGATTTATGGAGAGAAGGGTAATTCAAAGCTAAAACTCATTAGCTGTTTGAAAGCCAAGAAGTGTTTAGAAAAGGGATGTTACGCGATTTTAGCACATGTTAATAAAGTCGAAAAGAAAGAAAAGTGCATCAATGACGTGCCTGTGGCAAGAGATTTTCCTGAAGTTTTTCCGGAAGAATTGCCGGGATTACCTCCATTTAGATCGGTAGAATTTCAAATAGATTTAGTACCAGGAGCTGCACCAGTGGCTCGTGCGCCATATAGACTTGCACCGTCCGAATTAAAAGAACTTCAAAGTCAGTTAAAAGAATTACTAGACCGTGGATTCATACGACCTAGTACTTCACCGTGGGGAGCTCCAATTTTGTTTGTTAAGAAGAAAGATGGATCTTTTAGGATGTGTATAGACTATCGTGAATTAAATAAGTTAACTATCAAGAATCGATATCCACTACCGAGAATTGATGACTTATTTGATCAATTGCAAGGATCATGTGTTTATTCGAAAATCGACTTAAGATCGGGCTATCATCAACTACGTGTTAAAGAAGAGGACATTCCGAAAACTGCTTTTCGGACACGTTATGGTCATTATGAATTTTTGGTTATGCCGTTTGGATTGACGAATGCGCCAGCTGTATTCATGGACCTCATGAATCGAGTTTGTAGTCCGTATTTAGATAAGTTTGTTATCGTTTTCATTGATGATATTCTTATCTATTCCAAGAGTGAGCAAGAGCATGAAGAGCATTTAAGGTTGATACTGGAGTTGTTGAGAAAAGAACAACTTTATGCTAAATTTTCTAAGTGTGCTTTCTGGTTGAAAGAAGTGCAATTTCTTGGTCACGTTGTTAATAGCGAAGGAATTCAGGTTGATCCAGCAAAAACTGAAGCTATTGAAAAATGGGAGACTCCTAAGACACCAACGCAGATACGTCAATTTTTGGGTTTAGCCGGTTATTATAGAAGGTTTATTCAAGATTTTTCCCGAATAGCTAAGCCGTTGACAGCGTTAACACAAAAAGGGAAGAAATACGAATGGACCTCGGAGCAGGAGAACGCATTTCAATTACTGAAGAAGAAGTTAACTACGGCGCCTATTTTATCGTTACCTGAAGGGAACGATGATTTTGAAATATATTGTGACGCTTCGCGACAAGGTTTTGGTTGTGTTCTTATGCAACGAAAGAAAGTAATTGCATTTGCATCCCGACAATTGAAGATTCACGAGCGGAATTATACGACGCATGATCTAGAATTGGGAGCAGTCGTGTTTGCATTGAAGATGTGGAGACACTACTTGTATGGGGTTAAATTCACTGTGTTTACTGATCATAAAAGCCTTCAACATATTTTTGATCAGAAACAATTGAACATGAGGCAACGTAGGTGGGTCGAGTTAATAAACGACTATGATTGTGAAATTCGTTATCATCCCGGGAAAGCGAATGTGGTGGCTGACGCACTAAGCAGAAAGGAACGAGAACCAATTCGAGTACGAGCGATGAACATAAAAATTCGCATGAATCTCAACTCACAAATCAAAGAAGTTCAACGAGAAGCACTTACTAAAGAAAATATAGGAAATGAAATAATGAAGAAGTATGCGAAGCAACTCGTTATGCGGGAAGATGGAATTCGATATTTTGCAAATCGTATTTGGGTACCGAAGTTGGGTGGATTAAGGAAGTTGATATTGAACGAGGCACATAAGACAAGATATTCGATACATCCTGGAGTTGGAAAGATGTACCAAGATCTTAAGACGCATTATTGGTGGCCTAATTTGAAGACAGACGTTGCAACATATGTTGGGGAATGTTTAACTTGTTCCAAAGTCAAAGCAGAACACCAGAAGCCGTCAGGGTTACTTCAACAACCAGAAATTCCAGAATGGAAATGGGACGGTATTACCATGGATTTCATCACGAAGTTACCAAAGACTGCCTGGGGATACGACACCATTTGGGTGATTGTTGATCGTCTCACCAAGTCTGCACATTTCTTACCTATAAAGGAAACGGATAGAATGGAGAAACTATTACGATTGTATATAAAGGAAGTTGTTTCAAGGCATGGAATACCTATTTCCATTATATCCGATCGTGATAGTAGATTTACCTCAAAATTCTGGCAATCACTACAGGAGGCACTAGGAACTCGGTTGGATATGAGTACCGCATATCATCCACAAACCGATGGACAGAGTGAAAGAACGATTCAGACTCTCGAAGACATGCTCAGGGCATGTGTGATCGATTTTGGAAACGGATGGGATAAATATCTACCGTTAGCAGAATTCTCGTATAATAATAGTTATCATGCGAGCATTGGAGCTGCGCCATTCGAAGCATTGTACGGAAGGAAGTGTAGATCTCCTATCTGTTGGAATGAAGTAGGAGATCGACATTTAACTGGTCCCGAGATCATACATGAAACGACCGAGAAGATAGTACAAATCAAGGAGAGATTGAAAACAGCCCGTAGTCGCCAAAAGAGCTACGCCGATGTTCGAAGGAAACCATTAGAGTTTCAGGTCGGGGACATGGTTATGCTAAAGGTGTCACCTTGGAAAGGTGTAATACGTTTCGGCAAAAGGGGTAAACTGAACCCAAGGTACGTAGGCCCGTTCAAGATCATCGAACGCATTGGACCGGTAGCTTATCGACTCGAGTTACCGCAACAACTCGCCGGAGTACATAATACCTTTCACGTCTCAAACCTTAAGAAGTGTCTTGCAAAGGAAGACCTCACCATTCCTCTTGAAGAAATCCATGTCGACGAGAAACTACAATTCGTCGAAGAACCAATCGAAATCATGGACCGTGAAGTTAAACAGCTCAAACAGAGTAATATACCGATTGTTAAGGTTCGTTGGAATGCTAGAAGAGGTCCCGAGTTTACTTGGGAACGCGAGGATCAGATGAAACGAAAGTATCCACACTTGTTTCTCGATAACGCAAAATAGGTACAATTTTAAAATTTCGGGACGAAATTTATTTAACGGGGAGGTAATGTAACGACCCGCACTTTTTCGATCATACTATACTTATAAGATTAATATTTACATAAATTAAACCTTGCCAACATGATAAGCAATCCAAATTGTCGAGACTTATATTTCCGAAAAGAGTTTTACACAACGTTTGACCGTCTAGTTTGACCGATGATATCACGAACCATACAATATGTGATAATTATACGTTTGTGTATATATATGTATATATACATATTTAACATGATTAAAGAATGTTTTAATACCTCATTTTATATTAATAACAACAAGTTATATGTGTATTTTGAAACTACTAACTTAAGTTTTCAAAACGATAACTATACGTAACGTTATTTGACATAAATACTTAAGACATATAATGTTTATACATATATTGTATAAGTAATGTATTTAATCACTTTTAAAGACTTAAATACATAAAACCATATAAGTGTATTCACAAAAGATAGCTATATTTGAATTCTCATTCCATTTTTCACAAAATTTCTATACGTATACCTAGAGTATTTATACTCGTATCATACCTAGCTTCTATACGTATTTACTAATAGTAAATACACATCAAAATCACCACCTAACCAGCCATTATTCATGCCATGAGGGCTAGGTAATTGAACTTGGAAGCAATTAGGACTAGATACATAAAATTATCACTTGAAATTTTGTCCTTAAACACCTATAGGCCACGTTTTTGATGGCTATATATGTATCCTCATTCTCATCCATTTTAACTCCAAATTTCTTAAGATAAACACACACTCTCTCTTCACTCTTAACCTCCATAATCATTCAGCAAGAAACCTTGAAGATCTAGCTTCAAAAACCATACTAAAACACCATAAGAAAACCATACAAAAACACTTCAAGAAAACCCTCCAAGAACACCAACTTACTTCCAATCTTTCATCCACTTCTATCACCCTTTTGATTCTAGCTTCTTACTCCTCTTTTACAGCAAACTTATCCAAGGAACTTGAGGTAGAATTTATGTTCATAACCTTATTCAATTCATATATATATAGCTATCTTATTTTGTGGTACAAAAGTTTAACAACAAGAACATAGTTTGAATGTTTTCAAACTTGTTTGCAAACTAAATAGATCCTTCTAACTTAACTTTTAAAATACTTCAAGACATGTAACATAACTTATTTATATGTTAATTTAACAAGGTAAAACTTGGTTTTTCAAAGTATAAGTATTTTTGGAAAAATGGTCATTAAATGATTTTGTTGTAACAAAAATGTTTAATTTCATATGTTTCACTAATGTTTTACTTATGCCGTATGATTTTGAATACAAACCAAGGTATTTACAGTTCATAGTCTTAAAGAAGAACTCGATCCAAGAAGATGGCAATTTGAATCAACGAAAACGGATTTGTAACGAAGAAACTATGACCGAAACAAAATTGGTTATCCTAGATCATTTCAACTACGGGATCAATTGGAAAAAAATGATATAAATCACATATTTCTAAGATAACATGATATTTTATATATATGTACTTATAATTCAATTTTATATGGTTCAGGATCACCCGTAAACAACACGAGAAGATTAATCATAAGATCCCATGATTGTACGCAACAGGTCATTTGACAACACCGGTACTTTATGTACGCAACACGTCATTTGACAACACCGGTACCATGGGTCAAGATTAATCTCGACCAATACATATACGATGGGGTTTTATTTATTTTGTTGGGGGTTTTATTTATTTCATTGCGGGTATATTAAACATCTAAAAATGAACCATTAAAATTGAATTACTAACAACGAACTGCTAACTTCGGACTAAGGAAATATTCAAAGTATTAAAAGTATAACAAGTATATATATATGTAACGTTTGTTTTAAAATGAAAACATATTGATATATTATATATGGATAGGTTCGTGATATCAACCGGAAGACCGAGTCAAAATATATATATCATCAAGACAAGAGTGAGTATATAGTCCCACTTTTAAACTCTAAATATTTCGGGATGAGAATACATGTATTTTATGTTTTACGATATGGACACAAGTAACTGAAAAATATGTTCTACGTTGAGTTGTACCACTGGCATACTTCCCTGTAGCTTGGTAACTAATATTTACAGCGGTATTGTAAACGCGAATCCTGTTGATAGATCTATCGGGCCTGACAACCCCAACCGGACTGGACGACCAGTATTCAACGGTTGCACAGTACTTCGTTTTGTGACTACACTTGGTACGGTGTAGTAAGATTTCATATTAAAGGGAATATGCGACGTGAAAATGTTAAGTATGGTTACCAAGTGCTCAACCACTTAGAATACTTTTATTAAATTGTTTATATACGAAATCTTGTGGTCTATATATATATTGCTGCCGGCATTAAACCTATATCTCACCAACTTTATGTTGACCTTTTTAAAACATGTCTATTCTCAGGTGATTTCTAAAGCTTCCGCTGCATCATGTTGGATCTAACCAGGATCTTGCGTACGCATGTTTGTGTCAAAAATAAAACTGCATATCCGAGATGTTGTATTGTAAAATATGCTAGAAACCGTGTTGTTGTCATCATTTGTAAAGTTTGTAAGTCGAAGATTATCGCTAAACGTTAATCTTCTTTTTATTGTCTTAAGCTTGTAACAAAAATAATGGTTATGGTTTGTAATGTATAATATATGCAGTTTTCTTTCAAAAATGTCTCATATAGAGGTCAATACCTCGCAATGAAATCATACGTTATCTAACGCGTTCTTATGGTTAAGGACGGGTTATGACAAATACAAATAGATGAAACTGTTATATATCGTAATTCCTTTCACTATCAGATTAGTTTTATCAAAAAAATACAGAATTCCATTTCAGATGAGTCACCATTCCTTTTGTATTCTTTTATTATTTTTTTTATCTGTTTCTTGGTGGAAGGAATCTGGCTGTCCCCAATCTGTTACGTGTTCCTCTCAATCACTATCAAAAACAGCAACCTTAACTTCTATATATCTTACTTTGTGTTGTTAAAAGGAAAACTGAAAAAAAAAAAAAAGATATATATAAAACACGACATATATATCCCTCTGTGTCCTCCACCTTCTCACCATAAATCGATTTTAATCAAATTTTTAAAATGTAAAAATGCAATTCTCTTCTAAAGCTTTCATTTAAACTACCTGTAAAGTTTCAAATTCTAATTTGTATTATCGAATTCTAATTTTTCAGTCAAAGATAAATTTCAAGAAAGTCAAGGTTCGTGTTCATAGTGAAATTCGTAAAATATTGGATGTTTTGGATTAAATTGAAGACGCATAAAGATTTTATGTTAGATTTAAAACCTTTTTCGTGTTATAATCTTTGTGTAAAACGTCCAACAAATCGAAGTTTAATTTTTTTTTTCCTTATTAAAGTCGTACAGCAGCAGCGATGCTGTTTGATTTTTTTTATTTTTTTTATTTTTTTTTTCTTTTTTTTCTCTTTTGTCTGTTAATCTGTAAACAATCATAAGCATTTATGTTTTAATCTCAAACCCAAAGACACATACTAAACTCTACTAATTTACATAGGATCTGTTTAAGATATTGAATGATGAAGATGACGACAGTTTAGGGCCTAAAAGAAATTAAAACCGTATCTAAACAGATATAAAGAATTGGAGGAGTAGTCTAGGGGGTGTATGGGTTATCGAGGGGTCGCGGGTTCGAGTCCCGACTTGGACAGTTACTTTCTTTTTACTCATTATAATCAAGGTAGCCTTTTTATTTATAGTTTCATTGTTATTATTATTATTATTATTATTATTATTATTATTATTATTATTATTATTATTATTATTATTATTATTATTATTATTGTTATTAATATTATTATTATTATCATTATCATGGTTTTTATTATTATTATTAACATTATATTATCAAATAAATTTTAGATACATAAAATATACTTGATATATATATAAAACATTAGTATTACATAAAGACTATAAAGTAAACATATTAACATTATTTATATAAATATTTACATATAATAAATTATTGGTTTTCAATATAATATTATATATATATATATATATATATATATATATATATATATATATATAAAACTATATAAATATTAATTATTTTAAATAAATATACAAACTAAATATAATAGATATATAGTTGAAGATATAATATATATAAATTTGTTCGATTATTATTTGGTATTAATATATACACTTAATATTGGTTTGTGAATCCGAGGCCAACCTTGTACTTGATCAATGATGTTATATGTATTTTACTACAAAATACAGTATGGTGAGTATATAGTCCCACTTTTAAACTCTAAGTATTTCGGGATGAGAATACATGTATTTTATGTTTTACGTTATGGACACAAGTAACTGAAAAATATATTCTACGTTGAGTTGTACCACTGGCATACTTCCCTGTAGCTTGGTAACTACTATTTACAGCGGTATTGTAAACGCGAATCCTGTTGATAGATCTATCGGGCCTGACAACCCCAACCGGACTGGACGACCAGTATTCAACGGTTGCACAGTACTTCGTTTCGTGACTACACTTGGTACAGTGTAGTAAGATTTCATAATAAAGGGAATATGCGACGTGATTAAATGTTAAGTATGGTTACCAAGTGCTCAACCACTTAGAATATTTTTATTAAAATGTTTACTTGAAATCTTGTGGTCCATAGTTATAACGCTGCTAGCATCAAACCTATATATCTCACCAACTTTATGTTGACATTTTAAAAACATGTTATTCTCAGGTACGAATTAAGTCTTCCGCTGTGCATAAGCTCATGTTAAGGACCTTACTTGGATTCGATCATCGCGATGGGACCAACTGTTGAAGACTTCGTCCGGGAGGATAAGGTCGAGGTCTTTACACACGAGCTATTGGTGCAGCTCCCGGTACAAGGTCTATTTGAAATTCAATGGATCGGTGTGGAGGTAGTCCCGGTAATTCTTTTGAAAATACATCGGGAAATTCTTTTGCGACGGGAACATCATTAATGTTCTTTTCTTCGGAATTGACTTTTTCGACGTGTGCTAGCACAGCATAACAACCTCTTCTTATTAGTTTTTGCGCCTTCAAGTTACTAATAAGATTTAATTTCGCGTTGCTCTTTTCTCCGTACACCATTAAGGGTTTTCCTTTTTCCCGTATAATGCGAATTGCATTTTTGTAACAAACGATCTCTGCTTTCACTTCTTTCAACCAGTCCATACCGATTATCACATCAAAACTACCTAACTCTACTGGTATCAAGTCAATCTTAAATGTTTCGCTAACCAGTTTAATTTCTCGATTTTGACATATATTATCTGCTGTAATTAATTTACCTTTTGCTAATTCGAATAAAAATTTATTATCCAAGGGCGTCGGTGAGCAACTTCGTTTAGCACAAAAATCTCTACTCATGTAGCTTCTATCCGCACCCGAATCAAATAAAACATAAGCAGATTTATTGTCAATAAGAAATGTACCCGTAACAAGCTCCGGGTCTTCCTGCGCTTCTGCTGTATTAATATTGAAAACTCTTCCGCGGCCCTGCCCACTAGTATTCCCCTGATTCGGGAAAGTTCTACTAATGTGGCCCGGTTTTCTACATGCAAAGCAAACTATGGCGGCATTATCTGTTCCAACATTATTTGTTCTTTTAATTCTGTTAAACTTTGGTCCGTAGGCCTCACACTTTGCCACACTATGACCATTTCTTCTACACCTGGTGCAAAATTTCGTGCAGAACCCATGGTGATTCTCTTCACACCTTTGGCATGGCAGTTTTTGGTTTTTGTTGCCATTGTTGTTATTGAGATTGTTGTTGGGATTGTTATTATTGCTATTGTTGTTGTTGTTGTTGTTGTTGTTGTTGTTGGGACGGTTATTGTAGTTGTTGTTGGGACGTTTATTGAAGTTGTTGTTGCGATTGATGTTGCGGTTGTTGGGATAGTTATTGCGATTGTGGTTGTGATTGTTGTTGTTGTATTGGTGACTCTTGTCATTGGTTTCTTCCCACTTTCTCTTGACTTGTTTCATGTTATCCTCTTCAATCATCTGCTCTTTAATCCTTCCTTCGATCTGGTTCACTAATTTGTGAGCCATTCGACTTGCCTTTTGTATGGAGGCGAGCTCGTGTGAACTTACATCTTCTTGAATCCTTTCCGGTAACCCTTTTACAAATGCGTCGATCTTCTCTTCTTCGTCTTCAAACGTTCTGGGACACAATAGGCACAATTCGGTGAATCATCGTTCGTACGTGGTGATATCGAAACCTTGCGTTCGTAATCCTCTAAGCTCTACCTTGAGCTTGTTGACCTCGTTTCTGGGACGATACTGCTCGTTCATCAATTGCTTGAATGCTGACCACGGTAGTGCGTAAGCAGCATCTTGTCCTACCTGCTCGAGATAGGTATTCCACCATATTAGCGCCATACCTGTGAAGGTATGCGTAGCGTACTTTACTTTGTCTTCTTCAGTACATTTACTTATGGCAAACACCGATTCAACCTTCTCGGTCCACCGTTTCAATCCAATTGGACCCTCGGTTCAATCAAATTCTAAAGGTTTGCAGGCAGTGAATTCTTTGTAGGAACATCCTACACGATTTCTTATGGAATTTGTTCCACTGCTAGAACCAGAGTTATTGTTGTTATTTTGCATTACGGCCTGCACTGCGGCTATGTTCACAGCAAGGAAAACACGAAAGTCTTTCTCATTCATGTTCAAGTTCTGACGAGTTGTCGGTGCCATTTCCTTCAAAAATAGCCAAAAGAATTGAGTTAATCATATAGAATTTAAGAGTAGTCAATAGTATTTCGTAGCATAATATGAACTTATTTATAAAAGTTTTTTCTTCATATTAGCATTTTATAGTTTTAATTCGGGTAGTACCTACCCGTTAAGTTCATACTTAGTAGCTATTATACAATTTAACTACTACGATTCTGTATGAAAAACTTATTACAATAATATTTCGCGTTCAAACTTTTATACAATATTCTACAAACTTACAATACCGCTATTATACATATAAGATGAATTATAGCTCATAATAACTTTGCTACTCGGCAGCTATAAAGACAATTCTAGTTAATACGTAAGTCGTTCAGCAAAAGAAATAAAGACACGTAATTCATAAGTCCAGAAACAATTCATGCATTCTGGTTTTACTAAGATGACTTCCTATCCTTGGTCTTGTGGAAAGTAACTGTTATGACCATTGGCTAGGTAGCATGTTGTAATGTCGTCAAAAGGACGAGGGTTTCGTAATGTCCAACAGCCCCGTAATAATCTAAAAACCTTGTTTCTCACCCCAACTACTGAATCCGTCACTTGTGGGAAGGTTTTATTTAAAAGTTGTAATCCAATGTTCTTTTTCTCATTTTGGTAAGAAGCGAACATCACTAACCCGTAAGCATAACATGCTTCTTTATATTGCATGTTAGAAGCTCTTTCTAACTCACGAAATCCAATGTTGGGATATGTTGAGTCAAAATAGGTTCTTAACCCATAGCGTAAAATTGCATTTGGGTTCTCCACATTTAACGCTTTAAAGAAAACATGGCGTAACTTACGGTCTCCCCAATGTGATATACCCCAACTATCAAAGGAAAGCCTTTTATAAACTAAGGCATTTCTGGAAAGTCTTTCAAATGTTTGACAAGTTAATTTCGCCATAACTAAATGTGCTGATGAATTCTGACCGACTCTAGACAAGATTTCCTCAATCATATCCTCTGGTAGGTCTTCTAAAATATTCGGTTGTCTACCCTTAACGTCCATTTTGTTTTTATACTGTAAAATAGACAAGGATTAGATTCGTAAAAGATAATTAACAAATAATACAAGTAATTTTTACATAGAACATAAAAGTACAAGCACACTACAATACATATAATACACAACATGATTACAACCCTCTAATCTGAATCACTGGTTTCTTCTTCTTCGGAATTGGTTCATTTTCCTAATTTTCTAGGGATATATGGTGTTCCTCTAATACAAGCCTTCGTTTTCCACAATGGTTTAGAAAAACCTGGTGGTTTAGAGGTTCCCGGGTTATTGTTACAATTTAGGAAAGAAGGATGTTGCCGATACATATAAAGTTCATCGGGGTTGGAATCAGGTTTCTCTATTTTTAAACCTTTTTCCTTATTATTTTCTTTTGCTTTGTTAAATTGGGTCGAGGTAATTTCTATAACATCATCGGAATCCTCATCGGGATCCGATTCATCGGAAAATTGGTAATCTTCCCAATATTTTGCTTCCTCGATGGAAACACCATTGACCATTATTGACTTTGGTCCGTTGGTTGAGGATACTCTTTTATTTAACCGGTTTACTATAGGTATCAATATTTCTTCCTCCGGAACCTCTTCTTCTTTCGGTACCTCCTCTTTCGGTTCCTCCTCTTCCAGTTCCTCCTCTTCCGGTTCCTCTTCGGGAATTTGTGAATCTTCCCAAATTATATTCGACTCTTCATTATTATTAGGTGAGTCGATGGGATTTGTACTAGTGGTAGACATCTATCACACAATATCAAACACATTAAGAGGTTAATATATCACATAATATTTACATGTTAATAATATATAGTTTCCAACAAAAGTGTTAAGCAATCGTTTTTAAAGAAAACACGGTCGAAGTCCAGACTCACTAATGCATCCTAACAAACTCGGTAAGACACACTAATGCAAAAATTCTGGTTCTCTAAGACCAACGCTCAGATACCAACTGAAATGTCCCGTTCATATTGATTATAAACGTTCCATATTAATTGATTTCGTTGCGAGGTTTTGACCTCTATATGAGACGTTTTTTCAAATACTGCATTCGATTTTTAAAACAAAGCATAACCTTTAATTTATCGTTAAAGGTTTAAAAATGATAATCAAAAGTATAGCATATTCACACGACCATTACATAATGGTTTACAATAATATTACACAACAACATATGTCTTCGAATGCAGTTTTCAAACAATATTATACACGCATGGACTCCAAATCTTGTCCTTAATTTAGTATGCAACAGCGGAAGCTCTTAACAATTACCTGAGAATAAACATGCTCAAAACGTCAACAAAAATGTTGGTGAGTTATAGGTTTAGCCTATATATTTATCAATTCGTATTAATAGACCACAAGATTTCGTATTTCCATTTCTTGTAAACAGCATGCATGCATAAAAATCATTCATATGGTGAACACCTGGTAACCGACATTAACAAGATGCATATAAGAATATCCCCTATCATTCCGGGACATTCATCGGACATGATAAAACAACATCGAACTACTAGAGCATCCGCAACCATGGATGAGGTTCGTTAGGCCCAATAGATTTATCTTTAGGATTCGCGTCAATTAGTAAATCGGTTTACTAATTCTTAGGTTACCAAGCAAAAAGGGGAATATTCGGCTTCGATCATTCACCCATAAAATGTAGTTTCATTTACTTGTGTCTATTTCGTAAAACATTTATAAAACTGCATGTATTCTCATCCCAAAATATTAGATTTTAAAAGTGGGACTATAACTCACTTTCACATATTTTTACTTAGTCGGGAAGTAAGACTTGGCCACTGGTCGATTCAAGAACCTATAACAAATATGTACATATATATCAAATTATGTTCAAAATATATTTACAACATTTTTTATTACGTTGATGATTTGAGTTTATTAAGTCAGTTGTCCTCGTTAGTAACCTACAACTAGTTGTCCACAGTTAGATGTACAGAAATAAATCAATATATATTATCTTGAATCAATCCACGACCCAGTGTATACACGTCTCAGGCTAGATCACAACTCAAAGTATATATATTTTTGGAATCAACCTCAACCATGTATAGCTAACTCAAACATTACTGCATATAGAGTGTCTATGGTTGTTCCAAATAATATATATATACATGGGTCGATATGATATGTCAAAACATTTGCATACATGTATATGGTATCCGAAGATTACATAATATATTAGAATACATGTATAATACAATAAGTTAGCTAGGATATGATTAATATAGATTTGTTACCAATTTTCACGTAGCTACAACAAGCAAAATTATCCAATCTTGTTTTACCCATAACTTCTTCGTTTTAAATCCGTTTTGAGTGATTCAAGTTGCTATGGTTTTATATTGAACTTAAGTTTATGAATATAAACATAAAAAATATAAGTTTATAGTCAGAAATACAGGTTACAAAATGTTTTTGTAAAGGTAGTCATTTCAGTCGAAAGAACGACGTCTAGATGACCATTTTGGAAAACATACTTCCACTTTGAGTTTAACCATGATTTTTGGATATAGTTTCATGTTCATAAGAAAAATCATTTTCCCAGAAGAACAACTTTTAAATCAAAGTTTATCATAGTTTTTAATTAACTAACCCAAAACAGCCCGCGGTGTTACTACGACGGCTTATATCCGGTTTTACGGTGTTTTTCGTGTTTTCAGGTTTTAAATCATTAAGTTAGCATATCATATAGATATAGAACATGTATCTAGTTGATTTTAAAAGTCAAGTTAGATGGATTAACTTTTATTTGCGAAAAAGTTTAAAATTAACTAAACTATGTTCTAGTGATTACAAGTTTAAACCTTCGAATAAGGTAGTTTTATATATATGAATCGAATGATGTTATGAACATCATTACTACCTTAGTTTTTGTGGATAAACCTACTGGAAATGAGAAAAATAGATCTAGATTCAAAGGATTCTTGGATGGCTTGAAAGTTCTTGAAGTAGAATCATGACATGAAAACAAGTTCAAGTAAGATTTCCACTCGAAATAAGATTGTTAAAGTTATAGAAATTGAATCAAAGTTTGAATATGAGTATTACCTTGTATTAGAAAGATATCTTACTGTAAATAAGAAAGATTTCTTGAGGTTGGATGATCACTCAAAGTGGATTTGCAAGATTGGAAGTAAGCTAGCAAACTTGGAAGTGTTGTTGGTGTGTTCTTGAGTAGTTGTTTTATAACTTGGTTAATGTATGGATTTATGAACTAGATTGAGTTAGATTTTGATGAAGATGATGAAGAACACTAAGAACAATGGAAGAACACTTGAGAGAGAGTAGTTTATTCAAGAAAATTGAAAAATGAATGTGTTTATGGTGATGCTAGTTCACATGAATTAGGATGGCAATATAGTCTTCATTACTTTTGTAATCTTATGAGATATTTCATGCTAGATGTTAAATGATGGTTCCTACATGGTTAGGTGACTCACATGGGCTGCTAAGAGCTGATCATTGGAGTGTATATACCAATAGTAAATACATTTAGAAGCTGTGTATTGTACGAGTACAAATACGAGTGCATACGAGTAGAATTGTTGATGAAAAATGAATGAAGATGTAATTGTAAGCATTTTTGTTAAGTAGAAGTACTTTGATAAGTGTCTTGAAGTCTTTCAAATGTGTATGAATACATATTAAAACACTACATGTATATACATTTTAACTGAGTCGTTAAGTCATCGTTAGTCGTTACATGTAAGTGTTATTTTGAAACCTTTAGGTTAACATCTTATTAAATGTTATTAACTCATTGTTTATTATGTCTAATGAGATGTTAAATTATTACATTATCATGATATCATGATGTATTAATATATCTTAATATGATATATATATATATATATATATATATATATATATATATATATATATATATATATATATATATATATATATATATATATATATATATATATATGTTGTTACAACGATAATCGTTACATATATGTCTCGTTTCAAAATCCTTAAGTTAGTAGTCTTATTTTTACATATGTAGTTCATTGTTAATATACTTAATGACATGTTCACTTATCATTTATCATGTTTATATATAGTGTATCAATATCTTAAAATTATTCATATGTATTTAGTAAGACGTTGTTATAACGATAATCGTTATATATATCGTTTTCGAGTTTCTTAATTCAATAGTCTCATTTTTATGTATATAACTCATTGTTAAAATACCTAATGAGATACTTACTTATCATAATATCATGTTAATTATATATATATATATATATATATATATATATATATATATATATATATATATATATATATATATATATATATATATATATATATATATATATGTCATCATATAGTTTTTACAAGTTTTAACGTTCGTGAATCACCGGTCAACTTGGGTGGTCAATTGTCTATATGAAACCTAATTCAAATAATCAAGTCTTAACAAGTTTGATTGTTTAACATGTTAGAAACACTTAATCATGTAAATATCAATTTCATTTAATATATATAAACATGGAAAAGTTCGGGTCACTACAACCTAAACCTTGCTACAACACTTATAGGCAGTGTACCTAATCGTAGAGTAGTGTAGTTTTTAGTAAGTCCGGTTCGTTCCACATGGATACAACTAAATTTAACGCTATATTTATTTTAAACTATATTTGTATAAATATATATATAAATTAGTAATATTATTATTAGTATAAAAGGGGGTTTTTACCGTTTAGTGACCGGTTTGTCGATTTATGTTTTAAGTCACAATTAAAACCTAATGTAAAATATTAAATATAAATACAACTTAATTTAAAGCGTAAAGTAAAAGTGCGATAAATAAAAGTGCAGTAATTTAAAGTGCAATAAATAAAATGACGATAAATAAAATTGCGATAATTAAAAGTACGATGAGATATAAATTAAAGGAATTATGCTTATTTAAACTTCCGTAATCATGATGTTCGACGTGTTGATTTTAATTTATTATCATGGGTTAATTGTTCTTTGTCCTGGATTATTCGATATGTCCATCTAGTTTTTGTCCATAACAGTCCATCAGTCATAAATATAACGTGCGAGTGTCCTCGTCAAATTATCCTTATATCCAAAGTCAAATATTCCAACTAATTGGGGACTTAAACTGTAATAAGGTTTTAATAAATTGTTAATGATTACACCAGGTTATCGACTGTGTGCAATCCAAGGTTTTAATACTTTATTATCAATTACACCAAGTGTCCTTGTATATAATCCATCCCTGTTTTAATGAGTCCATTGACTATTAATCCATCCCCGTGTTCGGTCAAATGAACGATTATTAGTATTTATAAATATCCCGCCCATCGTGTCCGATCGAGTGTATGTGGTTATTTATAATTATCTCAAATTGTAAATATCTATATTAAATTAACGAACTATCATTCAGTTAAACAAATATAAAGCCCATTAATAGCCCATAGTCTAATTTCCACAAGTGTCGATCTTTTGTTCAAACCTCAATTATGGTACAAAGCCCAATAACCCCGTCTTTAATATTTAGCCCAACATCATGATTACTTTGGCTTAAATAAGCATAATAATAACTTAGCTACGAGACATTAATTTAAAAAGGTTGAACATAACTTACAATGAGTATTAATTGCGTAGTGTTACACGGACAGAATTTCGACTTAAAAACTTACAACATTCACTACCATAACCTTATTATTATTAACTTAATATTAAAATTATAATTATAAAATATAAATATAAATATAAATATATTGAGAGAGTATGATGATAGATGGATATATTTTGTGTAAAAATTCATCGACCAAGCGCTTCAATTTATAGGACCTGACCTGCTACAGTGACTCATGCGACCGCATGACATTCCTTCTTCCTGGACATACGATCGCATGGCCAGCTGTACCAGCTCACATTATCAACTAAAATGTGGGCTGCTGAGTTTATTTAATATATAATATAATATAATATATATAATTTTATATAATTATATATATTTATTATTATATTCTTGTGCCTAGTTGACTCGTAATTTTAGGTCCGCTGCGTCGCGCGTTGATAGTTGGTTCATGTCCTGGTTTCGAATTTTTGAACGTCCTTGCGTACTATTTAATATCTTGTACTTTGGGTTTCGCGGCTCGTACTCTTGTAATTTTAGACGTTTCTCATCAATAAATTGAACCACTTGGATTGTACTTTGTACTTTTTATCTTTTTGGTCATTTGCGTCTTCAAATCGTCGAATCTGTCTTTTGTCTTCACCTTTTATTATTTAAACGAATATCACTTGTAAATAGAATAATTGCAACTAAAAGCTTATCTTTCTTGAAGGATAATGCTATGAAATATATGTTCGTTTTTAGCATTATCAAATATCCCCACACTTGAGCATTGCTTGTCCTCAAGCAATATAGAACTTGTATAAAAACATACTTGAATCACTTCTTTATTCTTCACACTTTGTACATCAGTGATTTCGATACGGCGGTATGAACAATGATAGTAACGTTGTGGTTTACAGTCCAACATGACTATGAAAATTTAGATCCTTTAGGAAATTGGACCTTTTTGAAAACATTTGATCTTTTGAAAATTCATTCTAGCTTTTACCCTAGATAAGTTTTCCAGAATAACCCTTCACCGGTGTTTGCAAAATGTTTTTGTGGGTTTTGTGGGTTTTAGATTTGAAAATTTTAGCTCAAAACTTATGGTTTTATGTCACCCACTTGCTAACCTTGTATTAGGAAAGCAACACATCCAGTACACTTGCTTCGTATATTACCTTTTGGTAAACTACCGTCCGGTTGTAAAGGAAAGCGTTGAACAAGCAACTGTTAAGGCAATGTCTAATGACATGCTTTTGATTATGGTCTATATCGTGTCGGATGCAATTACTATCCTTTGTAGGAGTAATAGTAAAGATCACCCTATAGTTTTTCGGTCTGGCGCAAGATCCTGTCTTCGACCATACTATGTAACCACCGTTCTTACGGTTGATACCCGATTTGGTTCAGGTGACCTAATGAATTCCAAGTGAATTTCTACGATTTTTCGTTCAATGGTAATGAACGTATTGAAAATGAGTTTTCAGAAAACAAATCGGTTTGTAATTTGATCAAAATATTTTCTCGTTCAAGCTCGAGTTTAGATATCATCGAATTCCATGAGTTTGTAATTCTCAATCTTTAAAAGTCAATCTCAAGGATCGAGTAATATCAGTTCGGCCCATCTGGTAAACAAGTTCACGATGGCCAATCATGGAAAGAAGGCACTCGGCCCATCTGGTAAACAATTTCACGATGGCCAATCATGGAAAGAAGGCACTCGGCCCACTCTAAAACAAATAAAGGTCAAAGAAAAACAACGCATGCAAGTTTAATAATTTGTTTATTTGCAAGTTGTTTGTGGTTGTCGGCCACAAAACGTTTTTGGAGTTGTTGGCCACATCAAAATAAATAAAGCAGCCAAAATCAAAAGTTTGATTCATCATTTTATATGTATCATTCCATCAAGTCCCTTATTACTTTGTCATCATCCTTCTTGGTTGAGTGGTTGCTAAAACCGAAAAGGAAATATAAAATAGGAAGTGGTTGGGTACAATTGTGGGTGTCGGCTATAAAGGAAAAAGGCAAGCCATAGTTTAACAGTTTTTAAAGGGTTGTGATTTTGGGTTCACGTGCAAACAGGAACAGCAGAGAAAAAAAATGTATAATCTTCAACATCGTTATCATTATAATTGTTATAATTTAAAGAGTGTGATAGCTGCTAACATCGGATAGCAGGATAGGGAGTTCGAGCACAATAACATAAGACTAGTAGCAGCAGTAATTGTTATAATTTGGTGATTGTTTTTGGTCGTACGTAGCTGCAATAGTCGAAGATAAAAGGTAGGATTGGGGTGATAACCGAATCAGGAAACAGAAGAAGAAACACAAGTTATATAGGGTGGAGATAGTGGTATATTATGATGGGTAGGGTGGTGATAATATGGGTTTAACGTGGTGATTGGTTGTGGCTCATGGTGGAGAACATAAGCAGGAGACAGCCATAATTACAGCGGCTTAAGTTGATTGTGATGGCGTTCAATCAAAAGGAAGAAACATGTGTCATAAATAGAGTGTCGATTAGTTGAGAGTTCAAGGTGATCTTTGGGTTTGGTTTATGTCATAACCCGTCCTTAACCATAAGAACGTGTTAGATAACGTATGATTTCATTGCGAGGTATTGACCTCTATATGCGACATTTTTAAAAAGGAAAACTGCATATATTATACATTACAAACCAAACCATTATTTTTGTTACAAGCTTTAGACAATAAAAAGATGATTATCGTTTAACGATAATCTTCGACTTACAAACTTTACAAATGATAATAACAACACGATTTCTAGCATATTTTACAACACACGTCCTCGGATATGCAGTTTTATTTTTGACACAAATATGAGTACGCATGATCCTGCTTAGATTCAACATAATGCAGCGGAAGCTTTAATTATCACCTGAGAATAAACATGTTTAAAAACGTCAACATAAAGTTGGTGAGATATAGGTTTAGTGCGCAGCAATATATATATATAGACCACAAGATTTCGTATATAAACATTTCAATAAAAATATTCTAAGTGGTTGAGCACTTGGTAACCATACTTAACATTTTCACGTCGCATATTCCCTTTAATATGAAATCTTACTACACCGTACCAAGTGTAGTCACAAAACGAAGTACTGTGCAACCGTTGAATACTGGTCGTCCAGTCCGGTTGGGGTTGTCAGGCCCGATAGATCTATCAACAGGATTCGCGTTTACAATACCGCTGTAAATAAAAGTTACCAAGCTACAGGGAAATATGCCAGTGGTACAACTCAACGTAGAACATATTTTTCAGTTACTTGTGTCCATATCGTAAAACATAAAATACATGTATTCTCATCCCGAAATATTTAGAGTTTAAAAGTGGGACTATATACTCACTGTTGTCTCGAAGATATATAATTTCGACTCGGTCTTCCGGTTGATATCACAAACCTATCCATATATAATATATCAATATGTTTTCATTTTAAAACAAACGTTATATATATATATACTTGTTATACTTTTAATATTTTGAATATTTCCTTAGTCCGTAGTTAGCATTTCGATGTTAGTAATTCAATTTTAATGGTTCATTTTTAGATGTTTAATATACCCGCAATAAACAAAACCCCCAACGAAATAAATAAAACCCCATCGTATATGTATTGGTCGAGATTAATCTTGACCCATGGTACCGGTGTTGTCAAATGACGTGTTGCGTACATAAAGTACCGGTGTTGTCAAATGACGTGTTGCGTACAATCATGGGATCTTATGATTAATCTTCTCGTGTTGTTTACGGGTGATCCTGAACCATATAAAATTGAATTGTAAGTACATATATATAAAATATCATGTTATCTTAGAAGTATGTGATTTTATGTAAATTTTTCCAATGAATCCCGAAGTCATTTAAGTCTTGGATAACCAATTTTGTTTCGGTCATAGTTTCTTCGTTACAAGTCCGTTTTCGTTGATTCAACTTGCCATCTCCTTGGATCGAGTCCCTCTTTAAGACTATGAACTGTAAATACCTTAGTTTGTATTCAAAATCATACGGCATAAGTGAAACATTAGTGAAACATATGAAGTTAAACATTTTTGTTACAACAAAATCATTTAATGACCATTTTTCTAAAAATACTTATACTTTGAAAAACCAAGTTTTACCTTGTTAAATTAGTATATACATAAGTTATATTACAGGTCTTGAAGTATTTTAAAAGTTAAGTTAGAAGGATCTATTTAGTTTGCAAACAAGTTTGAAAACATTCAAACTATGTTCTTGTTGTTAAACTTTTGTACCACAAAATAAGATAGCTATATATATATGAATCGAATAAGGTTATGAACATAGTTACTACCTCAAGTTCCTTGGATAAGTTTGCTGTAAAAGAGGAGTAAGAAGCTAGAATCAAAAGGGTGTTGGAAGTGGATGAAAGATTGGAAGTAAGTTGGTGTTCTTGGAGGGTTTTCTTGAAGTGTTTTTGTAAGAGTTTTCTTATGGTGTTTTAGTATGATTTTTATGGCTAGATCTTCTTGGTTATTTGCTGGATTGTTATGGAGTTTAGAGAGTAAGAAAGAGTGTGTGTTTTTGATAAGAAAATGGTAGTAAAAATGGATCAAAATGATGATACATATATACTCCTAAAAATGTGATCTTTAAGGATAACATGACAAAATTTTAGTTTGTATTTTTGTAATTAGTCTTGCAATGATTCAAAAGTAATTACCTTATACATAAGGCATGAATAAGGGCTGGTTAGGTGGTGATTTGATGTGTATATACCAATAGTAAATACGTATAGAAGCTTGGTATGATACGAGTACAAATACTCTAGGTATACGTATAGAAATTTTGTGAAAAATGGAATGAGGATTTAAATATAGCTATCTTTTGTGAATACACTTATATGATTTTATGTATTTAAGTTCTTAAAAGTGATTAAATACATTACTTATACAATATATGTATAAACATTATATGTCTTAAGTATTTATGTCAAATAACGTTACGTATAGTTATCGTTTTGAAAACTTAAGTTAGTAGTTTCAAAATACACATATAACTTGTTGTTATTAATACAAAATGAGATATTAAAACATTTATTAATCATGTTAAATATGTATATATACGTTTATATACACAAACGTATAATTATCATATATTGTATAGTTCGTGATATCATCGGTCAAACTAGACGGTCAAACGTTGTGTAAAACTCTTTTCGGAAATATAAGTCTCGACAATTTGGATTGCTTATCATGTTGGCAAGGTTTAATTTATGTAAATATTAATCTTATAAGTATAGTATGATCGAAAAAGTGCGGGTCGTTACAGTACCTACCCGTTAAATAAATTTCGTCCCGAAATTTTAAAATTGTACCTATTTTGCGTCATCGAGAAAAAAATGCGGATACTTTCGTTTCATCTGATCCTCTCGTTCCCAAGTAAACTCGGGACCTCTTCTAGCATTCCAACGAACCTTAACAATCGGTATATTGCTCTGCTTGAGCTGTTTAACTTCACGGTCCATGATTTCGATTGGTTCTTCGACGAATTGTAGTTTCTCGTCGACATGAATTTCTTCAAGAGGAATGGTGAGGTCTTCCTTTGCAAGACACTTCTTAAGGTTTGAGACGTGAAAGGTATTATGTACTCCGGCGAGTTGTTGCGGTAACTCGAGTCGATAAGCTACCGGTCCAATGCGTTCGATGATCTTGAACGGGCCTACGTACCTTGGGTTTAGTTTACCCCTTTTGCCGAAACGTATCACACATTTCCAAGGTGACACCTTTAGCATAACCATGTCCCCAACCTGAAACTCTAATGGTTTCCTTCGGACATCGGCGTAGCTCTTTTGGCGACTGCGGGCTGTTTTCAATCTCTCTTTGATTTGTACTATCTTTTCAGTAGTTTCATGTATGATCTCGGGACCAGTTAAATGTCGATCTCCTACTTCATTCCAACAGATAGGAGATCTACACTTCCTTCCGTACAATGCTTCGAATGGCGCAGCTCCAATGCTCGCATGATAACTATTATTATACGAGAATTCTGCTAACGGTAGATATTTATCCCATCCGTTTCCAAAATCGATCACACATGCCCTGAGCATGTCTTCGAGAGTCTGAATCGTTCTTTCACTCTGTCCATCGGTTTGTGGATGATATGCGGTACTCATATCCAACCGAGTTCCTAGTGCCTCCTGTAGTGATTGCCAGAATTTTGAGGTAAATCTACTATCACGATCGGATATAATGGAAATAGGTATCCCATGCCTTGAAACAACTTCCTTTATATACAATCGTAATAGTTTCTCCATTCTATCCGTTTCCTTTATAGGCAAGAAATGTGCAGACTTGGTGAGACGATCAACAATCACCCAAATGGTGTCGTATCCCCAGGCAGTCTTTGGTAACTTCGTGATGAAATCCATGGTAATACCATCCCATTTCCATTCTGGGATTTCTGGTTGTTGAAGTAACCCTGACGGCTTTTGATATTCTGCTTTGACTTTGGAACAAGTTAAACATTCCCCAACATATGTTGCAACGTCTGTCTTCAAATTAGGCCACCAATAATGCGTCTTAAGATCTTGGTACATCTTTCCAACTCCAGGATGTATCGAATATCTTGTCTTATGTGCCTCGTTCAATATCAACTTCCTTAATCCACCCAACTTCGGTACCCAAATACGATTTGCAAAATATCGAATTCCATCTTCCCGCATAACGAGTTGCTTCGCATACTTCTTCATTATTTCATTTCCTATATTTTCTTTAGTAAGTGCTTCTCGTTGAACTTCTTTGATTTGTGAGTTGAGATTCATGCGAATTTTTATGTTCATCGCTCGTACTCGAATTGGTTCTCGTTCTTTTCTGCTTAAAGCATCAGCCACCACATTCGCCTTCCCGGGATGATAACGAATTTCACAATCATAGTCGTTTATTAACTCGACCCACCTACGTTGCCTCATGTTCAATTGTTTCTGATCAAAAATATGTTGAAGGCTTTTATGATCAGTAAACACAGTGAATTTAACCCCATACAAGTAGTGTCTCCACATCTTCAATGCAAACACGACTGCTCCCAATTCTAGATCATGCGTCGTATAATTTCGCTCGTGAATCTTCAATTGTCGGGATGCGAATGCAATAACTTTCTTCCGTTGCATAAGAACACAACCAAAACCTTGTCGCGAAGCGTCACAATATATTTCAAAATCATCGTTCCCTTCTGGTAACGATAAAATAGGCGCCGTAGTTAACTTCTTCTTCAGTAATTGAAATGCGTTCTCCTGCTCCGAGGTCCATTCATATTTCTTCCCTTTTTGCGTTAACGCTGTCAACGGTTTAGCTATTCGGGAAAAATCTTGAATAAACCTTCTATAATAACCGGCTAAACCCAAAAATTGGCGTATCTGCGTTGGTGTCTTAGGAGTCTCCCATTTTTCAATAGCTTCAGTTTTTGCTGGATCAACCTGAATTCCTTCGCTATTAACAACATGGCCAAGAAATTGCACTTCTTTCAACCAGAAAGCACACTTAGAAAATTTAGCATAAAGTTGTTCTTTTCTCAACAACTCCAGTATCAACCTTAAATGCTCTTCATGCTCTTGCTCACTCTTGGAATAGATAAGAATATCATCAATGAAAACGATAACAAACTTATCTAAATACGGACTACAAACTCGATTCATGAGGTCCATGAATACAGCTGGCGCATTCGTCAATCCAAACGGCATAACCAAAAATTCGTAATGACCATAACGTGTCCGAAAAGCAGTTTTCGGAATGTCCTCTTCTTTGACGCGTAGTTGATGATAGCCCGATCTTAAGTCGATTTTTGAATAAACACATGATCCTTGCAATTGATCAAATAAGTCATCAATTCTCGGTAGTGGATACCGATTCTTGATAGTTAACTTATTTAATTCACGATAGTCTATACACATCCTAAAAGATCCATCTTTCTTCTTAACAAACAAAATTGGAGCTCCCCACGGTGAAGTACTCGGTCGTATGAATCCACGGTCCAGTAATTCTTTTAACTGACTTTGAAGTTCTTTTAACTCGGACGGTGCAAGTCTATATGGAGCACGAGCCACTGGTGCAGCTCCTGGTACTAAATCTATTTGAAATTCTACAGATCTAAATGGAGGTAATCCCGGCAATTCTTCCGGAAAAACTTCAGGAAAATCTCTTGCCACAGGCACGTCGTTGATGCACTTTTCTTTCTTTTCGACTTTATTAACATGTGCTAAAATAGCGTAACATCCCTTTTCTAAACACTTCTTGGCTTTCAAACAGCTAATGAGTTTTAGCTTTGAATTACCCT
Organism: Rutidosis leptorrhynchoides; assembly: GCF_046630445.1. Taxonomy (NCBI): domain Eukaryota; kingdom Viridiplantae; phylum Streptophyta; class Magnoliopsida; order Asterales; family Asteraceae; genus Rutidosis; species Rutidosis leptorrhynchoides. The sequence goes on from NC_092335.1 coordinate 444,310,951, forward strand.
TCTCTCCATAAATCATCACCGGTATTTTATCCTTACCAGGAATACGAATTGCCTTCTTGGCACAAACAACTTCCGCTCCTATTTTGGACATCCAGTCCATGCCGACTATTACATCAAAACTTCCTAATTCTACGGGTATCAAATCAATCTTAAATGTTTCTCCGGCTAAATTTATCTTACAATCACGACAAATTTTATCGGCTTTAATTAGCTTACCATTAGCTAACTCAATCAAGTACTTAGCATCTAGAGGTAATGATGAACAATTCAATTTAGTGTAAAAATTTATACACACGTAACTTCTATCGGCGCCAGTATCAAATAAAATAGATGCTGATAAGTTATTAATGGTAAACGTACCCGTAATAAGTTCCGGGTCTTCTCGTGCCTCTCTAGCATTAATAACAAACGCTCTTCCACGTGCAGGTCCGCCATTCTGATTCGGGCACTGGCTCTTATAATGACCTTGTTTTCCACACCCAAAACAAGTAATGTTAGCCAAAGCAGTTCTATTTGCGTTGGTGGCAGGAGTCTTGTTGCCATTTGTAACGAGAGCCTTACAATCTTCAGCAAGATGTCCCTGTCTATTGCATTTAGTGCACAACACACTACAGTAACCAAAATGATGTTTGTGACAACGGTTGCATAAAGGACTTTGTCCTTTGTAACCAAAGCCTGAACCGCTACCCGCACCTTTCGTGGTTTCTTGTTTCTTATAAGGTTGTTGTTGGTTACCTCGATCATAACCTCCATTCCACTTTTTCTTGTTCCCCAATACCTTCTCCTCAGTATTGAATGCTTTCTTGTCCAAAATGACCTGATCCATTAGCTCGTTCGCCATGGTTATAGCTTCATGAATTGTTTTAGGTTTCGATGCTGTAACGTTTGCCTTGACCTTTTTGGGCAAACCACCTTTGTACATTTCAATCTTCCGTGCTTCGGTTGGAACCAATTCAGGACATAGTAAAACCAATTCCATGAATCGCTGATTGTAGTTGGTGATTTCAGTACCAACCACCTTCAAACTTCGTAACTCATCTTCTAACTTAATAACCTCATTCCTTGGACAATACTCGGTGATTATCATTGCTTTGAATTCTTCCCATGGAGTATCATAAGCTACATCTCCTCCTACCGCCTTCACATAATTCTTCCACCATGTGAGTGCACTATCTTGTAAAGTGCATGATGCAAACTTGGTCATGTCTTTTTCATCACAACCGCTGATTTTGAACACCGTCTCCATCTTTTCTATCCATCGGGTTAAACCGATAGGTCCTTCCGTTCCACTGAATGATGATGGCTTGCAAGCTTGGAACGTCTTGTAGGAGCATCCTACACGAGGATTTGGATTAACTGCAGCAGCTCTTGCAGCCTCAACCCATAACATTCTGTCGTTCACTCGCTGGTTGATGAGTTCCTCGAGTTCTTGTTCCGTCATTCGATTCAATCGCGCCATTTCCTAATGAAAGAAAATAATTATTCACATGGATTATTATAGATGTAGTGTGTATTTATAGTACATTATAGCTTATTAATAATATGAACTAGGTATTATTATAAAAGCCTTTTCTTCTTATTAGCGTTTTATAATTATATCTTGGGTAGTACCTACCCGTTAATGTTCATACTTAATAGCTTAGTACAGAATCAATTACTACAATCTAAATAATACTTAACCATGGAAAATTATTGCATTTCATACTTCAATATTTTACATATGCTTATCTTACATCGAACATTAAGCAAACCACACTATTAATATTATACAAAACATTATTCGGTTCCATGGTTTGACACAGCAGCGCATCGTTTGATCTATTTTCTAGGACGTTTAGACACAAAGATTTGCTTAACGCTTATCCTAACTGTCTGCCTATATTTTGGCTGTGGGACTGAAGAACTGGATGCCGGGACAGAACGAATAGGAATAGCGGGGATAGGGGTGGTAGTGTTGAGTGGAATTGGTGCCACATCATTCTCATTAAACTCGGGATTTGGATTTTCTAATTCATTAGCCTTTCGTTTCTTTCCTAGTTCGAACTCGTCTTTTGTAATTTCCTGTATTTCTTCCTCGGGTTCACTTTCCTCCTCGGGTTCACTTTCCTCCTCGGGTTCACTTTCCTCCTCGGGTTCACTTTCCGGGTTCTTTATAGTTGGTTCATCCGGAATTTGTGAGTCTTCCCCAAGGATATCATTTTCGTCATCGGACAGGTTAATGACTGGAACGCCATCTGAAGATTCTGATTCGGAGTCGTTGATTGTGATAACAATTTTTGAGCTCGACATCTATCACACAACAACTAACCCATTAGTACTTATATAATATTTACATATAAATTTTAACCAACAGTGATAAGCAATGGTTTTTTTTTTTAAATCAGACCCGGTCAAAGTCCAGACTTTACTAATGTATCCTAACGACTTATCAGTTAGACACACTAATGCAAACCTGGTTCGCTAAGACCACCGCTCTGATACCACATGTCATAACCCGTCCTTAACCATAAGAACGTGTTAGATAACGTATGATTTCATTGCGAGGTATTGACCTCTATATGCGACATTTTTAAAAAGGAAAACTGCATATATTATACATTACAAACCAAACCATTATTTTTGTTACAAGCTTTAGACAATAAAAAGATGATTATCGTTTAACGATAATCTTCGACTTACAAACTTTACAAATGATAATAACAACACGATTTCTAGCATATTTTACAACACACGTCCTCGGATATGCAGTTTTATTTTTGACACAAATATGAGTACGCATGATCCTGCTTAGATTCAACATAATGCAGCGGAAGCTTTAATTATCACCTGAGAATAAACATGTTTAAAAACGTCAACATAAAGTTGGTGAGATATAGGTTTAGTGCGCAGCAATATATATATATAGACCACAAGATTTCGTATATAAACATTTCAATAAAAATATTCTAAGTGGTTGAGCACTTGGTAACCATACTTAACATTTTCACGTCGCATATTCCCTTTAATATGAAATCTTACTACACCGTACCAAGTGTAGTCACAAAACGAAGTACTGTGCAACCGTTGAATACTGGTCGTCCAGTCCGGTTGGGGTTGTCAGGCCCGATAGATCTATCAACAGGATTCGCGTTTACAATACCGCTGTAAATAAAAGTTACCAAGCTACAGGGAAATATGCCAGTGGTACAACTCAACGTAGAACATATTTTTCAGTTACTTGTGTCCATATCGTAAAACATAAAATACATGTATTCTCATCCCGAAATATTTAGAGTTTAAAAGTGGGACTATATACTCACTGTTGTCTCGAAGATATATAATTTCGACTCGGTCTTCCGGTTGATATCACAAACCTATCCATATATAATATATCAATATGTTTTCATTTTAAAACAAACGTTATATATATATATACTTGTTATACTTTTAATATTTTGAATATTTCCTTAGTCCGTAGTTAGCATTTCGATGTTAGTAATTCAATTTTAATGGTTCATTTTTAGATGTTTAATATACCCGCAATAAACAAAACCCCCAACGAAATAAATAAAACCCCATCGTATATGTATTGGTCGAGATTAATCTTGACCCATGGTACCGGTGTTGTCAAATGACGTGTTGCGTACATAAAGTACCGGTGTTGTCAAATGACGTGTTGCGTACAATCATGGGATCTTATGATTAATCTTCTCGTGTTGTTTACGGGTGATCCTGAACCATATAAAATTGAATTGTAAGTACATATATATAAAATATCATGTTATCTTAGAAGTATGTGATTTTATGTAAATTTTTCCAATGAATCCCGAAGTCATTTAAGTCTTGGATAACCAATTTTGTTTCGGTCATAGTTTCTTCGTTACAAGTCCGTTTTCGTTGATTCAACTTGCCATCTCCTTGGATCGAGTCCCTCTTTAAGACTATGAACTGTAAATACCTTAGTTTGTATTCAAAATCATACGGCATAAGTGAAACATTAGTGAAACATATGAAGTTAAACATTTTTGTTACAACAAAATCATTTAATGACCATTTTTCTAAAAATACTTATACTTTGAAAAACCAAGTTTTACCTTGTTAAATTAGTATATACATAAGTTATATTACAGGTCTTGAAGTATTTTAAAAGTTAAGTTAGAAGGATCTATTTAGTTTGCAAACAAGTTTGAAAACATTCAAACTATGTTCTTGTTGTTAAACTTTTGTACCACAAAATAAGATAGCTATATATATATGAATCGAATAAGGTTATGAACATAGTTACTACCTCAAGTTCCTTGGATAAGTTTGCTGTAAAAGAGGAGTAAGAAGCTAGAATCAAAAGGGTGTTGGAAGTGGATGAAAGATTGGAAGTAAGTTGGTGTTCTTGGAGGGTTTTCTTGAAGTGTTTTTGTAAGAGTTTTCTTATGGTGTTTTAGTATGATTTTTATGGCTAGATCTTCTTGGTTATTTGCTGGATTGTTATGGAGTTTAGAGAGTAAGAAAGAGTGTGTGTTTTTGATAAGAAAATGGTAGTAAAAATGGATCAAAATGATGATACATATATACTCCTAAAAATGTGATCTTTAAGGATAACATGACAAAATTTTAGTTTGTATTTTTGTAATTAGTCTTGCAATGATTCAAAAGTAATTACCTTATACATAAGGCATGAATAAGGGCTGGTTAGGTGGTGATTTGATGTGTATATACCAATAGTAAATACGTATAGAAGCTTGGTATGATACGAGTACAAATACTCTAGGTATACGTATAGAAATTTTGTGAAAAATGGAATGAGGATTTAAATATAGCTATCTTTTGTGAATACACTTATATGATTTTATGTATTTAAGTTCTTAAAAGTGATTAAATACATTACTTATACAATATATGTATAAACATTATATGTCTTAAGTATTTATGTCAAATAACGTTACGTATAGTTATCGTTTTGAAAACTTAAGTTAGTAGTTTCAAAATACACATATAACTTGTTGTTATTAATACAAAATGAGATATTAAAACATTTATTAATCATGTTAAATATGTATATATACGTTTATATACACAAACGTATAATTATCATATATTGTATAGTTCGTGATATCATCGGTCAAACTAGACGGTCAAACGTTGTGTAAAACTCTTTTCGGAAATATAAGTCTCGACAATTTGGATTGCTTATCATGTTGGCAAGGTTTAATTTATGTAAATATTAATCTTATAAGTATAGTATGATCGAAAAAGTGCGGGTCGTTACAGTTTAGAGTAGAAGACAGGAATTTGGTGATGGTGTTCAAGCGTACAAGCAACAAAATGATTGATAGAGGTGGTGGCTTGATGTGGATGATTTAGTGGGTTTGTACAAAGGAAAGAGAGGGTGAAAGAACTGAATGAATTCCCTATGTCACTGAATAACTCGTTTGTTTTATGGCCAAAGTATTAGACAGAATATTATTGACCAGGAAGAAACAAAAGTAGCAAATTAAAAGCAGGTTTCATAATGGTACGATTGAAATAGATGGATAACAGATTTGGAGATAAGAATAAAAGTTTAACACAGTTTGATTGCAACCAGTATCTAAATCTGATTCGTATATATCTATATCTGTTTCTGAATATGATATGTTTTTGTTTATAAATATAATACTGATTACTAATACGTATTTGTATATATCTATATATACATCAGTGTATAGATACGTATTTGTACATGTATCCGAATATATCCTGTGTAAATAAATATACGCTTGTATTAATAATAATATTAATACTAATAATAAGTTTATAAATAATAATAATAATAAAATTAATAATAATGATATTAAATATGATACTCATTTTAATAATAATAATAATAATATTAATAATGTTTACACTATTAATATTAATTATGATAATTATCTTAATAATCATGTTATTAATACTTATAATGATAATAGCTACTAATAATACAAAAATAATAATAAGTACTAATAATAGTAATAACAATAATATTAAATATGATATTACTATATCAATCTATATATATTTATACCTAATTACAACAATTGTTCGTGAATCGTTGGGAATAGTCGAAGGTCAAATGAATTCATGTAAATAGTTCAAAACTTTTTGAGACTCAACATTGCAGACTTTACTTATCGTGTCGAAATCCTATAAAGATTAAGTTTAAATTTGGTCAAAAATTTTTGGGTCGTCACATAAAAGCTGATTTTTGATCTTTAAGGAGATTATCCTTTCTGGAGATCTGATTCATTAGTCTTATAAGCTAATTTGCACGATGCCCCCCATTGTACGAGACAGATCCTCTCATGGTTAGGATAAGTCTGACCACTTGGCGACCCTGTTTGATGCTGAGGTCCGTGGATTTCCAGCTGATTTTCGAGAAAACTTTTCAAGGTTTTTCGTAGTCTCTACAACTGGTCTGGATGACAACTTCCTGACCTAAATCAAGAAGCGCGTGTCTTTTTCTCGGAAGACTGTACTTCCTTATAAATTCTATTTATATTACAATAAACTGGGTAAAACTGATTAATATTGTCCAAAATAAAAGTATCTTCAATTATATGTACAAAAATATGTGATATATGTTCTAAATAACTTGGTAAATTTTTCCCACACTTGGCTTTTATTTTTCTTTCTTTGCCTTTTTATTCTCATCTATTCTATTTTAAATGAATTCAAGTATTTTGGGTTGTTTCTCAATTTATGTCCTTTCCGAGGTAACAATAATTTCGGTGTTAACATCTAGTTTTATCGTTCATAAATATGTATAAACATGATTTTGAGTTCATTTAGTTGAAAATTTTGAAAACTTCTACTAGAAATGGGTAGTCAGTATATAAGACTAGGGTTGTTCTTTATTATCAGAGATCACTAGATTCTAATACAACTACTGCATTACTAGTAAAGTTTAACGGTGGCTATTAAACTAAGTGTATAAGTCAAAAAATTTTAAAATCGAAAGAATTTAATCCCTTCTCACACTTAAGATCTTGCAATGCCTTCATTTGCAAGAAATCAGTAGCAATTTAAATTATTGAGTGTGATTAGCGTAGAAAAATGATTAAATTTTACCAAATTTTCCAAACATATTGTTGTTTGTTTTGAATGATAAATAGTTCACATCATTTGTTCATTCCTGCAGTTGTTATTTCACATATATTTTGCATCTTGTCGTCAAACTTAGTTGCTTTTGCTGAACTTAATGTCAGTCTTTGAAAATACGCTGTTTTACCATGTTGTGTACATGAGATAAAATACATACAATACAAATATAAACATGCATGGTAATTTGAAATGGGACTTAATATCCCACTTTCAAATTACAAAAATGAAATATTAGTACACAATAATAAAAATGTTAAACATTACATAAAAGTATCAAAATGTTATATGTTTAACATAAATAGATAAAAATAATAAAAGATAAGAAATCACCAATGGAACACTATTGATTTGGATAGGGATTCCAGTTCATATCATCGTTCGGGTTCCATGGTTGGTGATAGGTGTTCTGGTAGGCTTGATTGGGGTCGTACAGGTCAAAGGGTGGTCGCATGTCGGGCTGATGTGGTAGATAGTAAGCAGGTCGAGTCGGGATGTAGTTATTTGGTACCTGATATGATAGCTGGCTCATGATTTGGTGTTGATGAACTTGCCAGCTATCGTGTTGGCATCTCCTGGAAGTCTCATACATATTCGCGGCTTTCCACTGCTCATACTGACGATGCTAGCCTCGTTATTCATTTCCACCTCATCTACACGCTGGAAAACGTCAGTAAAACTATCCCTAATGACATCCCTGATGTCATCTGCTTCCTCCATCTCCTCATCCGAACCCCTATCAACCTGTGGATAGGTGCCATGATATGGTATTGGCATATTATGCCTCTGTTTTAGTACCTTTGCATCCTGATAAACCTGCAAGCCTATGCTCTCGGCTTGTTCCTCAACTACCATCCCCCGTGTTCCCTATCTACACCTAAGTACTCTCCAATGAGAGTAACAAAAATACCTCCTCCTATTATTCCCCCGTCCTGTATACCTTTCACAACTTTGGACAAATAAAACACAACACAGTAGGGAATATTAACAAAGCCTCTAGTGTCTCGAATGCACTTAAGGTAAAATAAATCGTTTAGAGTCATTTTCTCCTTATTTTTACCTCTTTGTGTAATCGAGTTAGCTAAAAATCTATGTATTATACGAAGCTCTGCTTTGTTAATATCTAAATAGGAGTGTCTTCCTGCCCGTGTAAACACATTAAAATTTGACATACGCCTCCATAAGGCGTTAGCATCAAAATCTCTATCTACCCTCTCACCGTGATAAATTAAAGCTGTACAATCAGGTGATAATAATTCAGTAGGGGTGTAAATCTGTAAAGCTCTAGCCATGTCTATCATAGACATCCTGTACATCCTACCTCCAAGTAAAAATCTAAGAAAAGTCTTATTGTCTAACCTATCTACATCCTTATTTAAGGCTATAGTACTCATTAGCTCAACACACCACTCCTTATATACAGGCCTACGAGTGGTAAATAAATGTTCCCAATCAGTAAAAGAAGAGCTGCCATACTTTTGGATTAGATGCTGCCTAACTGAGTTAGCTAGGTGGACCCTTACCAAAGGCTCCCAATCTATCATCCTTGGTACCTCTACACTTTTGGTCCAAAGCTTAAATTTGTTATTTTGGTACGTCGGGTAATCTCTCCAACTTCTATCAAACCTTAGATTGGGGTGTAACTCCTCTTCATGAATTCTCGAGTGTTCTATTACATGGTGAACGGGAAATACTATGTAGGCGGTAAAATATTGTGGCTCTGACTCATAGTATGTCACGTGTTGATTATAATGATGATGTTGTTGTTCAGGTTGTGGTTCCGGTTGCGGTTCTTGATCAGGTTCTTGTTCAGGTCGTCTAGACGATGAAGCACCGTCCATATCTGTATTTCTCTGCAAAACACTTTAAACACAAAATTTGTGCATCCAAATATGCATTAGTGTTAGGAAAATAATAAATTAAAACAATTACAATAATATGTTTACTCCATATTAAACTTATACTCATTTTCATATTTTTATCAATTCTACAATTTTTCAAATAAACATATATGAAAAGGTATACAAAGTTTATAAGCATTCAACTCAAATAACATGTCAAAATAATCATTACTAGTAATTTAACAAGTTTCAAATGGCATTTATATCAAAATAATCAAGTTCATGAATTTTAGACTTAAAAAGTCCACTTTGATGCTCAAAAATCATGTTTAGGATCAAAGTTTGGATCATTTAGCTACCTAAACATGTTACACTACTTAATTTAGCACTAATTCATAACAAAAATCAGCCATAACCTATTTATATCAAAAAGCCCCAAATTGCTCAAAAAACACAAACCCTAGCTTTCTAAAAATTTTGAAGTTTAAGGTTTCAAATCATAACAAGTAGCATCAATCTAGGTTATACAAGCATAATGTACTAACAATTTAACTCTAATTATACTAGAAATCATCAAAATTAAATTAGGTAAAAATTTGCTCAAGAACACTAAAATTCGAATTTAAAGAGTTTTAGGGGTGAAATCGTTACCTTCTTTGAAAAACTTCTGAACAACCGCATGATTAGAGCGGATTATAGCAAGAAATTTGGTTGAATTTTGTTGAAAAATGATGATTTTAGGTGATTATGTGTGTGTGTGTGTGTGTGTGTGTGTTCGTGTTTAAGTGTGTGTGATTGTGTGAAGACAGAGAGCAGCTCGCTGCTTTTTATTTCTGTCCAGATTTTTACTTCCATGCGATCGCATGGGGTCTATTTTTTTTTTCTTTTTTTTTTCTTTTTTATAAAAACCTTTATCTTGTAAAGCACTTAATTAACTTAATTTTAAAAATTTGTTTCTTTTTAGAATGAGGGCATTTTGGTACGTTGACCTAGTTCGTCTCTCGACAAAATTTAAAATTTGTCATTTTAAAGCGATTGTTTTAAAAGCAAAGATTTTTGGGTTTTTTTAAATATTTTTGGCATACTTTAAATCAATAAGGTTAAAAATAATGATAACAAAATTTCTCGCCCCGCCTTTGGGTAAAGCAATTTCGGTTCAACGACCTAATCTTCAACTCACGACGAATTTTAAAAATCATATTTTTAACTTAATGAAATAAAGTACATTTTTGTTTTTAAATTCACACAAAACTTAAATTGAAAATACATAAAATTTAAAATTCATATAAATATCATTAATATTTTTATACATTAATTTTACAAACTTATATTGAAAATATTAATTTTTAAGATATTTACAAACTTAAATATATTGATTTTAAAAATTAATTTTAAAAATATGGTAAAAATAAAATTAAAAATCTTTTTGGTCTTTTATCCCACTTTAATCAATCAAATATTATCAAAAATATACGTCCCTCTTTTGGGTAAACTAATTTCGGCTATATTACCTAGTTTTACTCCTGACGAATTTCTGAAATATTTTGGATTGATTGATTAAAGATATTTATACCTTATGAATAAAAGGTAAATTTCGCAGTGATGTAATAAATTTTTGTATGATATCAATAATTTAGGTTTTCATACCTAATTTTATTGAATATCAATTTAATACTTTATGGCAAACGATTCAGCGTTTATTATTAAAAGGTTAAAAGCAATAAAATAAAAAATAAAACTGTACATACATACCTGTGAGATAGAATTCTCAGAGACCTGCTTTAGTTGACTCATAGGAGAGTCGTGTGATTTGGTTTTCCATAGCTACATAAGCGTAACCTCGATTCTTTAATAACTTTTCTTCTAAACATATGAACGGTCCTTCTCTGCATAGAGTAACAAATTCGGTATTTGAATATGCTTGATTGTTCGAACATTTACCTTCGTGTGACCATTTTCCGCATTTATGACATCTTTCAAGGTGTCGTGCTCTTCTTTTTGTTGCGGATTTTGATTTTCCTTTACCAAAATGTGTCTTATGATGATTCTTCCTGAGTTCTTTCCTCACTTCGTCCGTTTTTCCTCTTATGAATGATACTAGTTCACTCGGGAAGATGTTATTATTACGTTTAGTAATCAAAGCATGTAGTAGTAGACCATGGTTCAGATCAAAGAAATTCTTCATCTCGTAAAACCTAAAAAAAAATAAAAATTCAGAATGGGGGGAGAAGACTAGTTCTTTAGGGTCTGCTAGGGAAAGACCATGCGGATTCTATTTTCGAAAACTACACGAAAACAAAATATCTAAATCTAATAGAAATTCATATTACCCTTAAAAGATTCGAATCTTCCCACACTTAGTTAGCTGCGGTGTCGAAATTGTGATTAACTTATTCTTCAACTTGAATTGGATTATCTATGTAATGTTTAACTCTGTGACCATTAACCTTAAATTCAATCCCATTTGAATTTATCAACTCTATTGTTCCGTACGGGAAAACTCTTTTAACTATGAATGGTCCAGACCATCTTGATTTCAATTTTCCAGGAAATAACTTGAATCGTGAATTGAAAAGATGAACTCTACCTCCTTCTTTAAATTCTTTTAAACTTCTGATTCTTTTATCATGCCATTTCTTCGTTCTTTCTTTATAGATTAACGAATTTTCATATGCTTCATGTCTTATTTCTTCTAATTCGTTTAGTTGACTTAACCGTAGACATCCGGCTTCATGCAACTCAAGATTACATGTCTTCAAAGCCCCAAATGCTTTGTGCTCAATTTCTACTGGAAGGTGACATGCTTTTCCGTAAACCAGTTTAAAAGGTGTGGTTCCAATTGGAGTTTTGTAAGCTGTTCTAAAAGCCCAGAGTGCATCCTCTAATTTCATGGACCATTCCTTCAGATTTGATCCTACAGTTTTCTCTAGAATACGTTTTAAAGCTCGGTTGGTATTTTCAACTTGTCCACTTGTTTATGGATGATAAGCGGTTGAGATTTTATGAGTTACTCCATATCTTTTGAGAACTTTCTCAAGTTGATTATTACAAAAATGAGTACCCCGATCACTTATTAAAGCTTTCGATGTTCCGAACCTTGCAAAAAGACGTTTTAAGAAGTTGACTACAACTCGTGCATCGTTAGTAGGGAGAGCTTGTGCTTCCGCCCATTTAGATACATAATCAATAGCAACGAGAATGTAGAGATTATTATGAGATTTTGGAAATGGACCCATAAAGTCAATACCCCAAACGTCAAATACTTCACATACTTGAATGACATTTTGTGGCATTTCATCACGTTGACTTATTTTTCCGGCCCTTTGACAAGCATCACAGGATTTACATAGAAGGTGTGCGTCTTTGAAAATTGTAGGCCAATAGAATCCAGTATCGTAGACTTTTCTTGCTGTGAGTTGAGGCCCATAATGCCCTCCTGTTGGTCCTGTGTGACAATGGTTTAAGATTTGACTAACTTCATCTTCGAATACACATCGGCATATTATTCCATCGGAACAACTTTTAGTCAAATGTGGATCTTCCCAGAAATAGTGTTTTATATCACTAAAGAATTTCTTTCGTTTTTGGTACGACAACCCTTTTTCAAGGAATCCACATACTAAGTAGTTTGCATAGTCTGCAAACCATAGAATTTCATTATAATCTATCTTCAATAGATATTCATCAGAAAAGTTATCTTGTATGGCCGATTCATTTAGAACTTATAATTCAGGATTTTCAAGACGAGAAAGATGATCAACTGCGAGATTTTCTGCTCCCTTTTTGTCTCGGATCTCAATATCGAACTCTTGTAAGAGTAATATCCAACGGATTAATCGTGGCTTAGCATCTTGTTTCGAAAATAGGTATCTAAGAGCAGAATGATCGGTATAGACCACCGTTTTAGCTAAAACGAGATATGAACGAAATTTGTCAAAAGAAAAGACAATGGCAAGGAGTTCTTTTTCAGTAGTTGTGTAATTCATTTGTGCTCCTTGTAATGTCTTACTTGCGTAATAGATAGGTTGAAATCATTTTTCAATCCTTTGTCCTAAAATGGCTCCCATTGCAAAATCACTTGCATCGCACTTGAGTTCAAATGGTAGATTCCAATTTGGAGTTATCATGATCGGCGCATTAGTGAATTTTTCTTTAAGAATATTAAAAGATTTGATGCATTAATCCGAAAAGATAAATGGAGCATCCTTTTCTAGGAGTTTATTCATAGGAGTGACAATTTTAGAAAAATCTTTTATGAAACGTCGGTAAAAACCGGCATGCCCTAGAAAACTCCTAACTCCTCTAACATTGGTGGGATGTGGAAGTTTAGCAATTACATCTACTTTAGCTCTATCCACTTCAATTCCTTCCTTTGAAATTTTATGACCAAGAACGATGTCTTCTTTAACCATGAAATGGCATTTCTCCCAATTAAGAACTAGATTTGATTGTTCACATCTAATAAGCATTCGTTCAAGATTAACTAGACATTTTTCAAAAGTATCACCGAAGACTGAAAAGTCATCCATGAAAACTTTCATGCATTCTTCTATCATGTCGTGAAAAATTGCCATCATGCACCTTTGAAAGGTTGCAGGGGCGTTGCAAAGTCCAAATGGCATGCGTTTGTATGCAAAAGTACCATAAGGGCACGTGAATGTGGTTTTCTCTTGGTCCTCGGGTGCTATTGGAATTTGAAAATATCCGGAGAAACTGTCAAGAAAAAAATAGTAACTATTTCCAGCTAACCTTTCCAACATTTGATCAATGAAAGGTAAGGGAAAGTGATCTTTTCTGGTTGCGTCATTTAATTTTCTATAATCAATACAGACACGCCATCCTGTTACAGTCCTAGTAGGAATAAGCTCTTTTTTTCATTTGTGATGACAGTCATGCCACCCTTCTTAGGTACGCATTGAACTGGGCTTACCCATGGACTATCAGAGATTGAATAAATTAAACCTGCATATAGCAGTTTAATAATTTCTTTCTTAACAACATCTTGCATATTAGGATTTAGTCTTCGTTGGCGTTGCACATATGTTTTATGGCCTTCTTCTATAAGGATTTTATGTGTGCAATAAGAAGGACTTATGCCTTTAATGTCATGAATTTTCCATGCAATAGCTGGTTTATGAGCTTTTAGCATAGAAATGAGTTGAGATTTTTCATTTTCAGTAAGAGAAGACGGTATTATTACAGGTAATTCAGATTCACCATGTAAATAAGCGTATTCCAAATGGTTTGGAAGTGGCTTTAACTCTAATGTCGGTGGTTCTTCTATCGATAATTTGTATCTGTAACAACCCAAACCAACCCTCGACCAAACCACGCGAAAATACAAAATAAAAAAAAAAATTCCTGTGCAGCATACCCGCGCGGCGCGCCAGGTAGGGGCGCGGCGTGCCAAAGTGGACTGTCCGGAAAGTCTCAAAATGCGAAAAAGATTGACTAGTTCCCGACACATTTAGACGAAACGCTTTTTACCATACATCCAAATATGTAAAACTAACTTGTTTCAAATATAAAATCAATGTTTTACAGGCGGGGCCCACATCGGCCATTTTACGAGTTTAATACAATTTACGAGTTTCGACCACCAAAAAGTTTAAGTTCCAAACTACACAATGAGCATGGCGTTTGGGATTAAACTACCCAACTATCGGTCAAACTCCAAGAGCTACTAAAGCCAAAAGCATCCCCTAGCATCAAGCGGGATCTCTAGTCCAAAACGATGCCCTTACCCTTGTCCAAAACCGAACCTATAAAATGGTAAACAACGAGAGGGTAAGCAAAGCTTAGTGAATGCAATAATTATACGAATACATATATAATTATACCTACTTGCATACACTTACACAACCGCAAACATGCTAGCAAACAACATTAGCTTATCGTTGCAATAACAAGCTATAAATCACCAATACCCCCAAGCTAGCATAACATCCGCATATAAATATAACTCGAATAATATAATATGCTTACAACACAAATAACCATGGTCGACCAATAGTACAAGGAAACGGCGCTCGCGAAAACACCATCGGTGTTCATAACATCCGTTAGGGCACTTAACACCTCACACCACTAACCCCTAGGGTGGCACCTTAACACCTCGGCACATCACCCCGAGTGGCATCTTAACACCTCGATGCAACACTCATTATTTTTACGGAGTGGTGTCTTAACACCTCGACACTACACTCCTAGGTGGCATCTTAACACCTCGATGCTACACCCGAGTGGCATCTTAGCACCTCGATGCTACACTCTTCACGTGAAACGTGGTGTCTTAACACCTCGACACTACACCTTTCACGCTACAACAAATAGATACATTATATACATACGCATATAATTATTCCACTCACCTCGAAGTCTTTGTGTAAGATAACCGAACTTGCAACGTCAATGTAACGTACCTATTACATTTTAGCACATAATCAATTCACAACTCAAGTCGGTCAAGCAACTCACTTAACAATCTAGAGTCTTTTGACCCTAAGTGCAATCCCGACCCATTTTGCACCTTTAACCCTAATAATGGGTTAACTTCACCAAAAACCCTAACTTTAGCCAATTAAGGTCTTAACACACTTTTAACCACAAAGTTAACTCGGTTTCATACATGCAAGACAACCTAGGTCGTCAAAGACCCACTTGACCCATTTCTAGGTCAACACACCCATTTGGGTCACCCACAACCCAAATCACACTCACAAACATTAACTATAAGTGTATTAGTATTTACTTAGGTCTTTAAGACCCATTTACACCATTTACCCTTTCAAAACCCTAGGTTAGTCACCATTTGGGTCTTCATGACCCAAACTTACCCAAAAATCCCAAATTACTCACAAATAGGTTTTATGTGCAATACTAACCCAAACCCTAACCCTTAAAGCAATTAAAGTAAGAAATCGGGTTTTATAACTTACCAACACAATCACCACGTAGCTATCGACTAGATGAACGACTTTATAACTTGCACCAAGACCCGATTCAACCTCTTTCACCCTTTAATGGAGCTTTCTCACTCAAGGATTGCACTCTCTCTCTCTAGAGTTTAATTGGAGAAGATAAGGTTGTTGGGAATGGAGTGAATGAAGCTCCAAAACTGATCCAAGGCATTAAATTCGGGCTCCAATGTGTTTTGACCAAAATGCCCTCAAAATATATATTTTAAAAGAAGAGGAGAATCTGTCACAGACAGATGGTGCGGCGCGCCACCAGGCCGCGCGGCGCACGACACCTCCAGTTCAGCTTCTTTCTTGCTTTTAAATATATAACCAAAACCCCGTTTCAAGTATCGAACATTACACTTATATACACTACAAATATTCGGGTCTTACAACTCTCCCCCACTTATTCGGATTGCGTCCTCGCAATCCAAGCCGCATGACACGAGGGAAGATAAACCAACACGAACTCTTCGGGTTCCCAAGTGAACTCGGAACCTTTACTTCGTCGCCATTGAACCTTGAAAGTTCTCACCTCTTTATTTCTCAACATTTTCACCTTCTCGTCAAGGATAGCAATCGGTTCCTCGACATATTCTAACTTGTTGTTTAGCTCGATCTCGTCTAAAGGCATCCATGAGGAATCATCCGCAAGACACTTACGGAGGTGGGAAACATGAAATGTATTATGGATCCCCGCAAGCTCTTCGGGTAATTCCAATCGATACGCAACTTCACCAACACGAGCTAAAACCTTGAATGGCCCAATAAACCGAGGAGCTAACTTTCCCCGTTTTCGAAATCGAATAATACCCTTCCATGGCGAAACCTTAAGCATCACCATATCGCCTTCTTGGAACTCAATCAATCGCCTACGTCTATCGGCATACGACTTTTGCCTATCTTGAGCCTTCTTCAAATGTTCCCGAATCAAATTGATCTTGCTATTGGTCTCTAAAACCAAATTGGTACTCCCGATCTCTCTTTGACCCACTTCTCCCCAACAAACGGGAGTTCGACACCTACGCCCATAAAGCATTTTGTAAGGTGGCATCCCGATACTAGTATGATAACTATTATTGTACGAGAATTCCACCAAAGGCAAATGCTCATCCCAACTACCACCGAAGTCAATGATGCACGCTCGTAGCATATCTTCCAAAGTTTGATTCGTACGTTTGGTTTGACCGTCCGTTTGAGGATGATATGCCGTGCTCAACTTCAATTGCGTACCCATATCTTCATGAAACTTTTCCCAAAACCGAGATGTAAAACGGGTATCTCGATCCGAAATAATAGATATAGGAACCCCGTGTCGCGAGACCACTTCCTTGATAAACAACTTAGCCAAGGTCTCCGACGATATCGCTTCTTTAATGGGAAGAAACAAAGCGCTTTTTGTCAATCGGTCAACTATAACCCAAATCGAATCGAATTGGGTTCTCGCCGTTTTAGGTAACTTTGTAATGAAATCCATGGTAATGTGTTCCCATTTCCACTTCGGGATTTCTAACGGTTGCAGCTTACCATACGGCTTTTGGTGTTCGGCTTTTACTTGTAAACACGTGACACATTGCTCAACATACTTCACAACATCACGTTTCATGCCCGGCCACCAATAATCTTTCTTCAAGTCAAGATACATTTTTGTCGCGCCCGGATGAATGGAGTATTTTGACTTATGTGCTTCATCGAGTAGCACTCGTCGGTAATCACCCATCTTAGGCACCCACACCCTTCCTTGAAAAGACAACAAACCACGCGAGCCCATAGTAATGAACTTCGATTGGCCCACGATTCGTTCCGTATGCTTGTTGTGAACATAAGCCTCTATTTGAATCTCACCAAGCTTTTCAAGAAAATCGTTGGTAATAATCAAACGTAACGACCCCACTTTTATCGCCGGATGTTGACTCTTTCGACTCAACGCATCCGCGACAACATTCGCCTTACCCGGATGATAGAGTATCTCACAATCGTAGTCTTTCACCACATCCATCCACCTACGTTGGCGATAATTCAAATCTCGTTGATTAAAGAGATGTTTCAAACTCTTATGATCCGAATAAATCGTACACTTGACACCATACAAGTAATGGCGCCAAATTTTCAACGCATGTACTATCGCCGCCAACTCAAGATCATGAGTCGGATACCTCGTTTCATGTTCCTTTAATTGTCGAGAGGTATAAGCGATGACTTTACCTCTTTGCATTAGAACACACCCGAGACCATTTAAGGAAGCATCACAATAAACCACCATGTCTTCAACACCTTCCGGTAACACTAACACCGGAGCTTGACACAACTTCTCTTTTAACAATTGAAAAGCAATTTCTTGCTCGTTCTCCCAACCAAACCTAGCATTCTTTCTCGTCAACTTCATCAATGGAGAAGCAATCTTAGAAAAGTCTTGGATAAACCGACGATAATAACCGGCCAATCCGAGAAAACTTCGGATTTCCGTAGGCGTAGTCGGTCGTCCCCAACTCTTCACCGTTTCGATCTTCCCCGGATCTACTTGAATCCCGTTTTCGTTCACGATATGACCAAAGAATTGAACTTCCCTTAGCCAAAATTCACATTTGGAGAACTTTGCATACAACTTCTCCCTTCGTAGCGTCTTCAATACTTCACGCAAATGATGTTCATGTTCGTTCATACTTTTCGAGTAGACTAGTATGTCGTCAATGAACACTATTACCGACTTGTCCAACATAGGTTGGCACACTCGGTTCATAAGATCCATGAATGCCGCCGGTGCATTCGTAAGACCAAAGGGCATAACTGCAAACTCATAATGCCCGTAACGCGTTCTAAAAGCCGTTTTCTCTATGTCTTCCTCACGGACCCGCATTTGGTGATAGCCGGACCGTAGGTCGATCTTGGAGAAATACGTTGCACCTTGAAGTTGATCAAATAAATCGTCAATCCTAGGTAATGGATAACGATTCTTGATCGTCACTTTATTCAACTCACGGTAATCAATGCACATACGCATACTACCATCCTTCTTCTTCACAAATAACACCGGAGCGCCCCATGGCGAAGCACTCGGTCGAATAAAACCCTTCTCGAGCAACTCTTGGGTTTGATTTAACAACTCTTGCATTTCCGTTGGTGCTAAACGATAAGGAGTTTTAGCAATGGGAGTAGCTCCCGGAACCAACTCAATACGAAACTCAACTTGTCTTTCCGCCGGAACACCCGGTAATTCGTCCGGAAAAATGTCTTCGAATTCACTAACAACCGGAATTTCATGAATAGGTGGTGGCTCATTGCGAGTATCAATAACATGAGCAAGGAAATCCATGCCACCGGTAACAACAAAACGACGTGCCCGTGCAAAAGTGCATATCGGCACCGGTCTCCTTCGCTTATCACCATGAATAATTAACTCTCCCCCACTTAGGGTCTTCACACGAATAAACTTATCATGGCATGCAATATCGGCTCTATAACGATCGAGCCAATCCATACCAATGACAATATCAAAGTCGCCCAAGGTCATTGGAATAAGATCAATTTTAAAGGTTTCGGCACCAAAAACAACATCACAATTTTCACACACATCAACCACTAGCACCGTCTTGCCGTCCGCTATTTCGACTTCCATCGGACGACTTAACTTAGCTAACGGTCTATTAAGTTTAGGCACAAATTTAGGAGACACAAACGACAAATTTGCACCTCTATCGAAAAGAATCCTTGCCGGATTAGAATTAACCATGTAAGTACCTGAGACAACTTCGTGCGATTGTTTAGCTTCATCATTGGTCATCAAATAGTTGCAACCCCTAGCCGTACCCGCCGCCTTCTCTAACCGTCTCACATTATCGTTTTACAAGTCGGGACACTGTAGTGACCCGAAATTTTCCATGTTTATATATATTAATTGAGATTGATATTTACATGATTAAATGTTTCCAACATGTTAAGCAATCAAACTTGTTAAGACTTGATTAATTGAAATATGTTTCATATAGACAATTGACCACCCAAGTTGATCGGTGATTCACGAACGTTAAAACTTGTAAAAACTATATGATGACATATATATGGATATATATATATATATAGTTAACATGATACTATGATAAGAAAACATATCATAAAGTATATTAACAATGAACTACATATGTAAAAACAAGACTACTAACTTAATGATTTTTAAACGAGACATATATGTAACGATTATCGTTGTAAAGACATTTAATGTATATATATCATATTAAGAGATATTCATACATGATAATATCATGATAATATAATAATTTAAAATCTCATTTGATATTATAAACATTGGGTTAACAACATTTAACAAGATCGTTAACCTAAAGGTTTCAAAACAACACTTACATGTAACGACTAACGATGACTTAACGACTCAGTTAAAATGTATATACATGTAGTGTTTTAATATGTATTTATACACTTTTGAAAGACTTCAATACACTTATCAAAATACTTCTACTTAACAAAAATGCTTACAATTACATCCTCGTTCAGTTTCATCAACAATTCTACTCGTATGCACCCGTATTCGTACTCGTACAATACACAGCTTTTAGATGTATGTACTATTGATATATACACTCTAATGATCAGCTCTTAGCAGCCCATGTGAGTCACCTAACACATGTGGGAACCATCATTTGGCAACTAGCATGAAATATCTCATAAAATTACAAAAATATGAGTAATCATTCATGACTTATTTACATGAAAACAAAATTACATATCCTTTATATCTAATCCATACACCAACGACCAAAAACACCTACAAACACTTTCATTCTTCAATTTTCTTCATCTAATTGATCTCTCTCAAGTTCTATCTTCAAGTTCTAAGTGTTCTTCATAAATTCCAAAAGTTCTAGTTTCATAAAATCAAGAATACTTTCAAGTTTGCTAGCTCACTTCCAATCTTGTAAGGTGATCATCCAACCTCAATAAATCTTTGTTTCTTACAGTAGGTTATCATTCTAATACAAGGTAATAATCATATTCAAACTTTGGTTCAATTTCTATAACTATAACAATCTTATTTCAAGTGATGATCTTACTTGAACTTGTTTTCGTGTCATGATTCTGCTTCAAGAACTTCGAGCCATCCAAGGATCCATTGAAGCTAGATCCATTTTTCTCTTTTCCAGTAGGTTTATCCAAGGAAATTAAGGTAGTAATGATGTTCATAACATCATTCGATTCATACATATAAAGCTATCTTATTCGAAGGTTTAAACTTGTAATCACTAGAACATAGTTTAGTTAATTCTAAACTTGTTCGCAAACAAAAGTTAATCCTTCTAACTTGACTTTTAAAATCAACTAAACACATGTTATATATCTATATGATATGCTAATTTAATGATTTAAAACCTGGAAACACGAAAAACACCGTAAAACCGGATTTACGCCGTCGTAGTAACACCGCAGGCTGTTTTGGGTTAGTTAATTAAAAACTATGATAAACTTTGATTTAAAAGTTGTTATTCTGAGAAAATGATTTTTATTATGAACATGAAACTATATCCAAAAATTATGGTTAAACTCAAAGTGGAAGTATGTTTTCTAAAATGGTCATCTAGACGTCGTTCTTTCGACTGAAATGACTACCTTTACAAAAACGACTTGTAACTTATTTTTCCGACTATAAACCTATACTTTTTCTGTTTAGATTCATAAAATAGAGTTCAATATGAAACCATAGCAATTTGATTCACTCAAAATGGATTTAAAATGAAGAAGTTATGGGTAAAACAAGATTGGATAATTTTTCTCATTTTAGCTACGTGAAAATTGGTAACAAATCTATTCCAACCATAACTTAATCAAATTGTATTGTATATTATGTAATCTTGAGATACCATAGACACGTATACAATGTTTCGACCTATCATGTCGACACATCTATATATATTTCGGAACAACCATAGACACTCTATATGTGAATGTTGGAGTTAGCTATACAGGGTTGAGGTTGATTCCAAAATATATATAGTTTGAGTTGTGATCAATACTGAGATACGTATACACTGGGTCGTGGATTGATTCAAGATAATATTTATCGATTTATTTCTGTACATCTAACTGTGGACAACTAGTTATAGGTTACCAACGAGGACAGCTGACTTAATAAACTTAAAACATCAAAATATATTAAAAGTGTTGTAAATATATTTTGAACATACTTTAATATATATGTATATATTGTTATAGGTTCGTGAATCAACAGTGGCCAAGTCTTACTTCCCGACGAAGTAAAAATCTGTGAAAGTGAGTTATAGTCCCACTTTTAAAATCTAATATTTTTGGGATGAGAATACATGCAGGTTTTATAAATGATTTACAAAATAGACACAAGTACGTGAAACTACATTCTATGGTTGAATTATCGAAATTGAATATGCCCCTTTTTATTAAGTCTGGTAATCTAAGAATTAGGGAACAGACACCCTAATTGACGCGAATCCTAAAGATAGATCTATTGGGCCTAACAAACCCCATCCAAAGTACCGGATGCTTTAGTACTTCGAAATTTATATCATATCCGAAGGGTGTCCCGGAATGATGGGGATATTCTTATATATTCATCTTGTTAATGTCGGTTACCAGGTGTTCACCATATGAATGATTTTTATCTCTATGTATGGGATGTGTATTGAAATATGAAATCTTGTGGTCTATTGTTACGATTTGATATATATAGGTTAAACCTATAACTCACCAACATTTTTGTTGACGTTTAAAGCATGTTTATTCTCAGGTGAATATTAAGAGCTTCCGCTGTTGCATACTAAAATAAGGACAAGATTTGGAGTCCATGTTTGTATGATATTGTGTAAAAACTGCATTCAAGAAACTGATTTCGATGTAACATATTTGTATTGTAAACCATTATGTAATGGTCGTGTGTAAACAGGATATTTTAGATTATCATTATTTGATAATCTACGTAAAGCTTTTTAAACCTTTATTTATGAAATAAAGGTTATGGTTTGTTTTAAAAATGAATGCAGTCTTTGAAAAACGTCTCATATAGAGGTCAAAACCTCGCAACGAAATCAATTAATATGGAACGTTTTTAATCAATAAGAACGGGACATTTCAGTTGGTATCAGAGCGTTGGTCTTAGAGAACCAGAATTTTTCATTAGTGTGTCTTATCGAGTTTGTTAGGATGCATTAGTGAGTCTGGACTTCGACCGTGTTTACTTGAAAAATGATTGCTTAACAAATTTTATTGGAAACTATATATTTTTAACATGTGAATATTATGTGATATATTAATCTCTTAACGCGTTTGATATTATGTGATAGATGTCTACCTCTAGAACAAGTCCCATTGACTCACCTAATAATAATGAAGAGTCAAATGTAAATTGGAATGATTCGTGGACTGATTCACAAGTTCCCGAAGAGGAACCGGAAGAAGAGTCGGAACCGGAAGAAGAATCGGAACCGGAAGAAGAATCGGAACCGGATGAAGAAATAGAACCGGTGGGGGAAATAATAAAACGGTTAAGTAAAAGAAAATCCTCAACCAACCGACCAAGGTTAATTATGGTCAATGGTGTTTCCGCCAAGGAAGCAAAATATTGGGAGGATTACCAATTCTCCGATGAATCGGATTCCGACGAGAATTCCGATGATGTTATAGAAATTACCCCAACTGAATTTAAAAAGGAAAAAGAAAATAATAAGGGAAAGGGCATAAAAATAGAGAAATCTAATTCCAACCCCGATGAACTTTATATGTATCGTCAACCCCCGAAGTCCTTAAGTTGTAACAATGACCCGGGAACCTCTAAACCACCAGGTTTTTCTAAACCAATGTGGACAACGACGGCTCGTATTAGGGGAACATCATATATCCCTAGAAACTTGGCAAAACGAACCAAAACTGAAGAAGAAGAAACGAGCGAGTCGGAATAAGATAGTTGTATTCGTGTGGTGTAATATATGTAATATAGTGTTCTTATGCTTTATGATATATGTAAAAATTGCTTGTATTAATAAGTATTTTTTTATGAATCTAACTCTTGTCTATTTTACAGTTTAAAAACACAAAATGGATAGACAACCCAATATTTTAAGAGACCTACCCGGAGACATGATTGATGAAATCTTGTCTAGAGTCGGCCAGAATTCTTCTGCACAACTATTTAAGGCGAGATCAGTTTGTAAGACATTCGAAGAACGTTCCAAGAATGTCTTGGTTTATAAGAGACTTTCGTTTGAAAGATGGGGGATATCACATTGGGAAACCCATAAGTTACGATGTGTTTACTTTGACGCATATATTGCGGGGAACCCAAATGCTATTTTACGCAACGGGTTAAGAAATTATTTTGACTCAATATATCCGAATATTGGACTTCGTGATTTAGAAAAAGCGGCTAACATGCAACATAAAGAAGCATGTTATGCTTACGGATTAGTAATGTTCGCTTCTCACCAAAGTGAGAACAAGAACATCGGGCTACAACTATTAAACAAAACGTTTCCACAAGTGACGGAGTCGGTAATTGGGGTAAGAAATGAGGTTTTTAGATTATTACGGGACTGTTGGACATTACGTAACCCTCGTCCCTTTGATGACGTTACAACACGCTGTCTTATCAACGGCCATAACGGTTATGTTGCACAAGACCAAGGATGGGAAGTAGTCCTAGTAAAACCAGAATGCATGACTTGTTTCTGGACGTATGAATTACGTGTCTTTATTGCCTTTGCTGAACGACTTGTGTACTAGCTAGAATTGTCTTCACAACTATCTTGTATCAAAGTTATTGTGTGCTATATTTCATGCTTTATGTAAAATAAGCGGTATTGTAAGTTTGTAAAATATTGTATAAAAGTTTGAACGCGAAATATTATTATAATCAGTTTTTCATATAGAATTGTAGTAGTTGAATTGTATAGTAGCTACTAAGTATGAACTTAACGGGTAGGTACTACCCGAATTTAAACTTATAAAACGCTAATATGAAGAAAAAGCTTTTATAAATGAGTTCATATTATGCTACGAAATACTATTAACTACTCTTAATATTCTGTATGATTAACTTGTTCCATTTAACTATTTTGAAGGAAATGGCACCGACTACTCGACACACCGTGAATATGAATGAAGAGGAATTTCGTACTTTTCTAGCTTCAAACATAGCCGCAGTACAGGCTGCGCTACATACCAACAATAACCTTGGATCTAGCAGTACAGGAAATCGTGTAGGATGCACCTACAAAGAATTCACTGCCTGCAAACCTTTGGAATTTGATGGAACCGAAGGACCGATCGGATTGAAACGGTGGACCGAGAAGGTTGAATCGGTGTTTGCCATAAGTAAGTGTACTGAAGAGGACAAAGTGAAGTACGCTACGCATACCTTCACAGGTTCTGCGTTAACATGGTGGAATACCTATCTAGAGCAAGTGGGACAAGATGATGCGTACGCACTACCGTGGTCAGCATTCAAGCACTTGATGAACGAGAAGTACCGTCCCAGAACCGAGGTCAATAAGCTCAAGACAGAACTTAGAGGGTTACGAACCCAAGGATTTGATATTACCACGTACGAAAGACGATTCACAGAATTGTGCCTATTGTGTCCGGGAGCATTCGAAGATGAGGAAGAGAAGATCGACGCGTTTGTGAAAGGATTACCGGAAAGAATCCAAGAAGATATAAGTTCACATGAGCCCGCCTCCATACAACAGGCATGTAGAATGGCTCACAAACTAGTGAACCAGATTGAAGAAAGAATTAAAGAACAGACTGCTGAAGAGGCCAATGTGAAGCAAGTCAAAAGAAAGTGGGAGGAAAACGGTGATAAGAATCACCAATACAACAACAACATCAATTACAACACTAATCGTAACAATTATCCCAACAATCGCAACATCAATCGCAACTACAACAAACGGCCCAACAACAACAACAACAACAACAACAACAGCAACTACAACAATCATCCCAACAACAATAATAATCGCAACAACAACAACAATCAGAAGCAACTATGCCAAAGGTGTGAAAAGAATCACTCGGGGTTTTGCACCAAATTTTGCAACAAGTGTAAAAGAAATGGTCATAGCGCGGCGAAGTGTGAGGTCTACGGACCAAGGGTTAATAGAACGAAAGGAACAAATGGTGTCGGAACGAGTAATGGCGGAGCAAGTAGTGTCGGAGCAAGTTATGCCAATGTAGTTTGTTATAAATGTGGAAAACCAGGCCACATTATTAGAAATTGCCCGAACCAGGAGAACACGAATGGACAAGGCCGTGGAAGAGTTTTCAATATTAATGCGGTAGAGGCACAGGAAGACCCGGAGCTTGTTACGGGTACGTTTCTTATTGACAATAAATCTGCTTACGTTTTATTTGATTCGGGTGCGGATAGAAGCTATATGAGTAGAGATTTTTGTGCTAAATTAAGTTGTCCATTGACGCCTTTGGATAGTAAATTTTTACTCGAATTAGCAAATGGTAAATTAATTTCAGCAGATAATATATGTCGGAATCGAGAAATTAAACTGGTTAGCGAAACATTTAAGATTGATTTGATACCAGTAGAGTTAGGGAGTTTTGATGTGATAATCGGTATGGACTGGTTGAAAGAAGTGAAAGCGGAGATCGTTTGTTACAAAAATGCAATTCGCATTATACGAGAAAAAGGAAAACCCTTAATGGTGTACGGAGAAAAGGGCAACACGAAGCTACATCTTATTAGTAATTTGAAGGCACAAAAACTAATAAGAAAAGGTTGCTATGCTGTTCTAGCACACGTCGAGAAAGTACAAACTGAAGAAAAGAGCATCAATGATGTTCCCATTGCAAAAGAATTTCCCGATGTATTTCCGAAAGAATTACCGGGATTACCCCCACATCAATCCGTTGAATTTCAAATAGATCTTGTACCAGGAGCTGCACCAATAGCTCGTGCTCCTTACAGACTCGCACCCAGCGAGATGAAAGAACTGCAAAGCCAATTACAAGAACTTTTAGAGCGTGGTTTCATTCGACCAAGCACATCACCGTGGGGAGCTCCTGTTTTGTTTGTCAAGAAGAAAGATGGTACATTCAGGTTGTGTATCGACTACCGAGAGTTGAACAAACTTACCATCAAGAACCGCTACCCACTACCGAGAATCGACGACTTATTTGATCAACTACAAGGCTCGTCTGTTTATTCAAAGATTGACTTACGTTCCGGGTATCATCAAATGCGGGTGAAAGAAGATGATATTCCAAAGACTGCTTTCAGAACATGTTACGGTCATTACGAGTTTATGGTCATGCCGTTTGGTTTAACTAATGCACCAGCTGTGTTCATGGACCTTATGAATCGAGTGTGTGGACCATACCTTGACAAGTTTGTCATTGTTTTCATTGATGACATACTTATTTACTCAAAGAATGACCAAGAACACGGTGAACATTTGAGAAAGGTGTTAGAAGTATTGAGGAAGGAAGAATTGTACGCTAAGTTTTCAAAGTGTGCATTTTGGTTGGAAGAAGTTCAATTCCTCGGTCACATAGTGAACAAAGAAGGTATTAAGGTGGATCCGGCAAAGATAGAAACTGTTGAAAAGTGGGAAACCCTGAAAACTCCGAAACACATACGCCAGTTTTTAGGACTAGCTGGTTACTACAGAAGGTTCATCCAAGACTTTTCCAGAATAGCAAAACCCTTGACTGCATTAACGCATAAAGGGAAGAAATTTGAATGGAATGATGAACAAGAGAAAGCGTTTCAGTTATTGAAGAAAAAGCTAACTACGGCACCTATATTGTCATTGCCTGAAGGGAATGATGATTTTGTGATTTATTGTGACGCATCAAAGCAAGGTCTCGGTTGTGTATTAATGCAACGAACGAAGGTGATTGCTTATGCGTCTAGACAATTGAAGATTCACGAACAAAATTACACGACGCATGATTTGGAATTAGGCGCGGTTGTTTTTGCATTAAAGACTTGGAGGCACTACTTATATGGGGTCAAAAGTATTATATATACTGACCACAAAAGTCTTCAACACATATTTAATCAGAAACAACTGAATATGAGCCAGCGTAGGTGGATTGAATTATTGAATGATTACGACTTTGAGATTCGTTACCACCCGGGGAAGGCAAATGTGGTAGCTGATGCCTTGAGCAGGAAGGACAGAGAACCCATTCGAGTAAAATCTATGAATATAATGATTCATAATAACATTACTACTCAAATAAAGGAGGCGCAACAAGGAGTTTTAAAAGAGGGAAATTTAAAGGATGAAATACCCAAAGGATCGGAGAAGCATCTTAATATTCGGGAAGACGGAACCCGGTATAGGGCTGAAAGGATTTGGGTACCAAAATTTGGAGATATGAGAGAAATGGTACTTAGAGAAGCTCATAAAACCAGATACTCAATACATCCTGGAACGGGGAAGATGTACAAGGATCTCAAGAAACATTTTTGGTGGCCGGGTATGAAAGCCGATGTTACTAAATACGTAGGAGAATGTTTGACGTGTTCTAAGGTCAAAGCTGAGCATCAGAAACCATCAGGTCTACTTCAACAACCCGAAATCCCGGAATGGAAATGGGAAAACATTACCATGGATTTCATCACTAAATTGCCAAGGACTGCAAGTGGTTTTGATACTATTTGGGTAATAGTTGATCGTCTCACCAAATCAACACACTTCCTACCAATAAGAGAAGATGACAAGATGGAGAAGTTAGCACGACTGTATTTGAAGGAAGTCGTCTCCAGACATGGAATACCAATCTCTATTATCTCTGATAGGGATGGCAGATTTATTTCAAGATTCTGGCAGACATTACAGCAAGCATTAGGAACTCGTCTAGACATGAGTACTGCCTATCATCCACAAACTGATGGGCAGAGCGAAAGGACGATACAAACGCTTGAAGACATGCTACGAGCATGTGTTATTGATTTCGGAAACAGTTGGGATCGACATCTACCATTAGCAGAATTTTCCTACAACAACAGCTACCATTCAAGCATTGAGATGGCGCCGTTTGAAGCACTTTATGGTAGAAAGTGCAGGTCTCCAATTTGTTGGAGTGAAGTGGGGGATAGACAGATTACGGGTCCGGAGATTATACAAGAAACTACCGAGAAGATCATCCAAATTCAACAACGGTTGAAAACCGCCCAAAGTCGACAAAAGAGATACGCTGACATTAAAAGAAAAGATATAGAATTTGAAATTGGAGAGATGGTCATGCTTAAAGTTGCACCTTGGAAAGGCGTTGTTCGATTTGGTAAACGAGGGAAATTAAATCCAAGGTATATTGGACCATTCAAGATTATTGATCGTGTCGGACCAGTAGCTTACCGACTAGAGTTACCTCAACAACTCGCGGCTGTACATAACACTTTCCACGTCTCGAATTTAAAGAAATTTTTTGCTAAAGAAGATCTCACTATTCCGTTAGATGAAATCCAAATCAACGAAAAACTTCAATTCATCGAAGAACCCGTCGAAATAATGGATCGTGAGGTTAAAAGACTTAAGCAAAACAAGATACCAATTGTTAAGGTTCGATGGAATGCTCGTAGAGGACCCGAGTTCACCTGGGAGCGTGAAGATCAGATGAAGAAGAAATACCCGCATCTATTTCCAGAAGATTCGTCAACACCTTCAACAGCTTAAAATTTCGGGACGAAATTTATTTAACGGGTAGGTACTGTAGTGACCCGAACTTTTCCATGTTTATATATATTAATTGAGATTGATATTTACATGATTAAATGTTTCCAACATGTTAAGCAATCAAACTTGTTAAGACTTGATTAATTGAAATATGTTTCATATAGACAATTGACCACCCAAGTTGATCGGTGATTCACGAACGTTAAAACTTGTAAAAACTATATGATGACATATATATGGATATATATATATATATATAGTTAACATGATACTATGATAAGAAAACATATCATAAAGTATATTAACAATGAACTACATATGTAAAAACAAGACTACTAACTTAATGATTTTTAAACGAGACATATATGTAACGATTATCGTTGTAAAGACATTTAATGTATATATATCATATTAAGAGATATTCATACATGATAATATCATGATAATATAATAATTTAAAATCTCATTTGATATTATAAACATTGGGTTAACAACATTTAACAAGATCGTTAACCTAAAGGTTTCAAAACAACACTTACATGTAACGACTAACGATGACTTAACGACTCAGTTAAAATGTATATACATGTAGTGTTTTAATATGTATTTATACACTTTTGAAAGACTTCAATACACTTATCAAAATACTTCTACTTAACAAAAATGCTTACAATTACATCCTCGTTCAGTTTCATCAACAATTCTACTCGTATGCACCCGTATTCGTACTCGTACAATACACAGCTTTTAGATGTATGTACTATTGATATATACACTCTAATGATCAGCTCTTAGCAGCCCATGTGAGTCACCTAACACATGTGGGAACCATCATTTGGCAACTAGCATGAAATATCTCATAAAATTACAAAAATATGAGTAATCATTCATGACTTATTTACATGAAAACAAAATTACATATCCTTTATATCTAATCCATACACCAACGACCAAAAACACCTACAAACACTTTCATTCTTCAATTTTCTTCATCTAATTGATCTCTCTCAAGTTCTATCTTCAAGTTCTAAGTGTTCTTCATAAATTCCAAAAGTTCTAGTTTCATAAAATCAAGAATACTTTCAAGTTTGCTAGCTCACTTCCAATCTTGTAAGGTGATCATCCAACCTCAATAAATCTTTGTTTCTTACAGTAGGTTATCATTCTAATACAAGGTAATAATCATATTCAAACTTTGGTTCAATTTCTATAACTATAACAATCTTATTTCAAGTGATGATCTTACTTGAACTTGTTTTCGTGTCATGATTCTGCTTCAAGAACTTCGAGCCATCCAAGGATCCATTGAAGCTAGATCCATTTTTCTCTTTTCCAGTAGGTTTATCCAAGGAAATTAAGGTAGTAATGATGTTCATAACATCATTCGATTCATACATATAAAGCTATCTTATTCGAAGGTTTAAACTTGTAATCACTAGAACATAGTTTAGTTAATTCTAAACTTGTTCGCAAACAAAAGTTAATCCTTCTAACTTGACTTTTAAAATCAACTAAACACATGTTATATATCTATATGATATGCTAATTTAATGATTTAAAACCTGGAAACACGAAAAACACCGTAAAACCGGATTTACGCCGTCGTAGTAACACCGCAGGCTGTTTTGGGTTAGTTAATTAAAAACTATGATAAACTTTGATTTAAAAGTTGTTATTCTGAGAAAATGATTTTTATTATGAACATGAAACTATATCCAAAAATTATGGTTAAACTCAAAGTGGAAGTATGTTTTCTAAAATGGTCATCTAGACGTCGTTCTTTCGACTGAAATGACTACCTTTACAAAAACGACTTGTAACTTATTTTTCCGACTATAAACCTATACTTTTTCTGTTTAGATTCATAAAATAGAGTTCAATATGAAACCATAGCAATTTGATTCACTCAAAATGGATTTAAAATGAAGAAGTTATGGGTAAAACAAGATTGGATAATTTTTCTCATTTTAGCTACGTGAAAATTGGTAACAAATCTATTCCAACCATAACTTAATCAAATTGTATTGTATATTATGTAATCTTGAGATACCATAGACACGTATACAATGTTTCGACCTATCATGTCGACACATCTATATATATTTCGGAACAACCATAGACACTCTATATGTGAATGTTGGAGTTAGCTATACAGGGTTGAGGTTGATTCCAAAATATATATAGTTTGAGTTGTGATCAATACTGAGATACGTATACACTGGGTCGTGGATTGATTCAAGATAATATTTATCGATTTATTTCTGTACATCTAACTGTGGACAACTAGTTATAGGTTACTAACGAGGACAGCTGACTTAATAAACTTAAAACATCAAAATATATTAAAAGTGTTGTAAATATATTTTGAACATACTTTAATATATATGTATATATTGTTATAGGTTCGTGAATCAACAGTGGCCAAGTCTTACTTCCCGACGAAGTAAAAATCTGTGAAAGTGAGTTATAGTCCCACTTTTAAAATCTAATATTTTTGGGATGAGAATACATGCAGGTTTTATAAATGATTTACAAAATAGACACAAGTACGTGAAACTACATTCTATGGTTGAATTATCGAAATTGAATATGCCCCTTTTTATTAAGTCTGGTAATCTAAGAATTAGGGAACAGACACCCTAATTGACGCGAATCCTAAAGATAGATCTATTGGGCCTAACAAACCCCATCCAAAGTACCGGATGCTTTAGTACTTCGAAATTTATATCATATCCGAAGGGTGTCCCGGAATGATGGGGATATTCTTATATATGCATCTTGTTAATGTCGGTTACCAGGTGTTCACCATATGAATGATTTTTATCTCTATGTATGGGATGTGTATTGAAATATGAAATCTTGTGGTCTATTGTTACGATTTGATATATATAGGTTAAACCTATAACTCACCAACATTTTTGTTGACGTTTAAAGCATGTTTATTCTCAGGTGAATATTAAGAGCTTCCGCTGTTGCATACTAAAATAAGGACAAGATTTGGAGTCCATGTTTGTATGATATTGTGTAAAAACTGCATTCAAGAAACTGATTTCGATGTAACATATTTGTATTGTAAACCATTATGTAATGGTCGTGTGTAAACAGGATATTTTAGATTATCATTATTTGATAATCTACGTAAAGCTTTTTAAACCTTTATTTATGAAATAAAGGTTATGGTTTGTTTTAAAAATGAATGCAGTCTTTGAAAAACGTCTCATATAGAGGTCAAAACCTCGCAACGAAATCAATTAATATGGAACGTTTTTAATCAATAAGAACGGGACATTTCAGACACTCCGGCTTCTTATGCCCTTCTTTGCCGCAATTAAAACAAGTGACTTTGTTCCCGAAACGTGGTTTCGGACACTCACGAGCCATATGACCCGGTTGCCCACAATTGTAGTACGTATAAGAAAACCCGCCGGTGGTGCCCTTCTTTGCACTATTGACACTTGCGGCCCCCCTCTTGCTCTTGCTCTTCTTGCTTGAGGCGTTAGAGTAACTAAAACCTTCAAATTTTCTTTTGGAAAACATGAAATCACTGTTTCTTGGAACCTCCGGCTCAAAACCCCGAGCCAACTCGAACAATTCATCAAAAGACTTAGCCATACCCCGACTAATCTTCCCCTTGTACTCATCATTCAAAGTACGGTAGAAATCCTTCATGAGCTTATGATCATCACCCACATATTCCGGGCAAAAATGAGTCTTTGCCAAGAATGTAGACTTAAGAGTAACTAAGTCCATTGAGCCTTGTTGCAAATGGTGCAACTCGTCCCGGATTCTATCGAGATCGGAAGAAGTTCGGTATTCCTTGAAAAACTCCTTCTTAAACTCTTCCCACGTCAAGCCCATACATTGTTCCTCACCGTACAAGTTGATTTTATCATCCCACCATAACTTAGCCTCTTCTCGTAGCATGCTAGAGCCATACCTCGCCTTCTTCTCGGGAGGACATTCCGAGGTACGGAAAGCTCCCTCAATATCGGAGATCCAACATGTACTTTTCAAGGGATCTCGCACCCCATTAAACATCGGGGGTTGAGCATCCTTGAAGTTCTTGTAGTGGAAGTCCCGCCTTCCTTCACCTCCTTCACCACGAGGATAAATGTTTCTAGCATCAAGGGTCTCTTCGATAGTGGCCTTCATTTGTTCATTTATCAAATCGGTCACTTGTCCATCGACCGAATCTTGGAAGACTTTTCGGACGTCCGTAAGAAAATCCGCTTTTAACTTTTTAAAGACGGCCTCAACCTTGGCCGAAAACTCGGCGTCCTCACTTGTACTTCCGTTATCATGATCGGGTCTGTTTCTCGTCTTCATTCTATAAAACGAAGTAGGTTAAGCGGCGAAACAAAAAGACATGACACGTATGTATATACATATACACCACACTTCCCCATCTTGCTCAACAATCGTTGTACATTGCTTGTTCGACACGATTTGCGCCCGTAACAATGGTAGCTAATCATTGTTACGCGAGCACGTCGCATTAACTTGCTAGTACAACGTCCATCTCACTCGATGCTCGCTAAACATACATAACAAATAGCGCATGATTAGTTTACATAAACCTATGCACAAACCAATCCCGATCCGACCCAAAGTCCTACAAGTCCTGCATAGCGCACACACAAAAAGTCTAAGTCTAGGCGCCTATCTCAAGTCACCTAAATCCCTTAGACCATGCTCTGATACCACTTGTAACAACCCAAACCAACCCTCGACCAAACCACGCGAAAATACAAAATAAAAAAAAATTCCTGTGCAGCATACCCGCGCGGCGCGCCAGGTAGGGGCGCGGCGCGCCAAAGTGGACTGTCCGGAAAGTCTCAAAATGCGAAAAAGATTGACTAGTTCCCGACACATTTAGATGAAACGCTTTTTACCATACATCCAAATATGTAAAACTAACTTGTTTCAAATATAAAATCAATGTTTTACAGGCGGGGCCCACATCGGCCGTTTTATGAGTTTAATACAATTTACGAGTTTCAACCACCAAAAAGTTTAAGTTCCAAACTACACAATGAGCATGGCATTTGGGATTAAACTACCCAACTATCGGTCAAACTCCAAGAGCTACTAAAGCCAAAAGCGTCCCCTAGCATCAAGCGGGATCTCTAGTCCAAAATGATGCCCTTACCCTTGTCCAAAACCGAACCTATAAAATGGTAAAAAAACGAGAGGGTAATCAAAGCTTAGTGAATGCAATAATTATACGAATACATATATAATTATACCTACTTGCATACACTTACACAACCGCAAACGTGCTAGCAAACAACATTAGCTTATCGTCGCAATAACAAGCTATAAATCACCAATACCCCCAAGCTAGCATAACATCCGCATATAAATATAACTCGAATAATATAATATGCTTACAACACAAATAACCATGGTCGACCAATAGTACAAGGGAACGACGCTCGCGAAAACGCCATCGGTGTTCATAACATCCGTTAGGGCACTTAACACCTCGCACCACTAACCCCTAGGGTGGCACCTTAACACCTCGGCACATCACCCCGAGTGGCATCTTAACACCTCGATGCAACACTCATTATTTTTACGGAGTGGTGTCTTAACACCTCGGCACTACACTCCTAGGTGGCATCTTAACACCTCGATGCTACACCCGAGTGGCATCTTAACACCTCGATGCTACACTCTTCACGTGAAACGTGGTGTCTTAACACCTCGACACTACACCTTTCACGCTACAACAAATAGATACATTATATACATACGCATATAATTATTCCACTCACCTCGAAGTCTTCGTGTAAGATAACCGAACTTGCAACGTCAATGTAACGTACCTATTACATTTTAGCACATAATCAATTCACAACTCAAGTCGGTCAAGCAACTCACTTAACAATCTAGAGTCTTTTGACCCTAAGTGCAATCCCGACCCATTTTGCACCTTTAACCCTAATAATGGGTTAACTTCACCAAAAACCCTAACTTTAGCCAATTAAGGTCTTAACACACTTTTAACCACAAAGTTAACTCGGTTTCATACATACAAGACAACCTAGGTCATCAAAGACCCACTTGACCCATTTCTAGGTCAACACACCCATTTGGGTCACCCACAACCCAAATCACACTCACAAACATTAACTATAAGTGTATTAGTATTTACATAGGTCTTTAAGACCCATTTACACCATTTACCCTTTCAAAACCCTAGGTTAGTCACCATTTAGGTCTTCATGACCCAAACTTACCCAAAAACACCAAATTACTCACAAATAGGTTTTATGTGCAATACTAACCCAAACCCTAACCCTTAAAGCAATTAAAGTAAGAAATCGGGTTTTATAACTTACCAACACAATCACCACGTAGCTATCAACTAGATGAACTACTTTATAACTTGCACCAAGACCCGATTCAACCTCTTTCACCCTTTAATGGAGCTTTCTCACTCAAGGATTGTACTCTCTCTCTAGAGTTTAATTGGAGAAGATAAGGTTGTTGGGAATGGAGTGAATGAAGCTCCAAAACTGATCCAAGGCATTAAATTCGGGCTCCAATGTGTTTTGACCAAAATGCCCTCAAAATATCTATTTTAAAAGAATAGGAGAATCTGTCGCAGACAGATGGCGTGGCGCGCCACCAGGCCGCGCGGCGCGCGACACCTCCAGTTCAGCTTCTTTCTTGCTTTTAAATATATAACCAAAACCCCGTTTCAAGTATCGAACATTACACTTATATACACTACAAATATTCGGGTCTTACAGTATCGATATCT
Organism: Rutidosis leptorrhynchoides; assembly: GCF_046630445.1. Lineage (NCBI taxonomy): Eukaryota > Viridiplantae > Streptophyta > Magnoliopsida > Asterales > Asteraceae > Rutidosis > Rutidosis leptorrhynchoides. The sequence continues at coordinate 444,347,288 of NC_092335.1, forward strand.
GTCTTCCTGTTTTAGCATTTGAAGTTCTTCTGTTGTTGGTTCGTATTCATTAGCCATGAGTGCAGCTAACATTTCAGCTTCATCAATTGGTTCAGTTCCTTCTCCTAAAGAACATTCTCCAGTTCCTTGTAATTCTGAAAATTCTTCTAACAATTCTGCATGTGAATCTATAGTTTGAATATAATGACATTGATAATGCTAAAAACGAACATATATTTCATAACATTATTTCTCAAGAAAGACAAGCTTTTAGTTGCAATTGTTCTATTTACAAGTGATATTCGTTTAAATAATAAAAGGTGAAGACAAAAGACAGATTCGACGAATTGAAGACGCAAACGACCAAAAAGCTCAAAAGTACAAAAGACAATCAAAAAGGTTCCAATTATTGATAAGAAACGTCTCGAAATTACAAGAGTACAAGATTCAAAACGCAAAGTACAAAATATAAAATTGTACGCAAGGACGTTCGAAAATCCGGAACCGGGACTAGAGTCAACTCTTAACGCTCGACGCAACGGACTAAAAATTACAAGTTAACTATGTATATAAATATAATATAATATATAATTAATTATATTAATTATATATATATTATATTTATATATAAAAAACCGTCGGCAGAGAAAACTCCAAGGACTGAGCTGTAAATACATTCTCCGCGACTCGCGGAGTTTGAAGAGGCTTTTGCCGCGAGTCGCGGAGCCCCAAATTTCAACTCTGGCTATAAAGCAAACCGAATTCTGATCATTTTTAAGATTCAATATTCTATTTCTCTCTTCTCTCATATATACGATATATATATATATATATAATTTATATTTTAATTTTAATTTTAATTATAATTCTAATAATAAGGGTATGTTAGCGAATATTGTAAGGGTGTAAGTCGAAATTCTGTCCGTGTAACGCTACGCTATTTTTAATCATTGTAAGTTATGTTCAACCTTTTTACATTAATGTCTCGTAGCTAAGTTATTATTATGCTTATTTAAAACGAAGTAATCATGATGTTGGGCTAATTACTAAAATTGGGTAATTGGGCTTTGTACCATAATTGGGGTTTGGACAAAAGAACGACACTTGTGGAAATTAGACTATGGGCTATTAATGGGCTTTATATTTGTTTAACTAAATGAAAGTTTGTTAATGTTAATATAAAGATTTACAATTGGGCGTCCCTATAAATTACCATATACACTCGATCGGACACGATGGGCGGGGTATTTATATGTACGAATAATCGTTCATTTAACCGGACACGGAAATGGATTAATAGCCACTAGAATAATTAAAACAGGGGTGAAATTACATTCAAGGGTAATTGGTGTAATTGTTAACAAAGTAGTAAAACCTTGGTTTACACGCAGTCGATAACCTGGTGTATTCATTAAACAAAGTATTAAAACCTTGTTACAATTCGAATCCCCAATTAGTTGGAATATTTAACTTCGGGTATAAGAATAATTTGATGAGGACACTCGCACTTTATATTTATGACTGATGGACTGTTATGGACAAAAACCAGACGGACATATTAAATAATCCAGGACAAAGGACAATTAACCCATGGGCATAAAACTAAAATCAACACGTCAAACATCATGATTACGGAAGTTTAAATAAGCATAATTCTTTTATTTCATATTTAATTTCCTTTATTTTATATTTAATTGCACTTCTAATTATCGCACTTTTATTTATTGTTATTTAATCGCACTTTTAATTATCGTACTTTTTAATTATCGTAAGTTTATTTTATCGCACTTTTATTATTTGCAATTTCATTATCGTTATTTAATTTACGCTTTAATTTAAGTCTTGTATTTATTTTATATTTTACATTAGGTTTTAACTGCGACTAAAGTCTTAAAATCGACAAACCGGTCATTAAACGGTAAAAACCCCCCTTTATAATAATAATATTACTTATATATATGTTTGTATTTTTATAAAAGTAAACTAATATAGCGTTGAGCTTTGTTTAAAGATTTCCCTGTGGAACGAACCGGACTTACTAAAAACTACACTACTGTACGATTAGGTACACTGCCTATAAGTGTTGTAGCAAGGTTTAAGTATATCCATTCTATAAATAAATAAATATCTTGTGTAAAATTGTATCGTATTTAATAGTATTTCCTGCTAAAATTAATAACTATTTTATATACACCTCGCATAACATCAGACATGTATCATCTGCAGATTGTGGTTGTTGCATGGCTCTATCAACAGAAAAGGTAACACTTTCGTCCTCTATACTTAGGGTCAGTTTCTTACCAAACACGTCTATTATTGCTTTAGCCGTGTTTAAGAATGGTCTTCCTAATATAAGTGGAACTCGAGAATCTTCTTCCATGTCCAGAATAACAAAGTCTACTGGGAATACTAAAGTACCAACTTTAACTAGCATGTTTTTCATTATCCCTCTAGGATATTTTACTGATCGATAGGCTAGTTGTATGCTTATTCGTGTTGATTTTAATTCTCCAAGGTCTAGTTTAGCGTATAATGAATACGGCATTAAATTTATACTAGTACCTAAGTCTGCCAATGCTTCTATTGAACTAAGACTACCCAGAAAACATGGAATTGTGAAACTTCCTGGATCTGAGAGTTTTTCTGGTAGTTTATTCAACAGTACTGCAGAACAATTAGGATTCATTGTAATAGCCGAGAGTTCTTCCATTTTCTTTCTATTTGTGATTAGATCTTTCAGGAATTTAGCATATCTTGGCATTCCTGAAATCACATCAATGATATGAAGATTGACATTTATTTGTTTAAACATATCTAAGAATTTGGATTGCTCGGCTTCAAGTCTTTCTTTTCTCATTTTACTTGGGTAAGGAAGTGGTGGTTGGTATGGTTTAACATAAGGCTTTACCTTAACTGTGTTATCTTCATTAACCTTTTCAACTACCGGTTCTGTTTCCTTCTCTTGTTCAGATTGTGGTTCTTGTGGAGAAGGAGTAGAGTCATCAGAAATTACCGGTATTTCAGGTGGTTTAAGTGTAATACCACTTCTTGTGGTAATGGGTTTAGCTATTTCATTTCGGGGGTTAGCATTTGTATCGCTAGGTAGACTTCCCGATTTTCTTTCACCTATCAACCTTGCTAGGTTGCTTACTTGTTGTTCCAGATTTTGAATAGAAGCTTGTTGATTTCTAAATGCTTGAGCATTTTGTTCATTCGTTTGTTTCTGAGATGTGAAAAACTGAGTTTGAGATTCAACTAGTTTCGACATCATGTCTTCTAAATTTGTCTTTTTATCATCGGTTTGTGGTGGTTTAATTGGAAAAATAGGTCTTTGCTAATTGTAAGTATTGTTGGATACTTGTTGATTGCTAGGACCTTATTGGTTGTTGTATGGAACATTTCGGTTATAATTCTGATTTTGATGGTAGTTTGGTCCTGGCGGTTGATAATTACTTTGATAAATATTTCCAGGCCTTTGGTTCATGTATGAAACATTCTCTCTTTGTTCCATTGTTTGTTCAATACTGAGACAATCTTTTGTCAAATGTGGTCCTCCACACTGCTCACAACTAATTCGAATTGTGTGAATATCCTTAGTCATCATTTCCATTCGTCTCTTGAAAGCATCTATCTTTGCGGAAATGGAATCAAAGTCATGGCTAGAATCGGCTCTAGCCGCTTTAGATGATCTAACGATGTCTTTTTCTTGATGCCACTCATGTGAGTGGGAAGCAGTGTTATCAATAATTTTGTAAGCTTCAGTTGCGATTTTCTTCATAATGGAACCACCAGCTGCTATATCGATGTCTTTTCGTGTAGTAATATCGCATCCTTGGTAGAATATTTGTACTATTTGATAAGTGTCTAAACCATGCTGAGGACATCCTCTCAACAACTTTCCAAATCTTGTACATGCCTCATATAAAGTTTCATTTGGCTTCTGCGTGAACGTAACTATTTCTCCTTGAACTCTCACGGCTTTAGATGCCGGAAAGAATTGTTTAAGAAATTTTCCAACTAAAACATCCCATGTATCAATCGCCCCTTCAGGTAACGATTCTAACCAATCTTTGGCTTCTCCCTTTAAAGTCCAGGGAAATAACATGAGATATATCTGTTCATCCTTAACTTCTCTGATCTTGAATAGAGTACAAATCTTATTAAAGGTACGAAGATGTTCGTTTGGATCTTCCTTCGGCGTACCACTAAATTGGCATTGATTAGTTACCATGTGTAGGATTTGTCCTTTGATTTCATAATCTGGTGCATTAATGTCTGGTTGAGTAATTGCGTGACCTTGGCCAGTGCTTTTAGCTCTCATTCGGTCTTCCATACTTAGAGGTTCCAGATTTTCCATGATTGAAATTGTTGAATCTGAATCACTAGAGGATTCTGATTTAATAGTTTCTTCCTCGACAATCTCTGGATGAGTAATTTGTTGTTCAGGAGGAATGATTAGTGGTTCAGGATCTCTGAATTGTCCTTGAATATCCTCCGGGTTCTCAATTGTGAGGTTGGGTTCAAAAAATGGATTATCAGAAATTTGAATTGGAGTACTTGGTTGACTAGATGACGATTCTAAAGAAAAATCAACGATGACAATATTGGCTAGATGTCTTGATCGAGTTACAGGAGGTGAACGTATGAAAGGTGGTTAACATTTTGCTCGGTGCATTCACTGAATATCCTATTAATTATAAAAAATTATATAAGCTATCAAATTAATAGACTTTTCTGATTTTGCCCACGTTTCGAATAGCCAATAGATGCAGCAGGTAGCCAGGACCCTTTAAATCAGAAGCCCACAACTCGCCACTAACAAATCCAACTATTACTACGAACCAGAAAATTTTGGATGTCTATCAATTTAACCGCTTAAAATAATTTTTCGTCAAAATTTTGAAGATAAAGAAAATTCTATGTCCTAAAAACTAGAGCGTCGAAATGAAAAAGAAAAAGCGCGTCGAAAAACAAGAGGTCGAAAAATAAGCGTCAAAAAATAAAAAGTCGAAAAACAAAAATCAGAAAGTAAAGCGTCGAAACTTAAAAGCCTAAGAATTAAAACTTACGTCTAAAGGTATTAAAGCTTAAAAGGAATTCTATATCCAAAACGTCAATAACTTAATTAGGCACTAAAATCTATTAAATATTAAAGCGATAAGCGACGTTGTAAAATTCTAAAGCGCCTAAATCTTAATCTAAAAAAAAGTACTTAAGGGATTTTACGGCAAAGCCTAGAAATCTAGAAATATAAAATAACTACGTTAAGAACTAAGTTTACACTAATTACGAACGATAAATATACAATTTACGAATAAACGCTTAAAAGATACGAAAATATAAAAATAAAACTAAAGTTATAAAAATACAATTTTTTATAAAAATATTATTTTTATATTATTATTTTATAAAAGGTACTAATTTATAAATTAATAAAGCTAAATAAAACTTAATATTACAAATTAAATAATAAAACTAAAACTAATATTAAAACCTAATTAATTAATTAAAACCTAATTAGGGTTAATTAATAATAATAATTAATAATACTCCGTAACCCTAATCCTATCGTACCAGGTACCAGAGCTGTCAACTCACCTCATGCGATCGCATGAGGTTCCTTTGATATTACCATGCGGTCGCATGACCTGTAGGTTCAGCTGGGTATGCAGGCCAAAATCGTGCAGGTTCAAATCTATATTATTATTTTTTTTGATTTTTAATAATATAAAAATAAAATAACTTAAATAAAACTTATAAATAAAAAAAATAATTTACTTATTAGTTTTATAATTCTAAAATATAAACTTTTTAAATACTTAAAAATATAGAAATATATTTTTCTTTTTATGTTTTTAAATTTTTAATATTTAAAACGTATTTTTACAAAAATAAATTAAAACTTAATTTATTTTTATGTTTTTAAATTTTTAATGTTTAATGACCGGTTTGTCGATTTTATGTTTTAAGTCACAATTAAAACCTAATGTAAAATATTAAATATAAATATAACTTAATTTAAAGCGTAAAGTAATAGTGCGATAAATAAAAGTGCAGTAATTTAAAGTGCAATAAATAAAATGACGATAAATAAAATTGCGATAATTAAAAGTACGATGAGATATAAATTAAAGTAATTATGCTTATTTAAACTTCCGTAATCATGATGTTCGACGTGTTGATTTTAATTTATTATCATGGGTTAATTGTCCTTTATCCTGGATTATTCGATATGTCCATCTGGTTTTTGTCCATAACAGTCCATCAGTCATAAATATAAAGTGCGAGTGTCCTCGTCAAATTATCCTTATATCTGAAGTCAAATATTCCAACTAATTGGGGAATTAAACTGTAATAAGGTTTTAATACATTGTTAATGATTACACCAGGTTATCGACTGTGTGCAATCCAAGGTTTTAATACTTTATTATCAATTACACCAAGTGTCCTTGTATGTAATCCACCCCTGTTTTAATGAGTCCATTGGCTATTAATCCATCCCCGTGTCCGGTCAAATGAATGATTATTAGTATTTATAAATATCCCACCCATCGTGTCCGATCGAGTATATGTGGTTATTTATAATTACCTCAAATTGTAAATCTCTATATTAAATTAACGAACTATTATTCAGTTAAATAAATATAAAGCCCATTAATAGCCCATAGTCCAATTTCCACAAGTGTCGGTATTTTGTTCAAACCCCAATTATGGTACAAAGCCCAATAACCCCGTCTTTAATATTTAGCTCAACATCATGATTACTGATGTTAAAGCAGAGGTGTACGAAATAGTTATATTTTTATTGCGAAATACTTTTAAATATGATACAATTTTACACAAGTTATTTATTTATTTATAAAGTGGATATACCTAAACCTTGCTACAACACTTATAGGCAGTGTACCTAATCATACAGTCGTGTAATTTTTAGTAAGTTCGGTTCGTTCCACAGGGAGCTAGCCAAGTTTAACGCTATATTTTTAAACTATATTTGTATAAAGATATATATATATATATATATATATATATATATATATATATATATATATATATATATATATATATATAAGTTGTGTTATTATTATTATTATAAAAAGGGGGTTTTTATCGTTTAATGACCGGTTTGTCGATTTTAAAACTTAAGTCACAATTAAAACCTAATGTAAAATATTAAATATATAAATAACTTAATTTAAACCGTAAAGTAAATAACGATAATAAAAGTGCGATAAATAAAATGACGATAAATAAAATTGTGATAATTAAAAATGCGATAAGATATAAAATAAAGGAATTATGCTTATTTAAACTTCCGTAATCATGATGTTCGACGTGTTGATTTTAGTTTATTACCATGATTTAATTGTTCTTTATCCTGTATTATTCGATATGTCCATACGGTTTTGTCCATAATAGTCCATCAGTCATAAACATAAAGTGCGAGAGTCTTCGTCAAATTATCCTTATACCCGAAGTCAAATATTCTAACTAATTGGGGATTCAAACTGTAACAAGGTCTTAATACTTTTTTTAATGAATAAACCAGGTTATCGACTGCGTGTAGTCCAAGGTTTTACTACTTTCTTAACAATTACACCAATTACCCTTGAATGTAATCCACCCCTGTTTTAATGAGTCCATTAACTATTAATCCATCCCCGTGTCCGGTCAACTGAACAATTATTGGTATTTATAGATATCCCGCCCATCGTACCCGATTAAGCGTATGTGATTATATATAGATACGTCAAATTGTAACCTTTATATTAAATTAACGAGGTATCGTTTAGTTAATATAAAGTCCATTAATAGCCCATAGTCTAATTTCCACAAGTGTCGTTCTTTTGTCCAAACCCCAATTATTTCCAAAGCCCAATTACCCAATCTTTAATATTTAGCCCAACATCACGATTACTTCGGCTTAAATAAGCATAATAATAACTTAGCTACGAGACATTAATTTAAAAAGGTTGAACATAACTTACAATGAGTATTAATTGCGTAGTGTTACACGGACAGAATTTTGACTTACACACTTACAACATTCGCCACTATAACCTTATTATTATTAAACTTAAATTAAAATTAAAATTATAAAATATAAATATATTTTTACGTATATAGAAAAGAAAGAAAAGGGGTAATGAATCAATCAGAATGCGCGGCCTTTTTTAGGCCCACATTTCACTGCTGATCTCTGCGAGTGCGGATGTTTTCTTCATCAAAGCTCCGCGAGTGCGGAGGTCTGGAATCCAGCTCATAGATTAAATCCAAAATGTGGGCTGCGTATAATTATAATATATAATAATATATATAATTAATTATATATTATATTATATTCTTGTGCATAGTTGACTTGTAATTTTTGGTCTGTTGCGTCGCACGCTGAAAGTTGGTTCATGTCTCGGTTCCGAATTTTCGAACGCCTTTTTGTACAATTTAATATCTTGTACTTTGTGTTTCACGGCTTGTACTCTTGTAATTTTTAGACGTTTCTCATCAATAATTTGAACCACTTGGATTGTACTTTGTACTTTTTAGCTTTTTGGTCATTTGCGTCTTCAATTCGTCGAATCTGTCTTTTGTCTTCACCTTTTATTATTTAAACGATTATCACTTGTAAATAGAACAATTGCAACTAAAAGCTTGTCTTTCTTAAAGGATAATGCTATGAAATATGTGTTAGTTTTTAGCATTATTAAATATTCCCATACTTGAGCGTTGCTTGTCCTCAAGCAATATAGTCTTGAAATAAAAATACTAGAATCACTTCTTTATTCTTCACACTTTTGTACATCAGTGATTTCTATACGGCGGTATGAACAATGATAGTAACATTGTGGTTTACAGTCCCACATGACTATGAAAATTTAGATCCTTTAAGGAAATTGGATCTTTATGAAAACATTTGATCTTTTTGAAAATTCAATCTAGCTTTTAACCTAGATAAATTTTCTGGAATAACCCTTCACCGGTGTTTGCAAAATGTTTTTGTGGTTTTTGTGGGTTTTAGATTTGAAAATTTTAGCTCAAAACTTGCGGTTTTGCGTCACCCACTTGCTAACCTTGTATTGGGAAAGCAACACGTCCAGTATACTTGCTCCGTATATTACCTTTCGGTAAACTACCGTCCGGTTGTAAAGGAAAGCGTTGAACAAGCAACTGTTGAGGCAATGTCCCGTGACATGCTTTTGATTATGGTCTATGTCGTGTTGGATGCAATTACTATCCTTGGTAGGAGCAATAGTAAAGATCACCCTATAGTTTTTCGGTCTGGCACAAGGTCCTGTCTTCGACCATGCTATGCAACCATCGTTCTTACGGTTGACACCCGATTTGGTTCAGGTGACCTAATAAATTCCAGGTGAATTCCTAGGATTTTACGTTCAATGGTAATGAACGCATTAAAATGGGTTTTCAGAAAACAAATCGGTTTGTAATTTGATAAAAATATTTTCTTGTTCAAGCTCGAGTTTAGATATCATTGAATTCTATGAGTTTGAATTCTCAATCTTTATGGTCAATCTCAAGGATTGAGTAATATCAGTCTTAAAAGCTGATTTTTGATCTTTAAGGAGATTATCCTTTCTGGGGATCTGATTCATTAGTCTTATAAGCTAATTTGCACGGTGCTCCCATTGTACGAGACAGATCCTCTCATGGTTAGGATAAGTCTGACCACTTGGCGACCCTGTTTGATGCTGAGGTCCGTGGATTTCCAGCTAATTTTTGAGAAAACTTTTCAAGGTTTTTCGTAGACTCTACAACTGGTCTGGACGACAACTTCCTGACCTAAATCAAGAAGCGCGTGTCTTTTTCTCAGAAGACTTTACTTCCTTTTAAATCAAGTGGCACATTTTTTCAAATATATTATAAGAAATCAGGTAAAACTGATAAAATTATCCAAAGCAAAAGTATCTTCAATTATTTGTACACAAATATGTGATATATGTTCGAAATAACTTGGTAAATTTTTCCCACACTTGGCTTTTATTTTCCTTTCTTTGCCTTTTTATTTTCCTCTATTCCATTTTAAATGAATTCAAGCATTTTGGGTTGTTTCTCAATTTATGTCCTTTCCGAGGTAACAATAATTTCGGTGTTAACACCTAGTTTTATCGTTCATAAATATGTATAAACATGATTTTGAGTTTATTTAGTTGAAAATTTTGAAAATTTTTACTAGAATTGGGTAGTCAGTATATAAGACTAGGGCTGTTCTTTATTATCAGAGAGCACTAGTTTCTAATACAACTACTGCGTTACTAGTATTTTTTATGATAACCAAGTGTTTAAATTAAAATTTTAAAAATTCGAAAGAATTTAACTCCTTCCCACACTTAAGATCTTGTAATGCCCTCATTTGCAAGAAATCAGTAACAATTTAAATTATTGAGGGTGATTAGCGTAGAAAAATGATTAAATTTTACCAAAGTTTCCAAACATATTGTTGTTTGTGTTGAATGATAAATGGTGCACATCGTTTGTTCATTCCTGCAGTTGTTATTTCACATATATTTTGCATCTTGTCGTCAAAATTAGTTGCTTTTGCTGAACTTAATGCCAGTATTTGAAAATGTGCTGTTTTACCCCGTTTTGTACATGAGATAAACTACAAACATATATATACATATTTTTGAAGTTGGTTATATCACCCCACATTCAAAAATTATTAAAAATCTAATAATAAAAGTTAGAAAATTATAAAAACTATTATAGTATCAAAAGAAATATTAAAAGTATAAAATTACAAGTTACCAAATAAATAAAAATAGGCATAAAAGAAAATTAGGGTTGATGAGGATGGTGCCAGTAGGGATCCCATTCATAGCCGTATGTGCTGTAGAATGCTTGAGCTGGGTCATATGTAGGGTACGGTGGTCGGGTCTGTATAGTTCAGGGAGGAAATACGGGCATTGGAGTAGGAATATAGTTTGTATTTATGTGTGCACAATGACTTATGATTTGGTTTTGATGATACTGCCAATCTTGAAATGCTCCTTGTCTAGCCATTTCATACTCATGTTTAGCCATAAAAATTTGCATTTTTGTCATTTGATTCCCCCCTCCCGCATTACCTTGATGCTGATCTCTTTTGACCTGTGGATGATGGCCATCATATGGTGCTGCAGCGTTATGTCGTTTCTTTAAAACCTTAACACCATGATATACTTTCAAACCAATTATATCACGGGGTTCTGGTGCTGCAATTATTAATCCCCCTGACTTCTATCGACACCGAGATACTCAGCAATTAAAGTAACAAAGATACCACCTCCTATTATACCATTAGGCCGTATACTCCTAACCATAGCCGATAAATAATAACCCACACAATAAGGTATACTCACAGTGCTCTGTGGGTCTCGAATACACATGAGATAAAATAAATCATTCTCATTTACTTTCTCTTTGTTCTTACCTCGCTGTGTAATCGAGTTTGCTAAGTGTAACATCCCGCATTTTTCCGTTAAATTATTTTAACGCCCGTCTTTTTCTTTTTAAATAATACCCTTCATATCTAGATTCGTATCCTTTGTTAAGTAACATTTTAAATATTCTCGTTATCGGATTTTTAATATCTCCCGTACTTCCGTGTAATTTAAAATAATTCGTTTGGTCAATTCACGCACCCGCAACCGAACGCGAGGGACTAGTTTCGCCATTGGAGCAAAGATGTGACTAGCTTGACTAGTCAACACCCACCTCCCCATTTTCCTTTTCATTTTCATTTCCATTTTCTTTCTATACTTTCCAATTTTCTCTCAAACACCACTACAAAGAATCATCATCTAAATTTGGATTTGGAAGCTTCAACCAAAACAAAATACATATTTGGAATCCTCTCTTCATCCTCTTCAATTTGATACCAACTTCATCTCATTTGGGTAACTTTCTAAAATCACTAATTTTATGTGTTCTTGATATTTTTGAGTTATAAAGTTGTTAATTAAGTGTCTATGGCTCATTGTGATGTCGTGTATGTAATTTGTATGCTCGATTCGTTGTTTTTGGTGTAACTAGTTCAATATGAAAATTACTTGCTAAATCCTTGATTTTGGATGATCAAATGTTGTTAGATTGTTGAAGTGCATGTTTTAAAAGTGTTACTAGTATCATTAGCTTCGTTTTGATGTATAGGTTGATTAAGGAAACTCCAAGAACATGATTAATGATTTTGTGAACTTGGATTAGGGTTTGATGAGCTTTACATGAACTTTTGATGCGTCAAATGCTATGAGATATTGTTGTTAAGTGTTTTGTTGCAATGTGTGTTTGATTACCTTCGAAACGGCATAACATACATGTAAATTGGTTGCCCGAATCATAAAATGCGTTTTTGGAACTTGAACTTTGATTATGAATGTTTAATTGCGGTTTTTGGTTGTTGTAAGTGGAAGTTTGATTGATGAAATGCGTTTAGATGTTTTCCTTGTCAAAATACCTTTCCGATGGTATAAGATACATGTTATAAGTGTTTGCGGGTCACGAGTTGTGTTAGAATTGGTTTTGGCTCGTGCATAGTTTGAAAGACAGAAAAATAGCTGAACTACAGGTCGCGCGGCGCGCACCCTACCCCGCGCGGCGCGCCAAATGGCCTGGACAGATTCTGACCTCCATGTCCCTTTTAACGTGAAATGTTTGACTAGCTACCGACCTCCGATTCACATGAAACTTGTTTTAATATACTTGTATATGAATAATTAGCATGGAAAATTTGTCCGGGACCCGACCCGAACATGTTGACTTTTTCGTTGACTTTGACCCGACCAAGTTTGACTTTTTGTCAAACTTAACCAATTAATTATGCAATCTTCCTAACATGCTTTTATACTTGTATCTTGCATGAAACTTGACAATTTGCTTCACATGCTATATTAATCGAGTCGTATTGAGCCATAGGACTAATTGAACATCTTTGACCCTTCGTGACTATCGTTATTGATACAACCTAATTGTTTAGGTCGAGACTAGCATTGTTCTTTGCACGTTTACTTGTTGAAGTACTATTTCACTCTTGCAATCAAAGGTGAGATCATAGTCCCACTTTTACTCTTTTTGAACTTATATTTGGGATGAGAAAACATAAACGATTCTTTTGAACTAAGTGAACACAAGAACGGGAAAACAAACATTCTACATACGAGTTTAGAACAAAAAGCCTCAATTCGATTATCATTAGTTACACTTGACGGGTGTAAGCGAGAACTTATGTTATATGGCCATATGGGTTGACAACCCTCATCTTTGACGGTTCGCTACCGTCTACAGATGAAATATATTTTCGAGAATCAGTGTTTGTTCTAGCACTATGGATGGGGTATACAATGGATGGAATGTTAAGCTTTGATTATTGGGTGCTCGTGAATATTAACTTTTAGAATGTATTACTATTATTTCAACTTTGCAAACCTTGTGGTTCGACTTACTTACTTTTACTCACTTACTTACTTAAACCTATGATTTCACCAACGTTTTCGTTGACAGATTTCTATGTTTTTCTCAGGTCTTGCACGATATGTGATACATGCTTCCGCTCACTATTTGATACTTGCATTGGATGTCGAGTATACATGCATTACTTGGAGCGTCTTTTGACTTTACTTTAAACCGTGTCGCCTAGATTTCAAATGTACTTATAATCTTGTAACTTAACTTTTGGTTGAACAATTCTTGTAAACTTTGAAAACAATCTTTACTTTGAAATGAGGGTGACATATTTTGGTCAAACATTGTCATAAAGACTTATGACCAGGTAATGGGACCCACGTAGTCGACGCCGTCACTTGACGATTTATCGGGGTCGCTACAAGTGGTATCAGAGCCTTGGTTGTAGGGATTTAGAGTTCAGTTGTGTCCACCCCGAGTCATAGGGTACATAGGTGAATCTAGACTACAACCGGCATATAGACTGAAGTAGGAATTACTTGACTATTTGTGCATTTATACTCGAGCTCTTCTATCATATCTAACTCGTATTCGATCTTGATCTTACGTTGATAAATTTTGTTGACGCGCCACCTTGACTTTATAAAGTAATGTTAAATGCACAAGTAAATCAGGGTAATATAATTTCCGGGATTATATTACGGTGATTCACATGGACGTTCCGACATTATGACGTAAAGAATTTAAGGCGAGTCAAGGAAAAATTTCCTCTCTATCCTTATTCCATACTCCGGTTAGTATTGTTGAAAATACTAACCAACGATATTCTTGTGTCATGAAGGAACAATGGCCCACCAAGGTCAACACAAATACTCCTCTCGAAACCCTAGAACAAGCTCTTCAACGAATGATAACCACCGCCGTGGGTACGGCCGTGGCCGATCACTTTTCTAACAACAACAATCATGGAACCGGTAATTCAAACGAAGGTTGCTCCTACAAGAACTTCATGAAGTACAATCCTTCCACTTTCGATGGAACCGGAGGACCGGTTACTCTCACCCGATGGTTTGAACAAATGGAGACCGTTTTTAACACAAGCGGTTGTCGAGACCAAGATGAGGTCAAGTTTTCCACCCTCACTTTCACCGGCATTGCTCTCTCGTGGTGGAACACGTATGTACAATTGGTGGGAAGCGATGAAGCCCACACACTCTCTTGGACCGAATTAAGAGAAAGAATGATCACCGAATACTTCCCGCGCGACGAGACTCGAAGGCTCGAGCAGGGTCTAAGGAATTTAAAAACGGTCGGGAACGACCTCGAAGCTTATAATCAACGGTTTATCGAACTAGTCACAATGTGTCCAAATATCATGACTCCCGAATCCCTAAGAGTCGAACTTTACATGGATGGCCTCCCTAAGAGCATTCAACACAGGGTAATGACACCTCGACCCACTAACCTACAAGAGGCTTTAACAATGGCCCGCCATACTTTAGACACGGCGAATGAAATGGAAACGCCAGCACCAATGGTCGAGAACCAATCGAGCGGCAATAAAAGAACATGGGAAGCCTCTCAATCAAGCAACCACAACCACAACAACCTCTCCAAGAAGCCTTTCGCCTCCAACGACAAGAAAGGCTATACCGGAAAACTACTTTTTTGTAACGAATGCCACAAGCATCACTTTGAAGGATGTGGCAGGTTTCGCCACCGGCGCCAAGGACCCGTCGCTCGAAAGATGCCCAACGCACACAGAACGGGTGTTTGCTTCGAATGTGGCCAACTGGGTCATTTTAGGAATGTGTGCCCAAATAAGAAAATCAACCCCAACGCACGCCGTTGAACCTTCAACGTCGACACCTAGGATGCCCGGAACGACGATGGACTAGTAACGGGTACGTTTCTTCACAACAAACCGTATACTTCATACTTATTCGATTCCATTACCGCTAGGCGTTTTATAACCAAGTCTTTGACTCGTGCTCTTTGCACTCCACTTTTTCCCTAGACACTACTTAGGCAATTTAAGTGACCAACGGAATATATTGTGTGCCTATAAATTTTATCAGAGGATATACGTTAAGAATTATGACTTGACACCTATAGAACTAAGGAGCTCAAAACCTATTCGTTAAGGAGAAATTTTTTTTTCTTTCTTTCCTACAATTATGTATGGATTTTTGTGAACTAAATAATTTTCGGTTGGAAAACGATACCCACTTCCTCGTATCCATGACCTCATGATTATTTGCGTGAAACTCGTGTGTATTCCAAATCGACCTCCGTTCCGGTTATCACCAATTGGGGGTTAAGGGAGACGATGTCTCCTAAGCCATTTCCGAACTCGCAACGTTAGTTGTAAATCTCTCTTAGTACCGTTTGATTTATTTAGGACTCCGTCCGTATTCATGAACCTCCTAAATCACGTATGCAACTTATCTAGACAAATCTGTTATCGTATTTATAGATGACATCTTAACTTATTTAAGTAAAGAAGGAAAACGAACAACATCACCATCTTACGCTCGAACTTTTGAGAAAAGAGCAACTTTATACCAAATTCTCCGAGTGAGAATTTCTGTTGAACGAAGTCCAATTTTCTAGACCATGATGTTAATGGTCAAGGCATTACAATCAATCTCGAAATCAAGCCACATGTAATCAGGAAACTCTCCCAACTCAGACTTGTATTCGTAAAATCTTAGATCTCGTCTATTTTTACCGAAGATTCATTTCTGACTTTTCTCGTGTTACACGACTTTTAAACTCGTTAACTCACTAAGGAAAACTTTAAACCTCTCCGTGTTCGAACCTTGAGCGTGATTCTTCACACCAACAATTCTAGTTAAAATCGTATAGCAACAGATGGAACTCAAACATGGAAATATTTCTACTTGAACGCCGAAAGGCATACTCTCTCGTCTCAAAAATCAACATAACTAAAATTCGTTATTTTGCACGAAGAATTCGAATACTAAATTGTGGATCCGATCAATTTTCTCGTCATCCCGTACCACACTACCTACCTCTGTTATTTCACCGTCACTGTCTAATATTACTGGAATTTAAGATAACACACAATCCAACGATACTTCACTCTTCTTTGACTTAACGCCCTTGTGTTTCTGATAATCGGTCAACTATTATTCAACCCCGAACTATACAACTACGTGTACTACCTCGTTTCTCTTTCAGACTTCAACTTTTGACAACTAGAGGCACGTTATGGCAACCCCGAGATGTAAGCTCATCCTATTCTAAGTCCTCATTTCACTACTATCTTTACCGTTCGCATTTCCGTTTAAAGAAACTCCTTGTAACATTTCTCCATGGATAGAGAAACTCCTCATATTACATAAGTATTCGCCACGAGGGTGAATAGTCCTAACGAACATTTTTCGAACCCTAACTAACTTGTTCAAACGTATCTTAAGAGATTCTATTCCAACACGGTGTATCTTTGTCAATTATTCCGTATCAAAATACTCGTTTCACTTCTAGTTTTACAAGGAACCTTGGGAACCCGCTTAGACATGAGTACCGCGTACCACCCACAAACTGACGAACCGAGCAAACGAACGATTTACGTCTTGGAAAGACATGTCACAAACTCGTATTGTCACCTTTAGTAGATCACTCTTACAACAGTAGTTACCACTCGTGTGTTCACGCGCACTTTTCGAAACCCTATATGACCGCTAATGTCATACCCCTGTTCATTTAACCAAAGCATCAACCACCGAAATCTGAACTCCATCAAGAAACAACAATTGAAATCATTCAAATCCGAGGAGGGCTCGAGACGATCCGTAGTCGCCAAAAGAGTTATACCAAACTTAGATGAAAACCTCACAAATCCCAGTGTGTAATCGCATAATATTGAGAAACCGCACCTTGGAAAGGTGAAATCCATTTTAGGAAATCGAGAAGGGCTATATCTGCAATATTGAACCTTTTGAAACCTTGGGGCGTATTGGAACCGCTTCCTACCGTTTAGAACTTCCGATGCAATTAAGTTTCCGTTTACCCTACTTTTCGTGTAACAAACTTAGAAACGTGTCCTGCGGAACAGGAACATGCAATCCTGCTAGATACATCAACTATTGATGACAAACTTCTCTTCATAGGGGAAAACCAGTTGAAACTGGGGATCGTAAAACCAAACCTTAATACAACGTAAAACCCTGACTATCCAAATTCATGAGAACACTCAAGGACGTACTTTCACTTATTCATAGCATTGACAACGTAAAGTCTCGAGTAGGAGATATCGACTACTACTTTCAACTAAATTTCGGGACGAAATTTCTTTTGAGGTGTGGATAATGTAACATCCCGCATTTTTCCGTTAAATTATTTTAACGCCCGTCTTTTTCTTTTTAAATAATACCCTTCATATCTAGATTCGTATCCTTTGTTAAGTAACATTTTAAATATTCTCGTTATCGGATTTTTAATATCTCCCGTACTTCCGTGTAATTTAAAATAATTCGTTTGGTCAATTCACGCACCCGCAACCGAACGCGAGGGACTAGTTTCGCCATTGGAGCAAAGATGTGACTAGCTTGACTAGTCAACACCCACCTCCCCATTTTCCTTTTCATTTTCATTTCCATTTTCTTTCTATACTTTCCAATTTTCTCTCAAACACCACTACAAAGAATCATCATCTAAATTCGGATTTGGAAGCTTCAACCAAAACAAAATACATATTTGGAATCCTCTCTTCATCCTCTTCAATTTGATACCAACTTCATCTCATTTGGGTAACTTTCTAAAATCACTAATTTTATGTGTTCTTGATATTTTTGAGTTATAAAGTTGTTAATTAAGTGTCTACGGCTCATTGTGATGTCGTGTATGTAATTTGTATGCTCGATTCGTTGTTTTTGGTGTAACTAGTTCAATATGAAAAATACTTGCTAAATCCTTGATTTTGGATGATCAAATGTTGTTAGATTGTTGAAGTGCATGTTTTAAAAGTGTTACTAGTATCATTAGCTTCGTTTTGATGTATAGGTTGATTAAGGAAACTCCAAGAACATGATTAATGATTTTGTGAACTTGGATTAGGGTTTGATGAGCTTTACATGAACTTTTGATGCGTCAAATGCTATGAGATATTGTTGTTAAGTGTTTTGTTGCAATGTGTGTTTGATTACCTTCGAAACGGCATAACATACATGTAAATTGGTTGCCCGAATCATAAAATGCGTTTTTGGAACTTGAACTTTGATTATGAATGTTTAATTGCGGTTTTTGGTTGTTGTAAGTGGAAGTTTGATTGATGAAATGCGTTTAGATGTTTTCCTTGTCAAAATACCTTTCCAATGGTATAAGATACATGTTATAAGTGTTTGCGGGTCACGAGTTATGTTAGAATTGGTTTTGGCTCGTGCATAGTTTGAAAGACAGAAAAATAGCTGAACTACAGGTCGCGCGGCGCGCACCCTACCCCGCGCGGCGCGCCAAATGGCCTGGACAGATTCTGACCTCCATGTCCCTTTTAACGTGAAATGTTTGACTAGCTACCGACCTCCGATTCACATGAAACTTGTTTTAATATACTTGTATATGAATAATTAGCATGGAAAATTTGTCCGGGACCCGACCCGAACATGTTGACTTTTTCGTTGACTTTGACCCGACCAAGTTTGACTTTTTGTCAAACTTAACCAATTAATTATGCAATCTTCCTAACATGCTTTTATACTTGTATCTTGCATGAAACTTGACAATTTGCTTCACATGCTATATTAATCGAGTCGTATTGAGCCATAGGACTAATTGAACATCTTTGACCCTTCGTGACTATCGTTATTGATACAACCTAATTGTTTAGGTCGAGACTAGCATTGTTCTTTGCACGTTTACTTGTTGAAGTACTATTTCACTCTTGCAATCAAAGGTGAGATCATAGTCCCACTTTTACTCTTTTTGAACTTATATTTGGGATGAGAAAACATAAACGATTCTTTTGAACTAAGTGAACACAAGAACGGGAAAACAAACATTCTACATACGAGTTTAGAACAAAAAGCCTCAATTCGATTATCATTAGTTACACTTGACGGGTGTAAGCGAGAACTTATGTTATATGGCCATATGGGTTGACAACCCTCATCTTTGACGGTTCGCTACCGTCTACAGATGAAATATATTTTCGAGAATCAGTGTTTGTTCTAGCACTATGGATGGGGTATACAATGGATGGAATGTTAAGCTTTGATTATTGGGTGCTCGTGAATATTAACTTTTAGAATGTATTACTATTATTTCAACTTTGCAAACCTTGTGGTTCGACTTACTTACTTTTACTCACTTACTTACTTAAACCTATGATTTCACCAACGTTTTCGTTGACAGATTTCTATGTTTTTCTCAGGTCTTGCACGATATGTGATACATGCTTCCGCTCACTATTTGATACTTGCATTGGATGTCGAGTATACATGCATTACTTGGAGCGTCTTTTGACTTTACTTTAAACCGTGTCGCCTAGATTTCAAATGTACTTATAATCTTGTAACTTAACTTTTGGTTGAACAATTCTTGTAAACTTTGAAAACAATCTTTATTTTGAAATGAGGGTGACATATTTTGGTCAAACATTGTCATAAAGACTTATGACCAGGTAATGGGACCCACGTAGTCGACGCCGTCACTTGACGATTTGTCGGGGTCGCTACACTAAGAACCTATGGATTACTCTTAGCTCAGCTCTATCAATATCAGTATAAGAGTTATTCCCCCCACGAAATCGGTTATGCCTAGTCATTCTACTCCATATTTCATTCATATCGAAATTTTCATCAACCCTCCTACCATTAACTATTAACCTTTGATAATCAGTAAATGCTAGTTCCTCAGGCGTATATATACACAAAGCCTGAGCCATGTCTAGTAGAGACATATGGCGCATCACACCTCCTAATAAAAATCTAATAAAACTCCGATCGATTAAGGTAGCTACCCGATCATTTATTTCAACACTGCATAATAATTCCACACACCATTCTCTATATACACGCCTACGTATATTAAAAAAATGTTCTCAATCATTAAAAGTAGAATTACCATACCTTTATGTAAGTAATTCTCTGATTGGATCGGCCAATCCCACTGTTTCTAACGGTTCCCAATCTATTACCCTGGGTACTTCAACAACATTAGACTGAAGGGTGTGCAAGTTCCTCTGATATTTTGGATAATCTATCCAATGTCGGTCAAATCTTAAATTAGGGTGTAAATCTGCCAATTCTATATTTGAATATGAAATGAATTGATGCGGTAGATTTTGTCTATATTGGTCGTTAATCTCCTGTTCTTCTGCATTCTCAGGAGGAGCATTGTGAGCCTGAGATGCGGATGAAGATTCACCCCTTTCAGTCTGCAAAACACATTAAACACAATTTTTGTGCATCCAAATATGCATTAGTGTTATCAGAATCATAAATCAAAACAATCATAATGACATGTTTAATCCATTTTAAACTTTATATGCATTTTCACAATATTAACAATTCTACACTTTTACAAATAAACATATATGAAAATGTATACAATGTTCTTTAGCTTTTATCTCAAATAACATGTCAAAATAATCATTACTAGTAATTAAACAAGTTCCAAATGGCATTCATAACAATTAAATTGAGTTCATGCATTTTTGACTCAAAAAGTCTACTTTAATACTTAAAAATCATGTTTAGGATCAAAGTTTTGATAATTTAGCAACCTAAACATGTTACACTACTCAATTTAGTATAAACTAACAACAAAATTCGGTCATAACCCGTTTATATCAAAAAGCCCCAATTTTGCTCAAGAACACAAACCCTAGATTATTCAAAATTTGAAGTTTAAGGCTTCTAATCATGTTAAATAGCATCAATCTAGGTTATACAAGCATAATACACAAACAATTTAAGCATAATTAAACTAGAAATCATCAAAATCAAATTAGGTATAAATTTATTCAAGAACACTAAAAATCTGAATTAAACAGTGTTTAGATGTAGAAATTACCGATCTCCTTGAGTAACTTCTTGGTAGGATCCTTTTCAACATGATTTTAGAAAAAAATTTGATGTTTAACGGTGAAAAATTTCGAATTTGAGAGCGTTTTGTGTGTTTTTCGCAGAAAATATGGGTGTGGTGTGTTGGGGACTGGTCTGTTCGACCAGTTAACCCTTTCTGGGTTTTTCAATCTCCGCGAGTGCAGATGTGGGTCCCTTTTAAGTTCCGCGAGTGTGGATATTTATTTTTTTTATTTTTTTTTAATCTTTAATAATAAAACAATTAATTAAATTTAAAATTTTGTTTTCCTTTTTATTTAGGACGAGGTTGTTTCGGTACGTTTACCTAGTCCGTCCCTCGACAAAATTTTAAAATTTGTCATTTTAAAGCGTTTGTTTTAAAAGCAAAGATTTTTGATTTTTTTTTAAAATGTTTTTGGCATACTTTAAATCAATAAGATTAAGTATAATGATAACAAAATTTCTCGTCCTGCCCTCGGGTAAAGCAATTTCGGTTCAACGACGTAGTCTTCAACTCACGACGAATTTTAAATACCAATTTTTTAACTTAATAAAATAAAGTAAATTTTTGTTTTTAAATTACACCAAACTTAAATTTAAAATGCATAAAATTAAAAATTCATATTAATATTATTAATATTTTTATACATTAATTTTACAAACTTTATATTGAAAATATTAATTTTTAAAATATTTAAAAACTTAAATATATTGATTTAAAAAGATTTACAATAATAATTTATTATTTATATATTAATTTTAAAAACAAGGTAAAAATAAAATTAAAAATCTTTTTTGTCTTTTATCCCACTTTAATCAATGAAATATTATCAAAAATATACGCCCCTCTTTTGGGTAAAGTAATTTCGGCTATATTACCTAGTTTTACTCCTGACGAATTTCTGAAATATTTTGGATTGATTGATTAAAGATATTTATATCTTATGAATAAACGGTAAATTTCGCAGTGATGTAATAAATTTTTGTATGATATCAATAATTTCGGTTTCGCATACCTAATTTTAATGAATATCAACTTAATACTTTATAACGAACGATTCAGCGTTAATTATCAAAAGGTTAAAAGCAATAAATAAAAAATAAAAACCGTACATACTTACCTATGAGATAGAATTCTCAGAGACCTGCTTTAGCCTACTCATAGGAGAGTCGTGTGATTTAGTTTTCCATAGCTACGTAGGCGTAACTATAACACCCCGCCAAATTACCATCTGACGGCGCGTTAATCCAGGTCTCACAGTTAACAGTTACGCCCTCTATATGAGACGTTTAAAGCAATCGCATTTAATTTTATTTAAAAATTAACTTTCAAAAACATAAGTCAATAATCCCAAAATAGAAACACTGTTGTGATCTTAACCACAAACCAACAGTATTTAAACAGTATAAAAGTTTTAAATGCGAAAGTAAATAATGTTCTTTAAAATCAAATGCTGACTCCACGGCCAGTCATGCAGCAAACACAGCGGAAGCATACCTCTTAAGGACCTGAGAATAACAACACGCAAAAACAGGTCAATAAATAATGTTGGTGAATCTACAGGTTTAAAGTAATGTAACAGTATCTGAAAAACAGTTATCAGAAAAATAGTTTAGTTTCCTTGATCACGAGATTCTATCGTTTGCATACACCGAGCACCTGAATACTAGCAATGACCCGAGTATAGAAGCCACTATACCCGCCTTACCTCGTAAAATGTTATACACTTGTTCAAATGTATTTAATGTTCAAAGTAAATGCACCACAGTTTTTATAGCGGGTGAAGTTGTCAACCTAACGGATCCGTCCATCTAAATTGTGCTTACACCGATGGTATTAAAAGTATTCAAGCTAGGGGCTTTTGAACAAACTCAAAATGCATATGTGTAGTACTCATGTCAATACAAAAGTATTTGAAAATGTAAATATAACAGCGTGTATTCTCATCCCTGAAAACATGTAAAAAGCGGGACTGTAGACTCACCTTTGAATAAAGCTCGGATTTAAAAGTGAACAATTAACTTGTACGGTTTATAGCTGAGTAATGCAACCTAAGTATACGTATGTAGGTTGGTCAATATATGTATCTTAAATAAGTGTGGTTTCATAGTGTACGTTGTCTTATTGCTCGACTCGACGCGTTTCAAAGTAAAAGTCAACTATATCATGCAAGTCAAACAAAGTCAACCGAAGTCAAACCAAAAGTCAAACTTGGTCAAAGTAGTAAAATAAAGTCAACATCAGTAGGTTCATGTCAAATATTGGTCAACATGTCAAACCTAAGTCAAACAATATGTTTTAGGTCATGAATGATCATTTTCACAATTTCAGTTTATCGTCATGCACAAAGTTTATGAACACGTAGCATACTTAGCACATTATCTCATAGTACAAAATTCAAGTAAATACGACAAACTCCAGATCATAAATATACTTAAAATTGATTCAAAAAAGTCCGGTCAGGAACTCATACGACAATTAAAAGTCAGGAATCAGAAGGGATACATTTGGGGCTTGCCAAGTCAGTTTCTGACCGCGCACTGATTTCATATTGGCTATAACCGGAGTTAGGAACATGAAATTGATACAATACCAGTGGCCATAGTTCAAGGACAAATCAAAGTAACACATATCAAAAATCTAGAAACTTTTTTTAGCCAATTTGTACAGTTTATTTGTGTAAGTTGAACATTCAGTTTTCAGCTCAAATCAGAATTCACATAAAGTACGGCTCTATTGTGCCCAATGCATAAGGTTTCAAAGATTGACATAAACTAAAAATAAGTCACATATCATGTTAAGTTTCATTTTCCAGAAGAATACATTCTCATGCAATTCCCATAATCCACAGAGTACAAAACCGTGATCAATTTACAGATTCGATTCTCATTTAGTTAGTCACATTCTCATGCGATTATCGGAAGATCTAGATACAATTAGCCTATGATATCTACATGAAATATGAAGTACTTTTTGTCTATTTCTCAAATATCAAAGCTTTAATCACATAAGTTAACACATTTTATCATACATGGTTATTTTCATGCAAGTGCTGTATAAAACTACTTTTACACTAATTCAAGCATATCTCGAGCTATACATAAGCAAACGACATGATATCCTAGTCTAAATTCAGTGTTTTTAAATTATCTTTAAATTGGTGTAAGTCTCTCATGCCAATTCGTTGCCTATCAATACCAGATTTCTGATCAAGCAACAAAAACACAACGATAATTCAAATTGACATAACTTAATCATACGGAAACGAAATCAAGCGAATCCAAAGCCTAAAATCAATAGTTTTTCGCAAGAAATCTGAATATAACATAATAATTAACATTTGAAAAACTTAATTTTTCTGATCAAGAAAATACAAATTCGTTTTTAAACCCTAGTGCATCAAACAATCAAAACAACGATAATGATTAACACGTACGCGTATAGACTTGAGCAATTGACAACATAACTATGAAACTCTCATGAAAATCAGATTTTAAGAATTAGGGTTCATGCAATTATACCTTAGATCGCTAAAAGCATTATATCAACGCGTAGAGGAGATCGAGAATTGCAACTTTCGTGTTCAAGGCTTGTTCTAAAAATTAAAAATTGATGGTGGTAGTGGTGATGGTGGTTGACGGCCAAAAGGGAGGGAGGGATCCAAAAAAAGTCGACTGCTATGTTTGTGTGTGTGATTATGCAGTTTACCTTTTAACACAAGCTATTTAAATTAAACCCTAACACATTACAAGTTACCAATAAGCCCAAAATAGAAAATAAAGGGGAGGAGGTAAGGTTTCGGCCGAGCAAGGCCCACATGGGTATCCCGAGCTCTCGTTTTGCTATCCCGTGTAATCGTGGTCTGTTTTAAGTGTCGTTTAGTCGTACCGAAGGCCCGTAACGCTAACCCGATCGTTAAACGCAACCAATCGCTTAATTTATTAAAAACCCAATAAATTAAATATTTTAAAAGCTAATAATTAATGAAATTAATTATTAAAATAAACCCGAGCGTTTCGTTGTCATTTCTATCGTATTTCATTGTCCAAAATATTTATTTGAATTAATACTAACCCATATTAATTATTGAAACCCTCCGAAGATCAAGTATGCATTTAATACACGTAAACGCATAAAAGTTAAATAATCGCCGTTAAATAAACCAACGGAAGTAACGAAAAAATCAGGGTTGTTACATTACCCACCTGTTATTGAAAATTTCGTCCCGAAATTTTAGTGATCGTCCGCTGAAGTAGTTTCCTCGGGAAACAGTTGCGGATATTTCAGCCTCATCTGGTCTTCACGCTCCCACGTGAACTCTGGTCCTCTTCTCGCGTTCCACCGAACTTTTACGATAGAAATTCTGCTTTGCTTCAACTGTTTGACCTCACGGCCCAAGATTTCAACAGGTTCCTCAATGAAATGAAGTTTTTCGTCGATACATAGTTCGTCTAAAGGAATAATCAAATTATCATCGGCTAGGCACTTCTTTAGATTGGATACATGGAAAACGTCATGAACCGCTGAGTGTTTGTGGCAGTTCCAATCTCTAAGCTACCGATCCAACTCTTTCAGTTATCTCAAATGGTCCAACATATCTAGGACTCAGTTTACCTCGTTTCCTAAATCGTACAACACCCTTCCAAGGTGATACCTTAAGCATAACCTTGTCACCAACTTGGAACTCTATGTCCTTCCGTCTAACATCGACGTAACTCTTTTGATGACTTCGAGCTGTTCTCAATCGTTCCTGAATCTGTAGGACTTTCTCAGTTGTCTCCTGAATAATCTCAGGACCTGTCAACTGACTATCTCCCAACTCGCTCCAACAAACGGGAGATCTACACTTCCTTCCATACAATGCTTCAAAAGGTGCAGCTTTAATACTCGCATGGTAGCTGTTATTGTATGAGAACTCAGCCAGTGGTAAATACTTATCCCATCCGTTTCCAAAATCAATGACACACGCTCTCAACATGTCCTCAAAAGTCTGATTAGTTCGTTCGCTCTGGCCATCCGTCTGGGGGTGATATGCTGTACACATATCTAAACGAGTCCCTATTGCTTTCTGTAATGATTGCCAAAACCTGGAAGTAAATCTGCTGTTGCGGTCGGATATAATGGATATAGGCACTCCATGCCTAGAGACGACTTCCTTAATGTAGATCTGAGCCAACTTCTCCATTTTATCGGTTTCCCTTATCAGTAAGAAGTGTGCGGACTTAGTGAGATGATCCACGATAACCCAAATAGTATCGTGACCTCCCGCCATTCTCGGCAGTTTCGTAATGAAGTCCATGGAAATACCTTCCCACTTCCACTGGGGAATCTCTTGTTGAGTTAATAATCCTGATGGCTTCTAATGTTCAGCCTTGACTTTGGCGCAAGTCAAGCACTTCCTAATATAGGTAGCAATGTCAGCTTTCAAATTCGGCCACCAATAAAACACCTTCAAATCTTGGTACATCTTATCAGATCCCGGATGAATTGAGTATCTCGACTTGTGTGCTTCCTCCAACACTAGTTCTCTCAATCCACCAAACTTTGGTACCCAAATTCGGTTAGCAAAGTACCGTGTTCCGTCCTCATTGATGTCAAACTTCTTATCCATCCCTTTCAGAAATTCAACATCAACATTCTCTTATTTTATGGATTCTTGTTGTGCTTCGCGAATTTGAGATGTGAGATTTGTACGGACAACTATGTTAAGTGCATTAACCCTAAGAGGTTTCTCTCGCTCCTTTCTGCTTAAGGCATCTTCCATAACATTCGCCTTGCCCGGATGGTATTGAAGTTCGCAGTTATAATTGTTAAGTAGTTCCATCCAACGTCGTTGTCTCATGTTGAGCTGTTTCTGATCGAATATGTGCTGTAAACTCTTATGATCAGTGAAGATAGTGAACTTGGTTCCAAACAGGTAGTGTCTCCACATTTTAAATGCAAAGACAACATCTCCTAACTCAAGGTCGTGCGTAGTGTAGTTATGCTCATGAAACTTTAACTGACGCGATCCATAAGCAATAACCTTGTTTCGTTGCATAAGCACGCAACCCATTCCTTGACGTGAGGCGTCACAATAAACAACAAAATCTTCACTTCCCTCGAGTAGAGACAATACTGGTACAGTTGTTAACTTCTCCTTCAACAATTAAAATGCAGTCTCTTGCGGTTCTGACCACTCAAACTTCTTGCCCTTATGAGTCAACGCGGTCAATGGTCGGGCGATCTTAGAGAATCCTTCAATGAATCTCCTGTAATAACCAGCTAGACCCAAAAATTGCCTAATCTGCGTTGACATCTTTAGAGTTTCCCAATTCTTAACCAACTCAATCTTTGCTGGATCGACCTGTATTCCATTGGTCCCTACAACATGGCCAAGAAATTGTACTTCTGGTAACCAAAATTCACACTTAGAGAACTTTGCATACAACTACTCTTCTCTAAGCATAGTCAATATCGAACGTAGATGCTGCTCGTGCTCTTCTTTGTTCTTGGAGTACACCAATATATCATCAATAAACACAATGACGAATTTATCTAGGTATGGCTTACACACACAGTTCATGAGGTCCATGAACACTGTTGGTGCGTTCGTCAAACCAAACGACATCACTGTAAACTCATAATGCCCATAACGTGTTCTAAACGCTGTCTTCGGGACATCAGCTTCTTTGAACCTCAATTGGTGATACCCGAATCTCAAATCAATCTTCGAATAACAACTGGATCCCTGCAGCTGATCAAATAAGTCATCAATCCTCAGTAGCAGATACCGATTCTTGATTGTCAGCTTATTCAATTCTCTATATTCAATACACAATCTCATCGACCCATCCTTCTTTTTAACAAACAGGACCGGAACTCTCCAAGGCGAAGAACTCGGTCGAATAAATCCCTTGTCTAACAACTCTTGGAATTGACTAGACAATTCTTGAAGCTCTGGGGGTGCAAGTCTGTACGGTGCGCGAGCCACCGGTACCGCTCTTGGCACTAAGTCTATCTGAAACTCAATTTCTCGATGCGGTGGGAGACCAGGTAATTCCTCCAGAAAAACTTCAAGAAATTCCTTAACTATAGGAACGTCTTCGGGTCTCCTTTCTTCTGGTACAATTTGGCTTACATGAGCCAAGAACGCGATACATCCCTTTCTCACATACTTCTAAACTTTCAATCAGTAAATGAGATGTAATTGTGAGCCATTCTTTTCACCATAAATCATCATAGGTTCACCATCAGTAATAGGAATACGAATAGCCTTTAGGTCACAGACCACCTTGACTTTGTTATCAGCTAACCAGTCCATTCCAACCACAAGGTCAAAACTTCCCAGTTTAATAGGTATCACATCAATGCTAAAAGGCTTACTTCCTAACGTCAAAGTACAATCACGATAAATCTTATCAGCTCTCATCAAGTTACCATTTCCTATTTCTATGGAATACACGTTATCTAAGGAAGAAACAGGATTCTTAACATTGTGACAATTATCCTTAGATATAAAAATTCTATCGGCGCCAGTATCAAACAAAATATAAACATTAAAATAGTTGGGCGAGAACATACCTTTAACTGAGTTAAGGTCATTGCATGTCCCACTAGGGTGATGGGTGGTTGCAGTTCCGTGAGTGCATTCATCTTTCATCTTCCTCGGTCAGTCCTTCGTGTAATGGCCTGCTTCGCCACAAGTAAAGCACCTATTTTTATTGATGTTGACCTTACAATCTAGGGCCAGGTGACCCTTCTTTTGACACTTGATGCAAACCAGCATTTTGCATCCCCTATGGTGGTGCCTTCCACATTTTCTGCACAATGGTATTTTTCCCTTGTAATTTGTGTTGGATGAAGATCCTTTCTTGAAGTTACGGGGCATCCCTTGCCTCTCACCTCGGTTCTGTGCGAGACTTCCAACAATATTCTCACTTCGTTTCCTTTTTCCATTAACTTCATTTCCAGTAACAGGCGTCTCTTTTCCTTCCGATCGGCTAACTTGCTTCATCCTGTTTATCGCCATATTGATGACTCCGAGTATTGTCTTTGGTTGATGGGAAAGGACAAAACCAAACACTTCCATCGGCAATCCCGACATGTACCTCTCGATTGCTCTTTCTACTGATGAGACCAAATGTGGGTAAAGCAAAGATAGCTCCCGAAATCGGTTAGTGTAACTAGCAATGTCAGTTCCAATGACCCTTAAGTTTAGAAGTTCATTTTCCCACCTTATCCGCTCTCGTCTGGGACAGTATTTCTCAATCGTGCAATCAAAACCTGTAGCTATAAGAGCTTCCGTCACACGCTGGTTAACGAGTTCTTCCACTTGAGCCTCGAGCATTTCTGTAGTAAACATGGTCTCCTTCTACACAAACGATACATCGAAGTAAGATCAATGAAAAACAGAGTTATTAAAAATATACAAGCAACGAGTGTTGAAGACTAGTAAATAATAGTACGAAAAGATTCGCTAGTAGTGAGAAGTAGTGTAAGTAGTGATAGTAGTGAAAGTAGTATTAGTAGTAACACTAGTGGTAGTAGTAGTGGTACTAGTGTTATGTAGTGATAGTAGTGGTAGTAACACTAAGTAGTAACATTAATGGCAATAGTAGTAGTATAACATAACACAAGTATTATGATCATACAAAGTTACTAAATATAGAATAATACCGCATGCAATAGAAGATAATAGTTACTAATAGCATAATCCACCATTAATATAAATAAAATCCAAAAGTGATAAACCAAATTCCAAAGTAGTTAACCAAACAATAAACATAATGTGCTAGTAGCCCAGTTTATAGCATCCGGTAAGTCTTATATAATCAATTAAAGAGAGTATGGCGGATGAAAAAGGAAAAGAAGCTCATGGTCAACGGCCCTTCACTTCCTCTTCTGTCGGGTACGGGAAGCAGGCCCATCATTCCTCGGCCTATTACGTTCCGCCTCCAATGCAGTAACCCTGGCAGTTAAGGCTGCTATCAATCCCGTCATCTCAATGAACCTCGCTTCATCCTTGTACGTATAAGTATTTATACCAGTGACTCTTTCCTCCAACCTCTCAAGATCATCGGGGTGCGGATATGTCCTAGCAATATCGCTCAAAGCGTTAACACGATCAACAATATCCCTGTTACGGTTAGTATGAACCAAATCTAATGTATAAAGGTTCACGGGATGGTTAGGTATCTGATGCGGAGCAGGTGTTGGTGCTGGGGCAGGAGCATTCACCTCAGCCACACTGGAGTCGCTGTCACTGCTTCCTGAATCCTGTGACATCTAACTCATAGTACAAGAACACAAATGAAACTAATTAGTCAAGTAAATAATGTTAGTCACAAAGTACTCATGTAATGACTAAGTCCCGGTCGTAGTCTAGACTCATCAAGGTGTCCTAATGACCAAATCACACACACTAATGCAAGTCCTAGTTTCCCTACGAACCGTTAGCTCTGATAGCAACTATAATAACATTATAGTTGGGGTAGAAACTCACCTAGTGTCTTTCCTGCGAACAGGGTGACCACTGAGCGTACCTCAGACACTGATTTTACAGCCCGCATCTCTGCCAAGCCGGCCAACCCTCCTCCAAATGGATCGCAAGGGGTAAGAGCCAATGCTTCATCACAGGTAACACTGTGAGAACCCCCTCTACGATTAACCCACCAAAAAGCATAGTTCGTTCAGGTGCCCGGCGTGACAACCGGATCGCGTAACGATAACTACCTTTACGGCTAAGGTTAAACCTGGCTCTGATACCAACTATAACACCCCGCCAAATTACCATCTGACGGCGCGTTAATCCAGGTCCCACAGTTAATAGTTACGCCCTCTATATGAGACGTTTAAAGCAATCGCATTTAATTTTATTTAAAAATTAACTTTCAAAAACATAAGTCAATAATCCCAAAATAGAAACACTGTTGTGATCGTAACCACAAGCTAACAGTATTTAAACAGTATAAAAGTTTTAAATGCGAAAGTAAATAATGTTCTTTAAAATCAAATGCTGACTCCACAGCCAGTCATGCAGCAAACACAGCGGAAGCATACCTCTTAAGGACCTGAGAATAACAACACGCAAAAATAGGTCAACAAATAATATTGGTGAATCTACAGGTTTAAAGTACTGTAACAGTATCTAAAAAACAGTTATCAAAAAAATAGTTTAGTTTCCTTAACCACGAGATTCTATCGTTTGCATACACCGAGCACCTGAATACTAGCAATGACCCGAGTATAGAAGCCACTATACCCGCCTTACCTCGTAAAATGTTATACACTTGTTCAAATGTATTTAATGTTCAAATTAAATGCACCACAGTTTTTATAGCGGGTGAGGTTGTCAACCTAACAGATCCATCCATCTAAATTGTGCTTACACCGATGGTATTAAAAGTATTCAAGCTAGAGGCTTTTTGAACAAACTCAATATGCATATGTGTAGTACTCATGTCAATACAAAAGTATTTGAAAATGTAAATATAACAGCGTGTATTCTCATCCCTGAAAACATGTAAAAAGCGAGACTGTAGACTCACCTTTGAATAAAGCTCGGATTGAAAAGTGAACAATTAACTTGTACGGTTTATAGCCGAGTAATGCAACCTAAGTATACGTATGTAGGTTGGTCAATATATGTATCTTAAATAAGTGTGGTTTCATAGTGTACGTTGTCTTATTGCTCGACTCGACGCGTTTCAAAGTAAAAGTCAACTATATCATGCAAGTCAAACAAAGTCAACCGAAGTCAAACCGAAAGTCAAACTTGGTCAAAGTAGTCATCTAAAGTAAACATCAGTAGGTTCATGTCAAATATTGGTCAACATGTCAAACCTAAGTCAAACAATACGTTTTAGGTCATGAATGATCATTTTCACAATTTCAGTTTATCGTCATGCACAAAGTTTATGAACACGTAGCATACTTAGCACATTATCTCATAGTACAAAATTCAAGTAAATATGAAAAATTCCAGATCATAAATATACTTAAAATGGATTCCAAAAAGTCTGGCCAGGGACTCATACGACAATTAAAAGTCAGGAATCAGAAGGGATACATTTGGGGTTTGCCAAGTCAGTTTCTGGCCGCGCACTGATTTCATTTTGGCTATAACCGGAGTTAGGAACATGAAATTGATACAAGACCAGTGGTCATAGTTCAAGGACAAATCAAAGTAACATATATCCAAAATCTAGCAACTTTTCTTTAGCCAATTTATACATTTATTCGTGCAAGTTGAACATTTAGTTTTCAGCTCAAATCAGAATTCACATAAAGTACGGATCTATTGTGCCCAATACATAAGGTTTCAGAGATTGACATAAACTAACAATAAGTCACATATCATGTTAAGTTTTATTTTCCAGAAGCATACATGCTCATGAAATTCCCATAATCCACAGAGTACAAAACCGTGAGCAATTTACAGATTCGATTCTCATTTAGTTAGTCACATTCGCACGCGATTATCCGAAGATCTAGATACATTTAGCCTATGATATCTACATGAAAGATGAAATACTTTTTGTCTAATAATATGCGAAGTTTTAATCACAGAAGTTAACACATTTTATCATACAAGGTTATTTTCATGCAAGTGCTGTATAAAACTACTTTTACACTAATTCAAGCATATCTCGAGCTATACATAAGCAAAGGACATGATATCCTAGTCTAAATTGAGTGTTTTTAAATTATCTTTCCAGTGGTATAAGTCTCTCATGCCAAATTGTTGTCTATCAATACCATATTTCTGATCAAGAAACAAAAACACACGGAAACAAAATCAAATTCAATAGTCTTTTGCACGGAAACAAAATCAAGCGAATCCAAAGCCTAAACTCAATAGTCTTTCGCAAGGAATCTGAATATAACATAATAATTAACATTTGAAAAACTTAAATTTTCTGATCAAGAAAATACAAATTCATTTTTAAACCCTAGCACATCAAACAATCAAAACAACGATAACGATTAACACGTAAGCGTATAGACTTGAGCAATTGACAACATAACTATGAAACTCTCATGAAAATCAGATTTTAAGAATTATGGTTCATGCAATTATACCTTAGATCGCTAAAATAATTATATCAACGAGTAGAGGAGATCGAGAATTGTAACTTTCGTGTTCAAGGCTTGTTCTAAAAATAAAAAATTGATGGTGGTAGTGGTGATGGTGGTCGACGGCCAAAAGGGAGGGAGGGAGCCAAAAAAAGTCAACTGGTATGTTTGTGTGTGTGATTATGCAGTTTACCTTTTAACACAAGCTATTTAAATTAAACCCTAACACATTACAAGTTACCAATAAGCCCAAAATAGAAAATAAAGGGGAGGGGGTGGGTTTTCGGCCGAACATGGCCCACATGGGTATCCCGGGCTCCGTGTAATCGTGGTCCATTTTAAATGTCGTTTAGTCGTACCGAAGGCCCGAAATGCAAACCCGATCGTTAAACGCAACCAATCGCTTAATTTATTAAAAACCCAATAAATTAAATATTTTAAAAGCTAATAATTAATGAAATTAATTATTAAAATAAACCCGAGATTTTCGTTGCTCAAAAAGTTATTATCAAAATCGTATCGTTTCTATCGTATTTCATTATCCGAAATATTTATTTGAATTAATACTAACTCATATTAATTATTGAAACCCTCCGAAGATCAAGTACGCATTTAATACACGTAAACGCATAAAAGTTAAATAATCGTCGTTAAATAAACTAACGGAAGGTTAACGGATGTAACGGAAAAATCAGGGTTGTTACAGTAACCTCGATTCTTCAATAACTTTTCTTCTAAACATATGAACGGTCCTTCTCTGCATAGAGTAACAAATTCGGTATTTGAATATGTTTGATTGTTCAAACATTTACCTTCGTGTGACCATTTTCTGCATTTATGACATCTTTCAAGGTGTCGTGCTCTTCTTTTTGTTGCGAATTTTGATTTTCCTTTACCAAAATGTATCTTATGATGATCTTTCCTGAGTTCTTTCCTTACTTCGTCCATTTTGCCTCTTATGAGGGATACCAGTTCACTCGGAAAGATGTTATTATTACATTTAGTAATCATAGCGTGTAGTAGTAGACCATGGTTCAGATCAAAGAAATTCTTCATCTCGTAAAACCTAAAAAAAATAAAAATTCAGAATGGAGGGAGAAGACTAGTTCTTTAGGGTCTGCTAGGGAAAGACCATTCGGATTCCATTTTCGAGAACTACACGAAAACAGAAAATCTAACTCTAACAGAAATAGATATTATCGTTAAAAGATTCGAATTTTCCCACACTTAGTTAGCTGTGGTGTCAAAATCGTGATTAACTTCATTGTCAACTTCCATCGGACCATGTATGTAATGTTTAACTCTGTGACCATTAACCTTAAATTCAATCCCATTTGAATTTATTAACTCTATTGTTCCATATGGGAAAACACTTTTGACTATGAATGGTCCAGACCATCTTGATTTCAATTTTCCAGGAAATAGCTTGAATCGTGAATTGAAAAGAAGAACTCTATCTCCTTCCTTAAATTCTTTTGAACTTTTGATTCTTTTATCATGCCATTTCTTCGTTCTTTCCTTATAGATTAACGAATTTTCATATGCTTCATGTCTTAATTCTTCTAATTCGTTTAGTTGACTTAACCGTAGACGTCCGGCTTCATGTAAATCAAGATTACATGTCTTCAAAGCCCAGAATGCTTTGTGCTCAATTTCTACTGGAAGGTGACATGCTTTTCCGTAAACGAGTCTAAAAGGTGTGGTGCCAATTGGAGTTTTATAGGCTGTTCTAAAAGCCCAGAGTGCATCCTCCAATTTCATGGACCATTCCTTCGGATTTGATCCTACAATTTTCTCTAGAATACGTTTTAAAGCTCGGTTGGTATTTTCAACTTGTTCACTTGTTTGTGGATGATAAGCGGTTGAGATTTTATGAGTTACTCCATATCTTTTGAGAACTTTCTCAAGTTGATTATTACAAAAATGAGTACCCCGATCACTTATTAAAGCTTTCGGTGTTCCGAACCTTGCAAAAAGACGTTTTAAAAAGTTGACTACAACTCGTGCATTGTTAGTTGGGAGAGCTTATGCTTCCGCCCATTTAGATACACAATCAATGGCAACGAGAATGTAGAGATTATTATGAGATTTTGGAAATGGACCCATGAAGTCAATACCCCAAACATCAAATACTTCACATACTTGAATGACATTTTATGGCATTTCATCATGTTGACTTATTTTTCCGGCCCTTTGACATGCATCACAGGATTTGCAAAGAAGGTGTGCGTCTTTGAAAATTGTAGGCCAATAAAATCCAGCGTCATAGACTTTTCTTGCTGTGAGTTGAGGCCCATAATGCCCTCCTGTTGGTCCTGTGTGACAATGGTTTAAGATTTGACTGGCTTCATCCCCGAATATGCATCGGCGTATTATTCCATCGGGACAACTTTTAAACAAATGTGGATCTTCCCAGAAACAGTGTTTTATATCACTAAAGAATTTCTTTCGTTTTTGGTACGACAACCCTTTTTCAAGGAATTCACATACTAAGTAGTTTGCATAGTCTGCAAACCATGGAATTTCACTATAATCTATCTTCAATCGATATTCATCAGGAAAGTTATCTTGTATGGCCGATTCATTTAGAACTTCTAATTCGGGATTTTCAAGATGAGAAAGATGATCAGCGGCGAGATTTTCTGCTCCCTTTTTATCTTGGATTTCAATATCGAACTCTTGTAAGAGTAAGATCCAACGGATTAATCGTGGTTTAGCATCTTGTTTTGAAAATAGGTATCTAAGAGCAGAATGGTCAGTATAGACCACCGTTTTAGCTAGAACTAGATATGAACGAAATTTGTCAAAAGCAAAGACAATAGCAAGGAGTTCTTTTTCAGTAGTTGTGTAATTCATTTGTACTCCTTGTAACGTCTTACTAGCGTAATAAATAGGTTGAAATCGTTTTTCAATCCTTTGTCCTAAAACGGCTCCCATTGCAAAATCACTTGCATCGCACATGAGTTCAAACGGTAGATTCCAATTTGGAGTTATCATGATCGGCGCATTAGTGAGTTTTTATTTAAGAATATTAAAAGATTTGATGCATTCATCTGAAAAGATGAATGGAGCATCCTTTTCTAGGAGTTTATTCATAGGAGTGGCAATTTTAGAAAAATCTTTTATGAAACGTCGGTAAAAACCGGCATGCCCTAGAAAACTCCTAACTCCTCTAACATTGGTGGGATGTGGAAGTTTAGCAATTACATCTACTTTAGCTCTATCCACTTCAATTCCTTCCTTTGAAATTTTATGACCAAGAACGATGCCTTCTTTAACCATGAAATGGCATTTCTCCCAATTAAGTACTAGATTTGATTGTTTGCATCTAATAAGAATTCGTTCAAGATTAACTAGACATGTTTCAAATGTATCACCGAAGACTGAAAAGTCATGCATGAAAACTTCCATGCATTCTTCTATCATGTCGTGAAAAATTGCCATTATGCACCTATGAAAGGTTGCAGGGGCGTTGCAAAGTCCAAATGGCATGTGTTTGTAAGTAAAAGTACCATAAGGGCACGTGAACGTGGTTTTCTCTTGGTCCTCGGGTGCTATTGGAATTTGAAAGTATCATGAGAAACCGTCAAGAAAACAATAGTAACTGTTCCCAGCTAACCTTTCCAACATTTGATCAATGAAAGGTAAGGGAAAGTGATCTTTTCTGGTGGCGTCATTTAATTTTCTATAATAAATACAAATACACCATCCCGTTACAGTGCTTGTAGGAATAAGCTCATTTTTTCATTTGTGATGACAGTCATGCCACCCTTCTTAGGTACGCATTGAACTGGGCTTACCCATGGACTATCAGAGATTGGATAAATTAAACCTGTATCTAGTAGTTTAATAATTTCTTTCTTAACAACATCTTGCATATTAGGATTTAGACTTCATTGGCATTGCACATACATTTTATGACCTTCTCCCATAAGGATTTTATGTGTGCAATACGAAGGACTTATGCCTTTAATGTCATGAATCTTTCATGCAATAGCTGGTTTGAAAGTGGCTTTAACTCTAATGTCGGTGGTTCTTCTATCGATGATTTGTATCGATATCTGTCTTCTTCTTTTAACATTTGAATATCTTCTGTTGTTGGTTCATATCCATTAGCCATAAGTGTAGCTAACATTTCAGCTTCATCAATTAGTTCAATTCCTTCTCCTAAAGAACATTCTCCTGTTCCTTGTAATTCTGGAACTTCTTCTAACAATTCTGCATGTGAATCTATAGTTTGAATGTAGTAACATGTATCATCTGCAGATTGTGGTTGTTGCATGGCTCTATCAACAGAAAATGTAACACTCTCATCCTCTATACTTAGTGTTAGTTTCTTACCAAACACGTCTATTATTGCTTTAGCCGTGTTTAAGAATGATCTTCCTAATATGATAGGAACTCGAGAATCTTCTTCTATGTCCAGAATAACAAAGTCTACTGGAAATACTAAAGTACCAACTTTAACTAGCATGTTCTCCATTATCCCTCTAGGATATTTTACTGATCGATCTGCTAGTTGTATACTTATTCGTGTTGGTTTCAATTCTCCAAGGTCTAGTTTAGCGTATAATGAATACGGCATTAAATTTATACTAGCACCTAAGTCTGGCAATGCCTCTATTGAACTAAGACTACCCAGAAAATATGGAATTGTGAAACTTCCTGAATCAGATAATTTTTCTGGTATCTTATTCAACAGCACTGCAGAACAATTTGCATTCATAGTAACAGCCGAAAGTTCTTCCATTTTCTTTCTATTTGTGATTAGATCTTTCAGAAATTTAGCATATCTTGGCAGAAATTTAGTATATCTTGGCATTCCTGAAATCACATCAATGAAAGGAAGATTGACATTTATTTGTTTAAACATATCCAAGAATTTGGATTGCTCGGCTTCAAGTCTTTCTTTTCTCATTTTACTCGGGTAAGGAAGTGGTGGTTGGTATGGTTTAACATAAGGCTTAGCCTTAACTGTGTTATCTTCATTAACCTTTTCAACTACCGGTTCTGTTTCCTTCTCTTGCTCGGGCTGTGGTGCCTGTGTAGTAGGAATAGCGTTATCAGAAATTACAGGTATTTCGGGTGGTTTAAGTGTAATACTACCTCTTGTGGTAATGGCTTTAGCTGTTTTATTTCGGGGGTTAGCATTTGTATCACTAGGTAGGCTTCCCGGTTTTCTTTCACCTATCAACCTTGCTAGGTTGCTTACTTCTTGTTTCAGATTTTGAATAGAAGCTTGTTGATTTCTAAATGCTTGAGCATTTTGTTCATTGGTTTGTTTTTGAGATGTGAAAAATTGAGTTTGAGATTCAACTAGCTTTGACATCATATCTTCTAAATTTGGCTTTTTATCATCGGTTTGTGGTGGTTTAATTGGAAAAATAGGTCTTTGCTGATTGTAAGTATTGTTGGATACTTGTTGATTGCTAGGACCTTGTTGGTTGTTGTATGGAATATTTCGGTTATAATTCTGATTTTGATTGTAGATTGGTCTTGGCAGTTGATAATTATTCTGATAATTATTTCCAGGCCTTTGGTTCATGTATGAAACATTCTCTCTTTGTTCCATTATTTGTTCAATACTAAGACAATCTTTTGTCAAATGTGGTCCTCCACACTACTCACAACTAATTCGTATTGAGTGAATATCCTTAGTCATCTTTTCCATTCGTCTTTCAAAAGCGTCTATCTTTACGGACATGGAATCAAAGTCATGGATAGAATCGGCTCTAGCCGCTTTAGATGATCTAACGATATCTTTTTCTTGGTGCCACTCATGTGAGTGGGAAGCAGTGTTATCAATAATTTTGTAAGCTTCAGTTGCGGTTTTCTTCATAATGGAACCACCAGCTGCTATATCGATGTCTTTTCGTGTAGTAATATCGCATCCTTGGTAAAATATTTGTACTATTTGATAAGTGTCTAAACCATGTTGCGGACATCCTCTTAACAACTTTCCAAATCTTGTCCACGCCTCATATAGAGTTTCATTTGGCTTTTGCGTGAACGTAACAATTTCTCCTTGAAGTCTCGCGGCTTTAGATGCCGGAAAGAATTGTTTAAGAAATTTTTCAACTAAAACGTCCCATGTATCAATCACCCCTTCAGGTAACGATTCTAACCAATCTTTGGCTTCTTCCTTTAAAGTCCAGGGAAATAACATGAGATATATCTGTTCATCCTCCACTTCTCGGATTTTAAATAAAGTACAGATCCTATTAAAGGTACGAAGATGTTCGTTTGGATCTTCCTTCGGCGCACCACTAAATTGGCATTGATTAGTTACCATGTGTAGGATTTGTCCTTTGATTTCATAATCTGGCGCATTAATGTCTGGTTGAGTAATTGCATGACCTTGGCCAGTGCGTTTAGCTCTCATTCGGTCTTCCATACTTAGAGGTTCCATATTTTCCATGATTAAATTTGTTGAATCTGAATCACTAGAGGATTCTGATTTAATGGTTTCTTCCTCGACAATCTCTGGATGAGTGATTTGTGGTTCAGGAGGAATGATTTGTGGTTTAGGATCTCTGTATTGTCCCTGAATATCCTCCGGGTTCTCAATTGTGAGGTTGGGTTCAAAAAATGGATTATCGGAAATTTGAATTGGAGTACTTGGTCGACTAGATGACGATTCTAAAGAAAAATCAACGGCGATAATATTGGCTACATGTCTTGATCGAGTTACAGATGGTGAACGTATGAAAGGTGGTGAAAGTTTTGCTCGGTGCATTCACTGAATATCCTATTTGTTATAAAAATAAAAATTATATAAGTTATCAAATTGATAGACTTTTCTGATTTTGCCCACTTTTCGAATAGCCAATAAATGCAGCAGGTAGCCAGGACCCTTTAAATCGGAAGCCCACAACTCGCCACTAACAAATCCAACTAGTACTACGAACCAGAAAATTTAGGATGTCTATCAATTTAACCGCTTAAAATAATTTTTCGTTTTGAAATTGTAGAGAAGAAATAGAAAATTCTATGTCCTAAAAACTAGAGCGTCGAGAAATAAGAAAGAAAAAGAGTGCGTTAAAAAATAAGAGGTCGAATGTAACATCCCGTTTTCTTCATACGTGTCTTAAGTACTTATTTAATCGTTCGAACATTTATAATTCACTTGTTTATGTGAGTAAACGATATAAAGTGTTAACTCGATGTATTCGAGATATATATATATGTATATGTTTGAGAATATATATGCATGTATAAGTATATGCATGGGTTTTGATGGTGTTAAGTCATGTGAGACTTAAAGACAAAGTTTAAACGTGAGTAGGAAGCGTGAACGAGGTGTACAAGTCGAATAAATCATTGTTGATTTAAAATAGTCGAAATGGCCAGTTACAGGCCATTGCCGCGCCGCGGAGATCTTGGGCGCGCCGCGACAAACAAAGGAAATCAAAGTCAGGAGTGAATTAACACACGTCGAAAATCCAGTGTATTGCCGCGCCACGACAAATGAGGTCGCGACGCGACAAAGCTGCAGATCTGATCCGTTTCTCCCATTTAAAAAGGGGTGGTCCAAGGGTATTTTCGTCTTTTCACGTATGGATCTGATTGGTGCATTAACCTCAACCACTTATCTCATTTAATTCATTTCCTTTTTCCTTTTCTTTCCATTTTCTCTTCCAAAACATAAAACCCATTTGGATTAAAAGTGAGATTCGAAGGTGAAGACTTGTGATTCGATCTTTGGAGCAAATAGGAAATTTGTTCTCCTCGTTCTTAGCTACGACTTGATAGTATTGGTAAGTCTTAACTCTATGTTTTGAGTTTTAGTTAAATTATGGCTAGGGTTTGGTCATTTGAGTCTTGTGGGACCCATTTGGGAGTTAAATGGGTGAATTTGGGTAATATGGGTGAAAGGAAACCCTAATAGCTATAACCTAGGGTTTGGTCTTATGAATTGAGGTTGTAAGTGTCAAATGGTGTTGTTAGTCACTAACACACTTGTTTAATGTTGAAAGACTTGTAAATGGGTTAAGTGTGACATAAATTATGAGTCTAAGTGCTAAAATGGGTCAAATGGGTAATGGTTGACCTAATTGGGCGACATGGGTATGAAATACTCTATGTTGTGTTAGTTAAGGTTAGTAGACTTTAAATCACTTGCTTTAGTGATTTAAGATGAGTCTTAGCCATTAATGGGCGGTTTTGGTGTAGTTGAGCCATTTAATGCAAATTGGGTCATTAAATGCTCAAGAGTGAGTATTGTGGTTAATTCCACTAGTCATGTATTGAATGTGTACTTATTGTATTAGGTACTTCACTTTGAAGCTTGTGGAGGTTTAAATCATCACCAAATCGTTAAGGTGAGTGGAATGATTATATGCATATGTATGTAATGTATTTATCTGTATGCTATGGTATGAACCAAAGAGCCGGTAGTGCCATAGTATGTGCGATCGTGCTAGGACGTGAACCAAAGAGCCGGTAGCGTCATAGTACGTGTGTTGTAGTGTGAACCAAAGAGCCGGTAGCACTATAGCATGATTTGTTAGGGTGTGAACCAAAGAGCCGGTAGCACCTTAGCGTTGTTAGAGTGTGAACCAAAGAGCTGGTAGCACTCTAACGTGAGTATGACTCGAGTTGTGATGTGAACCAAAGAGCCGATAGCATCATGACAAATGCGTATGGTGTGAACCAAAGAGCCGGTAGCACCATGACGCGAGAATGGTTAACCATGGTTGTATATTGTTTTGTAGCATATTATATTATGTCGATCATATGTTATTGATTACGCTAGTAGCGGTTTGTTGGAGATTATTAGCTTTGTACTTGAGATGGTATGCTAATTGTATTGCTAGCGTGTATGTGGTATAGGTGTAAGTGATTGCAAGTAAGTATATTATATATATATGTGTATAATTATTGCATTCACTAAGCTTTGCTTACCCTCTCGTTGTTTATCTTTTTAGATGCATGTGCGGATAGGGGAAAAGGGGTTGTTGGGCACTAGGTGTCCTTTGATGATGTTTCATTGGAGCTTTTGGAAGTTGGCCTAACGTTTTGGGTAATTTAGTCCCAAACCATGCTCGAAGTGTCGTTTGGATTATAAACTATCATTTGTAGTGGGTCGAACTTGTATTAAACTTAATCAATGGCCTTCGTGCCTTGTAAACATTTAAATTGTGGTACGTTTTAATTGGAACTTGTAGAATGGTTCACATATTTAATTGGCGCGTAAATGTGTATTATTTTAAAAAAAAATTATCGTATGGAATACGGGTTGGGTTGTTTCAAGTGGTATCAGAGCATGGTCTAAGGGATTTAAGCGACTTGAGATAGGTGCCTAGACTTGGATTTATTTGTGTATGCGCTTTATGCGGGACTTGTAGGAGATGGGTCGGACCGGGTGTTGATTAGTGCATAGGTTTATGTGAACTAACCTTGCGCTAATTATTTTGTGTTGTGCTAGAAATCATCAAGCGAGATAGACGTTGTACTAGCAAGTTAATACGATGTGCTCGCGTAACAATGATTAGCTACCATTGTTATGGGTTCAAATCGTGTCAAACAACCAATGTACGACGATTGTTGAGCAAGATGGGGTAGTGTGGTGTATATACATATGTGTTAAGTCTTTTCGTTCATTGCTTAACCTTTTCCGTTTTATAGTATGAAGACGAGAAACGGACCCGAGACCAATGAAGGGGGTACGAGCGAGGATGTCGAGTTTACGGCCAAGGTTGAGGCCATTATGCAAAGGCGTCATGAGGCTTTCTTAGAGGATGTTAAGAAGATGTTCTTGGATTCAATTGACGAACAAGTAGTCAATCTAGTCAAGAACAAGTTAAGATTGTTCTTAAGGAGGATAACGCGGGAAGGCGAGACTTCCACTTTAAAAACTTCAAAGATGCTCAACCTCTTACCTTTGAAGGTGAACGAGACCCACTCAAGAGTTCGCAATGGATCTCCGATATGGAGGGGACTTTTCGTACTAGTGAGTGCCCTCTCGATAAAAAGACGAGGTTTGGTAGTAGCATGATGAGGGGTGATGCCAAGTTGTGGTGGGACGCGAAAATCCGACTTTATGGCGAAGAACAAAGTATGAGTTTGATGTGGGACGAGTTTAAAGAAGAATTTTTCAAGGATTACCGAACTTCGTCTGATCTTTCAAAGCTTAAGGACGAGTTACGTACTCTAAGGCAAGGGTCAATGGATTTGAACACTCTCAAGTCCACTTTCTTATCAAATACCCAATTTTGCCCGGAGTATGACGGGAACGATCATATGTTGAAAGAAGATTTCTACCGAACCTTGAATGATAACTATCAATAAAGGATTAGTAGGAATTCGGCGAAGACTTTTGATGAGCTATTTGATATCGCTAAGGGTTTTGAGTCGCTCGCTCCAAGAAAAAGTGACTTCACCTTTAGCAAACGAAAATTTGAAGCTACTAGCCACTCGAACAAGAAGAGCAAGGGTGCGACCGAGAGCGTCGGTAGTGTGAGAAAGGGGGCTTCTAAGAGTTTTGAGCCCACGTGCTACAATTGTGGTCGACAAGGGCACTTGGCCCGTGATTGTACGAACTCATCTTCCAACAAAATCGTTTGTTTTAATTGTAATAAAGAAGGGCACAAGAGGCCGGAGTGTCTCCAATTGCGCAACGATAAATGTTAAGCGACTAGAGAAGGCGGCAGGTACGGCTAGGGGCCGCAATTATATGATGACCAATGAGGAAGTCAAGCAATCTAACGAAGTTGTCTCAGGTACTTTCATGGTTAATTCTAATCCGGCAAGGATACTCTTTGATAGTGGTGCAAACTTGAAGTTTGTTTCACCAAAATTTGTGCCTAAACTTAATAAACCGTTAGCTAAGTTAAGTCGTCCGATAGAAGTTAAAATAGTGGACGGCAAGACGGTGCTAGTGGTTGATGTGTGTAAAAATTGTAATATTGTGTTTGGTGCCGAAAAATTTAAAATCGATCTCGTCCCGATGACTTTGGGT
Source organism: Rutidosis leptorrhynchoides (assembly GCF_046630445.1). NCBI lineage: Eukaryota > Viridiplantae > Streptophyta > Magnoliopsida > Asterales > Asteraceae > Rutidosis > Rutidosis leptorrhynchoides. The sequence continues at coordinate 444,391,725 of NC_092335.1, forward strand.
GATTTTGATATCGTCGTTGGTATGGATTGGCTCGATCATAATAGAGCCGATATTTCATGCCATGAAAAATCTATTCGAGTGAAGACCCCTAGTGGGGGAGAGTTAATTATTCATGGCGATAAGCGGAGAAGACTTGTGCCGATATGCACTTTTGCACGGGCACGTCGTTTCCTTGTTAGTAGTGGCATGGCTTTTCTTGCCCATGTTGTTGATACTCGTGATGAGCCACCATCCATTCATGAAATTCCGGTGGTGAATGAATTTGAAGACGTTTTTTCGGATGAGTTACCGGGTGTTCCGGCGGAAAGACAAGTTGAATTTCGCATTGAGTTAGTTCCGGGGGCTACCCCCATTGCTAAAACTCCTTATCGTTTAGTGCCGACGGAAATGCAAGAGTTGTTAAATCAAATTCAAGAATTGCTTGAAAAGGGTTTTATTCGACCGAGTTCCTCACCATGGGGTGCTCCGGTTTTATTTGTGAAGAAGAAAGACGGTAGTATGCGGATGTGCATCTATTATCGGGAGTTGAACAAAGTGACAATCAAGAATCGTTATCTATTGCCTCGGATTGACGATTTGTTTGACCAACTCTAAGGTGCAACGTATTTTTCTAAGATTGACCTACGGTCCGGCTATCATCAAGTGCGGGTCCATGAGGAAGACATAGAGAAAACAGCTTTTCGAACGCGTTACGGGCATTTTGAGTTTGTAGTTATGCCTTTTGGTCTTACGAATGCACCGGCGACGTTCATGGATCTTATGAACCGAGTGTGCCAACCTATGTTGGAAAAGTCGATAATTGTGTTCATTGACAACATACTTGTCTATTCTAAGAGTATGAAGGAACATGAGCACCATTTGCGTGAAGTGTTGAAGAAGTTGCGAAAGGAGAAATTGTATGCTAAGTTCTCAAAATGTGAATTTTGGCTAAGGGAAGTTCAATTCCTTGGCCATATTGTGAATCAATAAGGTATTCAAGTAGATCCAGGGAAGATGGAAACGGTGAAGAGTTGGAGACGACCGACTACGCCTACGGAAATCCGAAGTTTTCTCAGATTGGCAAGTTATTATCGTCGGTTTATCCAAGACTTTTCTAAGATTGCTTCTCCATTGACGAAATTGACAAGAAAGAATGCAAGATTTAATTGGGAGAACGAGTAAGAAATTGCTTTTCAATTGTTAAAAGAGAAGTTATGTCAAGCTCCGGTGTTAGTGTTGCCGGAAGGTGTAGAAGACATGACAATTTATTGTGATGCTTCTTTAAATGGGCTCGGGTGTTTTCTAATGCAAATGGGTAAAGTCATCGCTTATGCCTCTCGACAATTAAAGGAACATGAAACGAGATATCTGACTCATGATCTTGAGTTGGCGGCGGTTGTGCATGCGTTGAAAATTTGGTGCCATTACTTGTATGGTGTCAAGTGTACGATTTATTCGGATTACAAGAGTTTGAAGCATCTTTTCGATCAAAGAGATTTGAATTATCGTCAACGTAGGTGGATGGATGTAGTAAAAGATTATGATTGTGAAAAACTTTATCATCCAGGCAAGGCGAATGTGGTCGCGGATGCATTAAGTCGAAAGAGTCACCACCCGGCGTTACGATTCGAATTGTTACGTATGATTATTACTAACGATTTTCTTGAAAAACTTGGTGTGATTCAAATTGAAGCCTACGTTCACAACAAGCATGCGGAACAAATTGTTGGGCAATCAGAATTCATTACTATGGGTTCGCATGGTTTGTTGTCTTTTCAAGGAAGAGTGTGAGTGCCTAAGATGGCGGATTATTGACGAGTGCTACTTGATGAAGCACATAAGTCAAAGTATTCCATTCATCCGGGCGCGACGAAAATGTATCTCGATTTAAGAAAGGATTATTGGTGGCCGGGCATGAAACGTGATGTGGTTAAGTATGTTGAGCAATGTGTCACGTGTTTGCAAGTTAAAGCCGAACACCAAAAGCCATATGGTAAGTTACAACCATTAGAAATCTCGAAGTGGAAATGGGAGCACATTACCATGGATTTCATCACAAAGTTACCTAAGACGGCGAGAACCCAATTTGATTCGATTTGGGTGATAGTTGATCGATTGACGAAGAGTGCCTTGTTTCTTCCCATTCGGGAAGCGATATCGTCGGAGGCCTTGGCTAAGTTGTTCATTAAGAAAGTGGTGTCTAGACACGGGGTTCCTATATCTATTATTTCGGATCGAGATACCCGTTTCACATCTCGGTTTTGGGAAAAGTTTCATGAAGATATGGGCACACAATTGAAGTTGAGCACAGCGTATCATCCTCAAACGGACGGTCAAACCGAACGTACGAATAAAACTTTGGAGGATATGTTATGGGCGTATATTATTGATTTCGGTGGTAGTTGGGATGTGCACTTACCTTTGGTGGAATTCTCGTACAATAATAGTTATCATACTAGTATCGGGATGCCACCTTACGAGACACTTTATGGGCAGAGGTGCCGAACTCCGATTTGTTGGGGTGATGTTGGTCAAAAAGAAATCAGGAGTACCAATTTGGTCTTAGAAACGAATAGCAAGATTGATATGATTCGGGATCATTTGAAAAAGGCGCAAGATAGACAAAAGTCGTATGCTGACAAGCGTAGACGAATGATTGAATTTCAAGAAGGTGACATGGTGATGCTTAAGGTTTCGCCATGGAAGGGTATTATTCGATTTCGAAAACGAGGAAAGTTAGCTCCTCAGTTTATTGGTCTGTTTAAGATTTTAGCTCGTATTGGTGAAGTTGCGTATCATTTGGAATTATCCGAAGAGCTTGCGGGGATCCATAATACATTTCATTTTTCCCATCTCCGTAAGTGTCTTGCGGATGATTCTTCATGGGTACCATTAGACGAGATTGAGCTAAACAACAAGTTAGAGTATGTTGAGGATCCGATTACTATACTCGATGAAAAAGTAAAGAGGTTGAGACATAAAGAGGTGAGAACTTTTAAAGTTCAATGGAGTCATAGTAAAGGTTTCGAGTTTACATGGGAACCCAAGAGTTTGTATTGGTGTATCTTCCGGCTTGTCATGCAGCTTGGATCGAGAGGACACGCTCCGATTCAAGAGGGGGAGAGTTGTAACATCCCGTTTTCTTCATACGTGTCTTAAGTACTTATTTAATCGTTCGAACGTTTATATTTCGCTTGTTTATGTGAGTAAACGATATAAAGTGTTAACTCGATGTATACGAGATATATTCATATGTATATGTTTGAGAATGTATGCATGTATAAGTATATGCATGGGTTTTGATGGTGTTAAGTCATGTGAGACTTAAAGACGAAGTTTAAACGTGAGTAGGAAGCGTGAACGAGGTGTACAAGTCAAATAAATCATTGTTGATTTAAAATAGTCGAAATGGCCAGTTACAGGCCATTGTCGCGCCGCGGAGATCTTGGGCGCGCCGCGACAAACAAAGGAAATCAAAGTCAGGAGTGAATTAACACACGTCGAAAATCCAGTGTATTGCCGCGCCGCGACAAATGAGGTCGCGACGCGACAAAGCTGCAGATCTGATTCGTTTCTCCCATTTAAAAAGGGGTGGTCCAAGGGTATTTTCGTCTTTTTGCGTATGTATCTGATTGGAGCATTAACCTCAACCACTTATCTCATTTAATTCATTTCCTTTTTCCTTTTCTTTCCATTTTCTCTTCCAAAACATAAAACCCATTTGGATTAAAAGTGAGATTCGAAGGTGAAGACTTGTGATTCGATCTTTGGAGCAAATAGGAAATTTTTTTTCCTCGTTCTTAGCTACGACTTGATAGTATTGGTAAGTCTTAACTCTATGTTTTGAGTTTTAGTTAAATTATGGCTAGGGTTTGGTCATTTGAGTCTTGTGAGACCCATTTGGGAGTTAAATGGGTGAATTTGGGTAATATGGGTGAAAGGAAACCCTAATAGCTATAACCTAGGGTTTGGTCTTATGAATTGAGGTTGTAAGTGTCAAATGGTGTTGTTAGTCACTAACACACTTGTTTAATGTTGAAAGACTTGTAAATGGGTTAAGTGTGACATAAATTATGAGTCTAAGTGCTAAAATGGGTCAAATGGGTAATGGTTGACCTAATTGGGCGACATGGGTATGAAATACTCTAAGTTGTGTTAGTTAAGGTTAGTAGACTTTAAATCACTTTCTTTAGTGATTTAAGATGAGTCTTAGCTATTAATGGGCGGTTTTGGTGTAGTTGAGCCATTTAATGCAAATTGGGTCATTAAATGCTCAAGAGTGAGTATTGTGGTTAATTCCACTAGTCATGTATTGAATGTGTACTTATTGTATTAGGTACTTCACTTTGAAGCTTGTGGAGGTTTAAATCATCACCAAATCGTTAAAGTGAGTGGAATGATTATATGCATATGTATGTAATGTATTTATCTGTATGCTATGGTATGAACCAAAGAGTCGGTAGTGCCATAGTATGTGCGATCATGCTAGGACGTGAACCAAAGAGCCGGTAGCGTCATAGTACGTGTGTTGTAGTGTGAACTCTAACAACCCGTCCTAATCCTCCTGGACGAGGTCATCAACATTTGGTCCTATTGCGATGATCGACTCCAATTAATGTCCTTAAAATGAGCAAATGCACAGCGGAAGACTTAATTCATACCTGAGAATAAACATGCTTAAAAGTGTCAACCAAAAGGTTGGTGACTTCATAGGTTTATCGTAATAACAGTTATCAATAGTTTCAATAGACCACAAGATTTAATAATCATAAACATAATACACTCGCAAGTGTATGTAAAGCATTCTAAGTGGTTGAGAACTTGGTAACCATACTTAACATTTAATCAACGTCGCATATTCCCTTTATTATGAAATCTCTCTACACTGTACCAAGTGTAGTCACGAAACGAAGTACTGTGCAACTGTTGAATACTGGTCGTCCAGTCCGGTTGGGGTTGTCAGGCCCGATAGATCTATCAACAGAATTTGCGTTTACAATACCCATGTAAATAGTAGTTACCAAGCTATTAGGGAAGATATGCAGGGTGGTACAACTCAACGTAGAATATATTTTAAGTACTTGTGTCTATTTCGTAAACATTTATAAAAGCAGCGCATGTATTCTCAGCCCAAAAATATATATTGCAAAAGCAATTAAAAAGGGAGCAAATGAAACTCACATAATGTATTTGTAGTAAAAATACATAAGACGATATTGAACAATGCAGGGTTTGGCCTCGGATTCACGAACCTATATCAAGTATATATAGATTAACACGTATAGTATTAATTAACTAAGTTTATAATGTATTAAGATTAATTTTTACTTATATAATCATATTACTATCTATATTGTATAAATATTTATATATTATGTATTACTTAATAAAAATAATATTTTGTTTAAAAATACAAAACTATGTAATATTAGTATAGGTATTTAATAAATATATTTTATATAAATAATATTTGTTGTACTAATAATAAAAATATTACTAGTGATATTAATAATAATAATGATAGTGTTTATGAAAATAAAATGATAATTTTAGTAAATATGATAATTTTACTAATAATGATATTTTTAACAATAAGGATACTTCTAATAATAATAATAATAATAATAATAATAATAATAATAATAATAATAATAATAATAATAATAATAATAATAATAATAATAATAATAATAATAATAATAATATTAATATTAATAATAATAATAATAATATTAATAATAATAATAATAATAATAATAATATTAATAATAACAATAATAATAATAAATACAATAATAATAATATGTATACCTAGCATAAGTCTATTAAGATAATAGTCCAAGTATGTTTGAAAGGAGCCCAAGTTAATGGCCCATATGGATGTTTAATTGGATCCACAAGGCAGCCCACCAGACTCAAGTTTTCACAATAGCCCAGCCATCTTTAAAAAAATATGCAGTCGCCCAGCTTCGAACATGCGACCTCCTGCTTCCACGACCACACACACGCCTAAACCATTCTTCTGCTTCTCATTTTCTGTTACACTTTTTAATTTAAATTCATTTATCCTATAAATCGTATCTGATTCTTCTTCTTCTACAATTTAAGATCATAACATCACCATTATTATCATTTCACAATTCATGATCAACATCTTAATTGCTTAATATCACCATCCTAATAATCATCATCATTTAACAATCATTACTCACCCCGTCATCTTCTTCTTCATCGATCGTTCACCATCACGTAACTTTATCAACATGATATCATCTTTTTATAGTTATCATCTTCGTTTAGCATCATCGGTTATTAATCGAACAATGAGGCAGGAATTGAAACTTAGCTATAATTGTCTTATAGAATTGTTCGTGACACAGGTCCAATAACAAAAGAGCCCAACAATAATCAGGCCAAACATTCATGATCACTCTTAGCCCGTTAACAAGCCCAATTGTCGAGTGATCCTTTTATCTCAACAAATGATTCAGTAAAAAAAAAATTTAAACGTCATCTGGTATCTATCATCTCATCATCAACTTCGCCCTTCATGATCATATATCAACACTATGATCCTAATAATCATTACCTATATATCATCATCATCTTCCTTGTACTCCTTCGAAGGGAAAAGAAATAAATATATATATATACACCAAACGTTCGATGTTTACAAAACAACTGAGTGATGACCCGACGCAAATCTTCTCATTTTTAATCATCATCAATTGTTATTGCATCTTCAGTATCACGTCTTTGTTCACCATCTTCTTTATGCAATCATCATATCACATCATCATTATACCGTCACAGTGACATCATCTTCTTCATTATGATCATCACTGTTCATCATCACTTTCGCATGGGTCTTTGGTTTAAATCGTAACAGAAGCGTAGGTATAGCAGTAGTCACTTGGTTTAAACATTAAAGGTTGCAGCAGCTCTCGTTGATAGTGGTTTTAAATGGGTTTCCATAGTTTCTTGAGTGGGTTTGTGTTTTGGGTCGTGAAGATGGTGATGATGGTCGAGTTTAGAGGTGATGTAGTGATGGTGAACAAGTGGTGTAGGGTTTGATGGTGAAGGTAATTATCGATCCTCGGTGATGGTGGTTTGTGTACTCCCTCTTAAGCTCTCGATATGTATATATATATATATGTATATACATAATAATATTCCATAATATGTAATAATATAAATAAAAGATGTGGCAAGTTGTAGGTAACAATTCCAAGTCATGTGCAGATAACAAAAAGATAGCCTACACCTTAGCCTTTATTGTTTGTCAAGAATCCAAAAACTATCCCGTGATCTTTTTTTTTTATTTTTATTTTTTTTTATTTTATATCTTTGTAACACCTGTGATACAACAATGACTTTATATGTAAAATAAATATGGGACTACATGTATATTTTCTAAAGCGTTTAACTTATCATCAACTTTATGAATTTGTACGTTCAGAGTTCATAACACAAACCATAAATTTATTTAAATTAACTTTGTAATGTGATCATAATATAAAGGCTACATGTTTATAAAAAGAGATCTATCTTCTTTGACCGTAAGAGTGTACAACGTCCTCCGTTGTTAAATCAGGGGCGAATAAAAGTCTTCAGAAAAATCCCATTTTTTTAAATTAACTATATTTATTTATTTTGATCATTATGGTATAAAATTCAGTCATTAATTTAATAAATAAAAATTACATCAACTGTCCCTCTCATTTATGAGTAAAATATAAAAAGTGTTAATATTAAATAATTAGATCCTAAATATACTTTTAATAAACCTATAACTTATATAACTCATTTTCGGATCACCGTTTATTTTAAATTACATATCTTTGAATTTAACTTTCTTAATATCAATCGGAACATTAGACGAGTATTACAATCATTTAATATTTATTTTTAATATACTTTTCATTTATTTATTTATTTATTTTAATAATGATATCATATTTTATTTTTACTTTACATAGTTAATTTTAACAACAAATAATATCTTAAGTTATACTTCAAATTATTATTTATATCTATCTATATATTTAAACATATATGAATCCATTTACAAATAGTTGTTCGTGAATCGTCAGAGATAGTCAAAGGTTAAAGGAATTTATGAAAACAGTTCAAAAATTTTGAGACTCAATATTACAGACTTTACTTATCATGTCGAATTGATATTAAGATTAAGTTTAAATTTGGTCAAAAATTTCCGGGTCGTCACAGTACCTACCCGTTAAAAAAATTTCGTCCCGAAATTTGAGTGAGGTGGTCATGGCTAGCAATAAAAATGTTTCCATGACGAATATAAGTTGATAAATATAGTTTTATCATCATTGAGTAATATAGATAAAACAATTCGATTATTCGAAGCGTATAAGTGAAGTTATCACAAAAGAGTGAATTGAAGAAAGACATGTTTCATCATAACTTTTAACTAGTCATGGTTGAATTTCGGAATTCAAGGGATTCAAAAGTAAATCTTGAAAATCTATAAGATCTGATTCTTCGAGATTTAAGGAAATTAGGATCTCTTTAATTAAATGCAATGATCTGTCCCGATTACTACGTCTGATATTTCCATTATATATTTACCTTTTCTGTCCCATTAGTTTTTACCACTTCTATACCCAATTCCCAATTTCAAAAGATTGTGAAAATGCTTAATTCAGTTGTAATCCTTGTCCTTATCCTTATTATCGCAACATTCATTCTCCTTTTCCAATTACCACCGGAGGAATCTGTTTTCTTCTACTTCGCCCTTGGGGTTATAATGTTTTTAACTCTCCCGTGTCTTTATGTTGCGATAAACATTGATATACACGGTTTGTAATTTATGTGTTGTTATCGAGCTTTATAATCCCCTTATATTTTGAAGTTTCATACTTTTGTTTTCTCTTCCCGACTTTAAGTCAAGCGAATAATGGTCCAAAATTCGTAGATATGGAGTTTCGAGTGATTATAATGTTCTAAGCAGGAAGGAACGTGATAGCACGATTTGATTTTCAAATTTATCAACATCACGGAAGATAGAACCATCAAGAATACATTTTCTTGATATGTTCAGAAGTTAAGTAGAATGAAAGAGTTATGTAACATGGCACATGATGACGTTATGATCTGTGAATCATCACATTCCATTTAGAAACTCAGCATGACTTACTGTAATATAATTACGTTGGTCAAGTGTCATTATATTATACTAACTCATGCTCAAATTCTTAACACTTCTCCAGAATTCATTCATAATTTATACTTAGATTTTACAGAAGTTTCCAATATAATGGGGTACAGAAAACACGAAGAGGTAGATAATTTCAGACAAGAATATTTATGAAAATATCCTCAGAAATATCGAAGATATTTATGATGATATTTTGGAATTTCTAAGTTCGAAGGTTGATAAAAAAAAAAAATTTCGCAGGATTTTAACAGGACTTCGGAGCAAGATATTTTCTAAAGATTTCATCGGATCCAGAATTACCTGGATTCTTTGAATATAGGGTTTGGTCCTTGTATTTGTCCCTGGTCTTCTTCATGGTGTGCTTAATCCGATTTTCAGTACCAGATTTTCCATCGAGCGTTCCTAACACTTCCTTCTTTATCATCAACTTTTGGCCATTAAGACCATCTACAACATGTTGCTTCGTTAGCATTTTCAAAGTTAACAGATCTGGGTCATCGGTTATCAAACCAAGGTGGTTTCAGGAGAATTGTGTTTTTAAATTGATTAAACGCTGATGGTAGTATGGTGGAATATAAAAGGTTCTCTGGTAACAATAAATGAGCACGCATATATAATAAGGTTATAATAAGGTTGTTTCGAACGAAAAGTTGGAGTTGTCTTGCTGGAGCTGTGACAAAATTGGCTATCTTGAAAAGGGATTGTAAAGTTATTTTGGGTAACAACAACGCTAAAGGAATTAGCACAGCTACGTGTTAAACGTTTACTCAGTTTTCGAGAGTTTTTCAGGTGCATAACTATATTCATCAATCTTTTCTTCCATAGATGAAGTGTGGCTGGTTCATCCTCTCGATTGAGATGTTTTCAAGAATCATGAAAGGTTTGTACGTAGATTGTAATCGTCAAGATACAAATGAGGTTTAAGATGATATCAAGTGGCAAACTTGAAGAATTATTTAGTTTCATATGTTATAATCAATATTTTAATTCATTTTAATTGTCCAATGTTATTAGTCCACAGTCGATAGTCCACAGTTTACAATCTAATAATTCATATATAGTTTAATATATAATATTCGAATTAATTAATACGTATCGTGACCCGTGTACATGTCTCAGACTCGATCACAACTCAAAGTATATATATTATTTGAGAATCAACCTCAACCCTGTATAGAGAACTCGATCATTACTGCATATAGAGTGTCTATGGTGATTCCAAATAATATATATAGATGCGTCGATATGATATGTCAAAACCTTGTATACATGTCCCGATATTTAAAGTGCGTAAAATAAATAACAGAAATTAAATAACGATAAATAAAGTTGCGAGAATGTAAATTGCGATAATTAAATTGCGATAAATAAAATGTAATCAGTTAGCTAGGAACAGTTAGCGTGGATTCTTAACAAAATTTCTCATAGTTAATTTGTTTGTTTCTAACAAATTTTATTTTGTCCAATGTTTTCTTCTTTATGTCACTTGTTGGATTATGAGAAATCAAAATCCAAATATGAAATTGGATAAATATGGTTATTCTGTGGTGAACGGATACGTGTATCGGTAGATGTAAATAGAATAGTAAATGACTGTTGAATCAGATTCGAAGAATATACAGTGTAACTTATTAATGTGAAATCTAAATATTTCTAGGGTATTACCTACCCGTTAAAATATTTTCACCATTAACAGTTTGTACGAAAGAATTTTTAATTACAATCTTTATGAAAATATACTTACATATATATTCTCTTCAGATGTAATCATGGATTTAATGAGTTAATATAATATTAATCTCATTTAATTTTCGGTTTGAGCTAGAATAAATAATCTCTAAAACTTTTAGAAACCACATATTCTTCGTAGAATATTAATGAAGTTATGGATCAATAATTCATCGGTTGTCGTTGTTGATACTCCTTGGTATCTATGGTGCGTATGATGTTGATATTCGTGGGACAGATTGTGAATTTGAGGTGTGAGATGCGGATATTGCTGTTGCTGGATGGTGGTGGTACTGTTGATGTTACTGATGGTGGTACTGTTTATGCTGCTGGTGCTGCTGCTGGTGTTTGTAACCTTTGCACCATATTCTCCAAAGCCACTACCCGAGCGCGAAGCTCGTTGACTTCTTCTATTACACCGGGATGATTGTCAGTTCGGACGAGTGGATAAATATGATCCAGAATTTGATATAGTATATAATCGTGACGAGATACTCTAAAAATGAGAGAGAAAATGGTGTTTCGGACAGGTTCACCGGTAAGTGCTTCAGTTTCTTTGCCAAGAGGGCAATGTGGTGGTTGAAAAGGATCAACTTCTTCTTGTCTCCAATGATTAAGGAGGCTATGAACCCAGCCCCAATTCATCCAGAATAGATGATGGTTAATCGGTTGATCCATTCCGGATACACTGCTTTCGGAGTTTGAGTGAAAATCCATATCGGAATAGTTATCGGAATCCGACGGACTTGAACTGGTTGCGGAATTTATCTTGCACGGTTAGGTAAAGGATTTTATGAAATGATTTTCGGGTATCGGATGATATTCTAGTTACATAGAATATCTATGTATAGTACAGATGATCCCGTAGATTACGGAGGAAATTAAGGAGACATGTCAGATAAAGTCTACAGTAACATATACGCTAAGATCTGAATTTTCTCTCTACACTATTAATGCAATCAATGCAATAAGAAGTGTCTAGACTAAGAATGATAAGCAAGTAATTTCCTAAGGATGATAAGTAGATGATTTTCGACACAAAATGATAAGCAAAACTTTTGACATGCAGACACGGTCGAAGTCCAGACCCACTAATGCATCTAAACAACTATTGGTTAGACACACTAATGCAACACCTGGTTCGCTAAGACCACCGCTCTGATACCAACTCTAACAACCCGTCCTAATCCTCCTGGACGAGGTCATCAACATTTGGTCCTATTGCGATGATCGACTCCAATTAATGTCCTTAAAATGAGCAAATGCACAGCGGAAGACTTAATTCATACCTGAGAATAAACATGCTTAAAAGTGTCAACCAAAAGGTTGGTGACTTCATAGGTTTATCGTAATAACAGTTATCAATAGTTTCAATAGACCACAAGATTTAATAATCATAAACATAATACACTCGCAAGTGTATGTAAAGCATTCTAAGTGGTTGAGAACTTGGTAACCATACTTAACATTTAATCAACGTCGCATATTCCCTTTATTATGAAATCTCTCTACACTGTACCAAGTGTAGTCACGAAACGAAGTACTGTGCAACCGTTGAATACTGGTCGTCCAGTCCAGTTGGGGTTGTCAGGCCCGATAGATCTATCAACAGGATTCGCGTTTACAATACCCATGTAAATAGTAGTTACCAAGCTATTAGGGAAGATATGCAGGGTGGTACAACTCAACGTAGAATATATTTTAAGTACTTGTGTCTATTTCGTAAACATTTATAAAAGCAGCGCATGTATTCTCAGCCCAAAAATATATATTGCAAAAGCAATTAAAAAGGGAGCAAATGAAACTCACATAATGTATTTGTAGTAAAAATACATAAGACGATATTGAACAATGCAGGGTTTGGCCTCGGATTCACGAACCTATATCAAGTATATATAGATTAACACGTATAGTATTAATTAACTAAGTTTATAATGTATTAAGATTAATTTTTACTTATATAATCATATTACTATCTATATTGTATAAATATTTATATATTATGTATTACTTAATAAAAATAATATTTTGTTTAAAAATACAAAACTATGTAATATTAGTATAGGTATTTAATAAATATATTTTATATAAATAATATTTATTGTACTAATAATAAAAATATTACTAGTGATATTAATAATAATAATGATAGTGTTTATGAAAATAAAATGATAATTTTAGTAAATATGATAATTTTACTAATAATGATATTTTTAACAATAAGGATACTTCTAATAATAATAATAATAATAATAATAATAATAATAATAATAATAATAATAATAATAATAATAATAATAATAATAATAATAATAATAATAATAATAATAATAATAATAATAATAATAATAATAATAATAATAATAATAATAATAATAATAATAATAATAATAATAATAATAATAATAATAATAATAATAATAATAATAATAATAATAATAATAATAATAATAATAATAATAATAATATTAATAATAACAATAATAATAATAAATACAATAATAATAATATGTATACCTAGCATAAGTCTATTAAGATAATAGTCCAAGTATGTTTGAAAGGAGCCCAAGTTAATGGCCCATATGGATGTTTAATTGGATCCACAAGGCAGCCCACCAGACTCAAGTTTTCACAATAGCCCAGCCATCTTTAAAAAAATATGCAGTCGCCCAGCTTCGAACATGCGACCTCCTGCTTCCACGACCACACACACGCCTAAACCATTCTTCTGCTTCTCATTTTCTGTTACACTTTTTAATTTAAATTCATTTATCCTATAAATCGTATCTGATTCTTCTTCTTCTACAATTTAAGATCATAACATCACCATTATTATCATTTCACAATTCATGATCAACATCTTAATTGCTTAATATCACCATCCTAATAATCATCATCATTTAACAATCATTACTCACCCCGTCATCTTCTTCTTCATCGATCGTTCACCATCACGTAACTTTATCAACATGATATCATCTTTTTTTAGTTATCATCTTCGTTTAGCATCATCGGTTATTAATCGAACAATGAGGCAGGAATTGAAACTTAGCTGTAATTGTCTTATAGAATTGTTCGTGACACAGGTCCAATAACAAAAGAGCCCAACAATAATCAGGCCAAACATTCATGATCACTCTTAGCCCGTTAACAAGCCCAATTGTCGAGTGATCCTTTTATCTCAACAAATGATTCAGTAAAAAAAAAATTTAAACGTCATCTGGTATCTATCATCTCATCATCAACTTCGCCCTTCATGATCATATATCAACACTATGATCCTAATAATCATTACCTATATATCATCATCATCTTCCTTGTACTCCTTCGAAGGGAAAAGAAATAAATATATATATATATATACCAAACGTTCGATGTTTACAAAACAACTGAGTGATGACCCGACGTAAATCTTCTCATTTTTAATCATCATCAATTGTTATTGCATCTTCAGTATCACGTCTTTGTTCACCATCTTCTTTATGCAATCATCATATCACATCATCATTATACCATCACAGTGACATCATCTTCTTCATTATGATCATCACTGTTCATCATCACTTTCGCATGGGTCTTTGGTTTAAATCGTAACAGAAGCGTAGGTATAGCAGTAGTCACTTAGTTTAAACATTAAAGGTTGCAGCAGCTCTCGTTGATAGTGGTTTTAAATGGGTTTCCATAGTTTCTTGAGTGGGTTTGTGTTTTGGGTCGTGAAGATGGTGATGATGGTCGAGTTTAGAGGTGATGTAGTGATGGTGAACAAGTGGTGTAGGGTTCGATGGTGAAGGTAATTATCGATCCTCGGTGATGGTGGTTTGTGTACTCCCTCTTAAGCTCTCGATATGTATATATATATATACATAATAATATTCCATAATATGTAATAATATAAATAAAAGATGTGGCAAGTTGTAGGTAACAATTCCAAGTCATGTGCAGATAACAAAAAGATAGCCTACACCTTAGCCTTTATTGTTTGTCAAGAATCCAAAAACTATCCCGTGATCTTTTTTTTTATTTTTATTTTTTTTTTATTTTATATCTTTGTAACACCTGTGATACAACAATGACTTTATATGTAAAATAAATATGGGACTACATGTATATTTTCTAAAGCGTTTAACTTATCATCAACTTTATGAATTTATACGTTCAGAGTTCATAACACAAACCATAAATTTATTTAAATTAACTTTGTAATGTGATCATAATATAAAGGCTACATGTTTATAAAAAGAGATCTATCTTCTTTGACCGTAAGAGTGTACAACGTCCTCCGTTGTTAAATCAGGAGCGAATAAAAGTCTTCAGAAAAATCCCATTTTTTTAAATTAACTATATTTATTTATTTTGATCATTATGGTATAAAATTCAGTCATTAATTTAATAAATAAAAATTACATCAACTGTCCCTCTCATTTATGAGTAAAATATAAAAAGTGTTAATATTAAATAATTAGATCCTAAATATACTTTTAATAAACCTATAACTTATATAACTCATTTTCGGATCACCGTTTATTTTAAATTACATATCTTTGAATTTAACTTTCTTAATATCAATCGGAACATTAGACGAGTATTACAATCATTTAATATTTATTTTTAATATACTTTTCATTTATTTATTTATTTATTTTAATAATGATATCATATTTTATTTTTACTTTACATAGTTAATTTTAACAACAAATAATATCTTAAGTTATACTTCAAATTATTATTTATATCTATCTATATATTTAAACATATATGAATCCATTTACAAATAGTTGTTCGTGAATCGTCAGAGATAGTCAAAGGTTAAAGGAATTTATGAAAACAGTTCAAAAATTTTGAGACTCAATATTACAGACTTTACTTATCATGTCGAATTGATATTAAGATTAAGTTTAAATTTAAATTTGGTCAAAAATTTCCGGGTCGTCACATGAACCAAAGAGACGGTAGCACTATAGCATGATTTGTTAGGGTGTGAACCAAAGAGCCTGTAGCACCTTAGCGTTGTTAGAGTGTGAACCAAAGATCCGGTAGTACTCTAGCGTGAGTATGACTCGAGTTGTGATGTGAACCAAAGAGCCGGTAGCATCATGACAAATGCGTATGGTGTGAACCAAAGAGCCGGTAGCACCATGACGCGAGAATGGTTAACCATGGTTGTATATTGTTTTGTAGCATATTATATTATGTCGATTATATGTTATTGATTTCGCTAGTAGCGGTTTGTTGGAGATTATTAGCTTTATACTTGAGATGGTATGCCAATTGTATTGCTAGCGTGTATGCGGTATAGGTGTAAGTGATTGCAAGTAAGTATATATATATATATATATATATATATATATATATATATATATATATATATATATATATGAGTATAATTATTGCATTCACTAAGCTTTGCTTACCCTCTCGTTGTTTATCTTTTTAGATGCAGGTGCGGATAGGGGAAAAGGGGTTGTTGGGCACTAGGTGTCCTTTGATGATGTTTCGTTGGAGCTTTTGGAAGTTGGCCTAACGTTTTGGGTAGTTTAGTCCCAAACCATGCTCGAATTGTCGTTTGGATTATAAACTATCATTTGTTGTGGGTCGAACTTGTATTAAACTTAATCAATTGCCTTCGTGCCTTGTAAACATTTAAATTGTGGTACGTTTTAATTGGAACTTGTGGAATGGTTCACATATTTAATTGGCGCGTAAATGTGTATTATTTTAAAAAATATATATATTATCGTATGGAATACGGGTTGGGTTGTTTCATCGAAAAATAAAAGGTTGGAAAATAAAAATAAGAAAGAAAAGCGTCGAAACTCAAAAGTCTAAAAACTAAATATTAAAACTTACGTCTAAAGGTATTAAAGCTTAAAAGGAATTCTATATCCAAAACGGCAATAACTTAAAAAGTACTAAAATCTTAAAACGGTGTCGCAAAATTCTAAAGCACCTAAATCTTAGTCTAAAGAAAAAGTACTTAAGGGATTTTACGGCAAAGCCTAAAAATCTAGAAATAAAAATAACTACGGCAAAATACTAGATTAAAACTAAGTACGAACGAAAAACATATAAATTACGAATTAACGATAAAAATATACAAAATGTAAAAATAAGCTTAAAGTTATAAAAATACAATTTTTATAAAAATATTATTTTTATATTACTTATTTTATAAAAGTATCAATTTTATATATAAATAAAACTAATTAATAAACTAAAACTAAAACTAATAAAATATACTAAATAAATAAAACTAATTAATAAACTAAAATTAAAACTAATAAAATAAAATAAACTAATTATTTTAAAAATACAAAATAAAATAAACTAAAACTAATTAATAAAATAATTAACCCTAATTAGGTTAATAATAATAATAATAATAATTAATTAAAAACCCTAATTAGCATTAATTACGTATTAGGTTTGCTGCCAGAGCAGGCTCCGTGAGTGCGGATGTCTGCTGCCCAATATCTCCGCGAGTGTGGATTTTGCAGGTTCAGAAGAGATGCAGGCCAGAAATCGCAGGTTCAGTTTTAATTTTATTTTTTTATTTTATTTATATATATATATATTTTTTAATATATTTTTACAAAAATATCTTAAAAGCTTATATATTTTTTTATAGCGTTTTGCTTCGGCGTTGTTGAGAGTCCCCGGCAGCGGTGCCAAAAATACTTGATGTTAAAGCAGAGGGGTACGAAATAGTTATATTTTTATTGCGAAATACTATTAAATATGATACAATTTTACACAAGTTATTTATTTATTTATAAAGTGGATATACCTAAACCTTGCTATAACACTCATAGGTAGTGTACCTAATCATACAGTAGTGTAGTTTTTAGTAAGTCCGGTTCGTTCCACAGGGAGCTAGCCAAGTTTAACGCTATATTTTTAAACTATATATATATATATATATATATATATATATATATATATATATATATATATATATATATATATATATATATATATATATATATATATATATATATATATATATATATATATATATATATATATATATAAGTTGTGTTATTATTATTATTATAAAAAGGGGGTTTTTACCGTTTAATGGCCGGTTTGTCGATTTTAAAACTTAAGTCACGATTAAAACCTAATGTAAAATATTAAATATACAAATAACTTAATTTAAAGCGTAAAGTAAATAACGATAATAAAAGTGAAATAATTTAAAGTGCGATAAATAAAATGACGATAAATAAAATTGCGATAATTAAAAATGCGATAAGATATAAAATAAAGGAATTATGCTTATTTAAACTTTCGTAATCATGATGTTCGACATGTTGATTTTAATTTATTACCATGGGTTAATTGTTCTTTGTCCTGGATTATTCGATATGTCCATACGGTTTTGTCCATAATAGTCCATCAGTCATAAACATAAAGTGCGAGACTCTTCGTCAAATTATCCTTATACCCGAAGTCAAATATTCCAACTAATTGGGGATTTAAACTGTAACAAGGTCTTAATACTTTGTTTAATGAATACACCAGGTTATCGACTGCGTGTAGTCCAAGGTTTTACTACTTTTTTAACAATTACACCAATTACCTTTAAATGTAATCCACCCCTGTTTTAATGAGTCCATTAACTATTAATCCATCCCCGTGTCCGGTCAACTGAACAATTATTGGTATTTATAGATATCCCGCCCACCGTACCCGATTAAGCGTATGTGGTTATATATAGATACGTCAAATTGTAACCTTTATATTAAATTAACAAGGTATCGTTTAGTTAATATAAAGCCCATTAATAGCCCATAGTCTAATTTCCACAAGTGTCGCTCTTTTGTCCAAACCCCAATTATGGTCCAAAGCCCAATTACCCAATCTTTAATATTTAGCCCAACATCACGATTACTTCGGGTTAAATAAGCATAATAATAACTTAGCTACGAGACATTAATTTAAAAAGGTTGAATATAACTTACAATGAGTATTAATTGCGTAGTGTTACACGAACAGAATTTCGACTTACACACTTACAACATTCGCCACTATAACCTTATTATTATTAAACTTAAATTAAAATTAAAATTATAAAATATAAATATATTTTTACGTATATAGAAAAGAAAGAAAAGGGGTAATGAATCGATCAGAATGCGTGGCCTTTTATAGGCCCACGTTTCACTGTTGATCTCCGCGAGTGCGGATGTTTTCTTCATCAAAGCTCCGCGAGTGCGGAGGTCTGGAATCCAACTCATAGATTAAATCCAAAACGTGGGCTGCGTATAATTATAATATATAATAATATATATAATTAATTATATATTATATTATATTCTTGTGCATAGTTGACTTGTAATTTTTGGTCCGTTGGGTCGCGCGCTGAAAGTTGGTTCATGTCTCGGTTCCGAATTTTAGAACGCCTTTTCGTACAATTTAATATCTTGTACTTTGTGTTTCACGGCTTGTACTCTTGTAATTTTTAGACATTTCTCATCAATAATTTGAACCACTTGGATTATACTTTGTACTTTTTAGCTTTTTGGTTATTTGCATCTTCAATTCGTCGAATCTGTCTTTTGTCTTCACCTTTTATTATTTAAACGATTATCACTTGTAAATAGAACAATTGCAACTAAAAGCTTGTCTTTCTTGAAGGATAATGCTATGAAATATGTGTTCGTTTTTAGCATTATCAATTACTTCGGCTTAGATAAGCATAATAATAACTTAGCTACGAGACATTAATTTAAAAAGGTTGAACATAACTTACAATGAGTATTAATCGTGTAGTGTTACACGGACAGAATTTCGACTTACAAACTTACAACATTCGCTACCATAACCTTATTATTATTAACTTAATATTAAAATTATAATTATAAAATATAAATATAAATATATTGAGAGAGTATGATGATAGATGGATATTTTGTGTAAAAATTCGTCAACCAAGCACTTCAATTTATAGGACCTGACCTGCTACAGTGACTCATGCGACCGCATGACATTCCTTCTTCCTGGCCATGCGATCGCATGGCCAGCTGTACCAGCTCACATTGTCAACTAAAACGTGGGCTGCTGAGTTTATTTAATATATAATATAATATATATAATTTTATATAATTATATATATATATTATATTATATTCTTGTGCCTAGTTAACTAGTAATTTTAGGTCCGTTGCGTTGCGCGTTGATAGTTGGTTCATGTCCCGGTTCTGGATTTTCGAACGTCCTTGCGTACTATTTAATATCTTGTACTTTACATTTCGCGGCTCGTACTCTTGTAATTTCTAGACGTTTCTCATCAATAAATTGAACCACTTGGATTGTACTTTGTAATTTTTATCTTTTTGGTCATTTGCTTCTTCAAATCGTGGAATCTGCCTTTTGTCTTCACCTTTTATTATTTAAACGAATATCACTTGTAAATAGAACAATTGCAACTAAAAGCTTATCTTACTTGAAGGATAATGCTATGAAATGTATGTTCATTTTTAGCATTATCAATGTCCATGGGCTTACGAAGCTCGGAGCTCGGCCATTGAGTTTTATGTATATGTCCATGGGCTTACGACGCTCGGAGCTCGCCCATGGACTTTATTGTATATGTCCATGGGCTTACGATGCTTGGAGCTCGGCCATGGACTTTTTTGTATATGTCCATGGGCTTACGAGACTCGGAGCTCAGCTATGGACTTTTATGTATATGTCCATGGGCTTACGACGCTCAGAGCTCGGCCATGGACTCTTTCGTATATGTCCATGGGCTTACGAAGCTCGGAGCTCGGCCATGGATTATTATGGTTTGTGTTCATGGGCTTACGAGGCTCGAAGTTCGACCATTGACTTTTATGTACATGTCTATGGGCTTACGAAGCTCGGAGCTCGGCCATGGACTTTTTTGTATATGTCCATGGGCTTACGAAGCTCGGAGCTCGACTATGGACTTTTATGTATATGTCCATGGGCTTACGAAGCTTGAAGATCGGCCATGGACTTTTTTGTATATGTCCATGGGCTTACGAGACTCGGAGCTCGGCCATGGAGTTTTATGTATATGTCCATGGGCTTACGATGCTCGGAGCTCGGCCATGAACTTTTTTGTATATGTCCATAGGCTTATGAAACTTGGAGCTCGACCATGGACTTTTTTGTATATGTCCTTGGTCTTACGAGGCTCGGAGCTCGACTATGGACTTTTATGTATATGTCCATGGGCTTACGATGCTCGGAGCTTGGCCATGGACTCTTTCTTGTATGTCCATAGGCTTACGAAGCTCGGCCATGGATTATTTTGTTTATGTCCATGGGCTTACGAGGCTCGGAGCTCGGCCATAGACTTTTATGTATATGTCCATGGGCTTACGAAGCTTGGAGCTCGGCCATGGACTTTTTTGTATATGTCCATGGGCTTACGAGGCTCGGAGCTTGGCCATGGACTTTTATGTATATGTCTATGGGCTTAAGAAGCTTGGAGCTCGGCCATGGATTATTTTGTTTATGTCCATGGTCTTACGAAGCTCGGAACTCGGCCATGGACTTTTATGTATATGTCCATGGGCTTACGAAGCTCGGAGCTCAGCCATGGACTTTTTTTTTATATATGTCCATGGGCTTACGACGCTCGGATCGGCCATGGACTTTTTTTTGTATATGTCCATGGGCTTACGAAGCTCGGAGCTCGGCCATGGACCTTTATGTATATGTCCATGGGCTTACGAAGCTCGGAGCTCGGCCATGGACCTTTTTGTATATGTCCATGGGCTTACGAGGCTCGGAGCTCGGCCATGGACTTTTATGTATATGTCCATGGGCTTACGAGGCTCGGAGCTCGACCATAGATTATTTTGTTTATGTCCATGGGCTTACGAGGCTCAGAGCTCGGCCATGGACTTTTTGGTATATGTCCATAGGCTTACGACGCTCGAATCGGCCATGGACTTTTTTTTGTATATGTCCATGGGCTTACGAAGCTCGGAGCTCGGCCATGGACTTTTTTGTATATGTCCATGGGCTAACGTGGCTCGGAGCTCGGCCATGGACTTTTATGTATATGTCCATGGGCTTACGAAGCTCGGAGCTCGGCCATGGACTTTTTTTATCATAGGAAGCCATTGCGTTTTTACAAGTATTCGAGGCATTCCCTTAGGAATCCTTTGTAGATTTGTAAATAGCTTAGGCATTCCTCTTGGGAATTCTCCGTAATAGCTTTGGTGTATGTAACACCCCAGCTTAACATGACCACAATATTGTCCGCTTTGCCCGCAGGCGCACGGATTTTTCTTGGCGACTACACACGAGAAGCACTTTTCCAGGAGGTCACCCATCATGGTAGTACTCTCGTCCGAGCACGCTCATACTCGCACACCCGCTCTGCCTGTGGTCCCAAAACGCGTTGTGTCATTTAAGCGTGAGTATTACCTTATAATCCCATGATCACTCATGTCCATGGACGATGTGGGATTTGCCTAGGGTGTTACATTCACCCCCCCTCAGGGACTCATCATCCTCGACGAGGTTTGCCCCACCACCCCCAACGGCACATGAGTGGCTCGGATACATTTTGTAACACCCCAGCTTAACATTACCACAATATTGTCCGCTTTGCCCGCAGGCGCACGACTTTTTCTTGGCGACCACACACGAGAAGCACTTTCCCAGGAGGTCACCCATCCTGGTAGTACTCTCGTCCGAGCACGCTTAACCACAACGTACTCGCTCACCCGCTCTGCCTGTGTTCCCAAAACGCGTTGTGTCATTTAAGCGTGAGTATTACCTTATAATCTCATGATCACTCATGTCCATGGACGATGTGGGATTTGCCTAGGGTGTTACACTGACTTTTTCCATTAACTTTCCATTAAAAACTTAACAACCATTTGTTAGATTCAATGATTTTTCCACTCCATTTTTTTTTAGAATATACTAGTTATAAATTAAACACTGCGATTAGTGAAAACGGAAAAAAAATATTTTTAGACAACAAAGTGTATGATTATTAATTTAAATAAATGATTGGAATTAAATATAAATGGTTTCGAACAATATATATATATATAGATGTATTTTTTTATAAATATAAAATTTACAAATTATTGAATCATATTAAGATAGGATACATTGGATTTTAACTAACGGATAAAAACTTAATTATCACCCTTGACTATATATTATATCTATATTTTCTTACTATTAAACCCGTGACTACTAAAATTATAACCCGTGTTTATTTAATTATTACACCCGTGATATATCTATACCCGTGACTACACACTAATACTCGTGTTTACCTAACTTAAACCCATGACTCTATCTTATCTATATTATATCATTATCCAATTCATTTCATTTCATTTATCATAACACACACCGACACTTCAAACCTCAACAACACCCATATACTATTCATCATCATCATCGATCTTCAAACCTCAAGAACACCTTCAATACTTGCTTGATCATAAAATCGTTTACATATTCGGATTCCTCTCGAAGAGCTCTACACATCCATACCAACAATTTCTTGATTAGAGTAAGTTTTAAAAACTCTAATTTTTGGGTTTTCATGTTTTTGTTACATTTTAGGGTAGATATAGTGTCAAGTGCTCAACTCCTTTTATGTATGCATGATAGTATTTGTTAATTTGATCGTTTGATGACTTTTTGATGAATCACGAATTTGTTTTGTGTGAGGTCAGAAACTTGAACTTGTTAAATGTATAATATTATGAGATAATCAGAATCCTCTTGAAAAACTAATAAGTTTGGGCTTTGGAATTTTGAATTTTCGTTACCGTATGCTCATGTTATGCTTAATTGAAGTTTTAACTCTTTTTTATGAATGATCACGTTTTTGATTAATATGCTGCTGATATGAACATGATGTTTTCAGTTTATGAAATGTTTATAAATGAAATCCTTGTGAAAAATTAATAAGTTTGCTCTTTTGGATAGCATGTTTTCGTTACGTATTGCTCATGTTATGATTAATTGATTTTGGTTTAAAAATTCGTAATTGAAACTGAGAATCTGGAAAAGTATGCAATATATTCAGGTCTTGAGAGGTACATAGTTGTATTCTAAAAGGACCCGTTCATATACATTATAAACGATTCACAATAGTTGATTTCATTGCGAGGTACTTGACCTCTATATGATACATTTTACAAACATTGCATTTGTTTTTAAAAGACAAACTTTCATTTACATCGAAAGTTGACGGCATGCATACCCTTTCATAATATATCCATCTATAATTGACTTAATAATAATCTTGATGAACTCGACGACTCGAATGCAACGTCTTTTGAAATATGTCATGAATGACTCCAAGTAATGTCTCTAATATGAGCTAATGCACAGCGCAAGATTTCTTTCATACCTGAGAATAAACATGCTTTCAAGTGTCAACCAAAAGGTTGGTGAGTTCATAAGTGTATCATAAAACAATAAAATTCATCATTTTGATAGACCACAAGATTTAAATGCTGCATGGTACAAATGGGCCCGAATCCTATACCCACATGTAATGTACAAGTTATATCTTTTAAATACAGTACACCTTTCTCGTGTACGAAATCATCTTTCATAAATCTTAGTAACCGTACACATATCTCGTGCACAAAAATAACATACACATAACCTGTGTATTGAAATGTCCTGTTCTTATTGATTAAAAACGTTCCATATTAATTGATTTCGTTGCAAGGTTTTGACCTCTATATGAGACGTTTTTCAAAGACTGCATTTATTTTAAAACAAACCATAACCTTTATTTCATCAATAAAGGTTTAAAAAGCTTTACGTAGATTATCAAATAATGATAATCTAAAATATCCTGTTTACACATGACCATTACATAATGGTTTACAATACAAATATGTTACAACAAAATAAGTTTCTTGAATGCAGTTTTTACACAATATCATACAAGCATGGACTCCAAATCTCGTCCTTATTTAAGTATGCGACAGCGGAAGCTCTTAATAATCACCTGAGAATAAACATGCTTAAAACGTCAACAAAAATGTTGGTGAGTTATAGGTTTAACCTATATATATCAAATCATAATAATAGACCACAAGATTTCAAATTTCAATACACATCCCATACATAGAGATAAAAATCATTCATATGGTGAACACCTGGTAACCGACATTAACAAGACGCATATATAAGAATATCCCCATCATTCCGGGACACCCTTCGGATATGATATAAATTTTGAAGTACTAAAGCATCCGGTACTTTGGATGGGGTTTGTTAGACCCAATAGATCTATCTTTACGATTCGCGTCAATTAGGGTGTCTGTTCCCTAATTCTTAGATTACCCGACTTAATAAAAAGGGGCATATTCGATTTCGATAATTCAACCATAGAATGTAGTTTCACGTACTTGTGTCTATTTTGTAAATCATTTATAAAACCTGCATGTATTCTCATCCCAAAAATATTAGATTTTAAAAGTGGGACTATAACTCACTTTCACAGATTTTTACTTCGTCGGGAAGTAAGACTTGGCCACTGGTTGATTCACGAACCTATAACAATATATACATATATATCAAAGTATGTTCAAAATATATTTACAACACTTTTAATATATTTTGATGTTTTAAGTTTATTAAATCAGTTGTCCTCGTTAGTAACCTACAACTAGTTGTCCACAGTTAGATGTATAGAAATAAATCGATAAATATTATCTTAAATCAATCCACGACCCAGTGTACACGTATCTCAGTATTGATCACAACTCAAACTATATATATTTTGGAATCAACCTCAACCCTGTATAGCTAACTCCAACATTCACATATAGAGTGTCTATGGTTGTTCCGAAATATATATAGATGTGTCGACATGATAGGTCGAAACATTGTATACGTGTCTATGGTATCTCAAGATTACATAATATACAATACAAGTTGATTAAGTTATGGTTGGAATAGATTTGTTACCAATTTTCACGTAGCTAAAATGAGAAAAATTATCCAATCTTGTTTTACCCATAACTTCTTCATTTTAAATCCGTTTTGAGTGAATCAAATTGCTATGGTTTCATATTGAACTCTACTTTATGAATCTAAACAGAAAAAGTATAGGTTTATAGTCGGAAAAATAAGTTACAAGTCATTTTTGTAAAGGTAGTCATTTCAGTCGAAAGAACGACGTCTAGATGACCATTTTAGAAAACATACTTCCACTTTGAGTTTAACCATAATTTTTGGATATAGTTTCATGTTCAAAATAATAATCATTTTCTCAGAATAACAACTTTTAAATCAAAGTTTATCATAGTTTTTAATTAACTAACCCAAAACAGCCCGCGGTGTTACTACGACGGCGTAAATCCGGTTTACGGTGTTTTTTCGTGTTTCCAGGTTTTAAATCATTAAGTTAGCATATCATATAGATATAGAACATGTGTTTAGTTGATTTTAAAAGTCAAGTTAGAAGGATTAACTTTTGTTTGCGAACAAGTTTAGAATTAACTAAACTATGTTCTAGTGATTACAAGTTTAAACCTTCGAATAAGATAGCTTTATATGTATGAATTGAATGATGTTATGAACATCATTACTACCTTAAGTTCCTTGGATAAACCTACTGGAAAAGAGAAAAATGGATCTAGCTTCAACGGATCCTTGGATGGCTCGAAGTTCTTGAAGCAGAATCATGACACGAAAACAAGTTCAAGTAAGATCATCACTTGAAATAAGATTGTTATAGTTATAGAAATTGAACCAAAGTTTGAATATGATTATTACCTTATATTAGAATGATAACCTACTGTAAGAAACAAAGATTTCTTGAGGTTGGATGATCACCTTACAAGATTGGAAGTGAGCTAGCAAACTTGAAAGTATTCTTGATTTTATGTAACTAGAACTTGTAGAATATATGAAGAACACTTAGAACTTGAAGATAGAACTTGAGAGAGATCAATTAGATGAAGAAAATTGAAGAATGAAAGTGTTTGTAGGTGTTTTTGGTCGTTGGTGTATGGATTAGATATAAAGGATATGTAATTTTTTTTTCATGTAAATAAATCATGAATGATTACTCATATTTTTGTAATTTTATGAGATATTTCATGCTAGTTGCCAAATGATGGTTCCCACATGTGTTAGGTGACTCAAATGGGCTGCTAAGAGCTGATCATTGGAGTGTATATACCAATAGTACATACATCTAAAAGCTATGTATTGTACGAGTACGAATACGGGTGCATACGAGTAGAATCGTTGATGAAACTGAACGAGGATGTAATTGTAAGCATTTTTTTTAAGTAGAAGTATTTTGATAAGTGTATTGAAGTCCTTCAAAAGTGTATAAATACATATTAAAACACTACATGTATATACATTTTAACTGAGTCGTTAAGTCATCGTTAGTCGTTACATGTAAGTGTTGTTTTGAAACCTTTAGGTTAACGATCTTGTTAAATGTTGTTAACCCAATGTTTATAATATCAAATGAGATTTTAAATTATTATATTATCATGTATGAATATCTCTTAATATGATATATATACATTAAATGTCTTTACAACGATAATCGTTACATATATGTCTCGTTTAAAAATCATTAAGTTAGTAGTCTTGTTTTTACATATGTAGTTCATTGTTAATATACTTAATGATATGTTTACTTATCATAGTATCATGTTAACTATATATATATCCATATATATGTCATCATATAGTTTTTACAAGTTTTAACGTTCGTGAATCACCGGTCAACTTGGGTGGTCAATTGTCTATATGAAACATATTTCAATTAATCAAGTATTAACAAGTTTGATTGCTTAACATGTTGGAAACATTTAATCATGTAAATATCAATCTCAATTAATATATATAAACATGGAAAAGTTCGGGTCACTACAGTACCTACCCGTTAAATAAATTTTGTCTCGAAATTTTAAGCTGTTGAAGGTGTTGACGAATCTTCTGGAAATAGATGCGGGTATTTCTTCTTCATCTGATCTTCACGCTCCCAGGTGAACTCAGGTCCTCTACGAGCATTCCATCGAACCTTAACAATTGGTATCTTGTTTTGCTTAAGTCTTTTAACCTTCGATGAATTGAAGTTTTTCGTTGATTTGGATTTCATCTAACGGAATAGTGAGATCTTATTTAGCAAAACATTTATTCAAATTCGAGACGTGGAAAGTGTTATGTACAACCGCGAGTTGTTGAGGTAACTCAAGTCGGTAAGCTACTGGTCCGACACGATCAATAATCTTGAATGGTCCAATATACCTTGGATTTAATTTCCCTCGTTTACCAAATCGAACAACGCCTTTCCAAGGTGCAACTTTAAGCATGACCATCTCTCCAATTTCAAATTCTATATCTTTTCTTTTAATGTCAGCGTAGCTCTTTTGTCGACTTTGGGCGGTTTACAACCGTTGTTGAATTTGGATGATCTTCTCGGTAGTTTCTTGTATAATCTCCGGACCCGTAATCTGTCTATCCCCCACTTCACTCCAACAAATCGGAGACCTACACTTTCTACCATAAAGTGCTTCAAACGGCGCCATCTCAATGCTTGAATGGTAGCTGTTGTTGTAGGAAAATTCTGCTAACGGTAGATGTCGATCCCAACTGTTTCCGAAATCAATAACACATGCTCGTAGCATGTCTTCAAGCGTTTGTATCGTCCTTTCGCAGTACTCATGTCTAGACGAGTTCCTAATGCTTGCTGTAATGTCTGCCAGAATCTTGAAATAAATCTGCCATCCCTATCAGAGATAATAGAGATTGGTATTCCATGTCTGAAGATGACTTCCTTCAAATACAGTCGTGCTAATTTCTCCATCTTGTCATCTTCTCTTATTGGCAGGAAGTGTGCTGATTTGGTGAGACGATCAACTATTACCCAAATAGTATCAAAACCACTTGCAGTCCTTGGCAATTTAGTGATGAAACCCATGGTAATGTTTTCCCATTTCCATTCTGGGATTTCGGGTTGTTGAAGTAGACCTGATGGTTTCTGATGCTCAGCTTTGACCTTAGAACACGTCAAACATTCTCCTACATATTTAGCAACATCGGCTTTCATACCCGGCCACCAAAAATGTTTCTTGAGATCCTTGTACATCTTCCCCGTTTCAGGATGTATTGAGTATCTGGTTTTATGAGCTTCTCTAAGTACCATTTCTCTCATATCTCCAAATTTTGGTACCCAAATCCTTTCAGCCCTATACCGGGTTCCGTCTTCCCGAATATTAAGATGCTTCTCCGATCCTTTGGGTATTTCATCCTTTAAATTTCCCTCTTTTAAAACTCCTTGTTGAGCCTCCTTTATTTGAGTAGTAAGGTTATTATGAATCATTATATTCATAGATTTTACTCGAATGGGTTCTCTATCCTTCCTGCTCAAGGCATCGGCTACCACATTTGCCTTCCCCGGGTGGTAACGAATCTCAAAGTCGTAATCATTCAACAATTCAATCCACCTACGCTGCCTCATATTCAGTTGTTTCTGATTAAATATGTGTTGAAGACTTTTGTGATCGGTATATATAATACTTTTGACCCCATATAAGTAGTGCCTCCAAGTCTTTAATGCAAAAACAACCGCGCCTAATTCCAAATCATGCGTCGTATAATTTTGTTCGTGAATCTTCAATTGTCTAGACGCATAAGCAATCACCTTCGTTCGTTGCATTAATACACAACCGAGACCTTGCTTTGATGCGTCACAATAAATCACAAAATCATCATTCCCTTCAGGCAATGACAATATAGGTGCCGTAGTTAGCTTTTTCTTCAATAACTGAAACGCTTTCTCTTGTTCATCATTCCATTCAAATTTCTTCCCTTTATTCGTTAATGCAGTCAAGGGTTTTGCTATTCTGGAAAAGTCTTGGATGAACCTTCTGTAGTAACCAGCTAGTCCTAAAAACTGGCGTATGTGTTTCGGAGTTTTCGGGGTTTCCCACTTTTCAACAGTTTCTATCTTTGCCAGATCCACCTTAATACCTTCTTTGTTCACTATGTGACCGAGGAATTGAACTTCTTCTAACCAAAATGCACACTTTGAAAACTTAGCGTACAATTCTTCCTTCCTCAATACTTCTAACACCTTTCTCAAATGTTCACCGTGTTCTTGGTCATTCTTTGAGTAAATAAGTATGTCATCAATGAAAACAATGACAAACTTATCAAGGTATGGTCCACACACTCGGTTCATAAGGTCCATGAACACAGCTGGTGCATTAGTTAAACCAAACGGCATGACCATAAACTCGTAATGACCGTAACGTGTTCTGAAAGCAGTCTTTGGAATATCATCTTCTTTCACCCGCATTTGATGATACCCGGAACGTAAGTCAATCTTTGAATAAACAGACGAGCCTTGTAGTTGATCAAATAAGTCGTCGATTCTCGGTAGTGGGTAGCGGTTCTTGATGGTAAGTTTGTTCAACTCTCGGTAGTCGATACACAACCTGAATGTACCATCTTTCTTCTTGACAAACAAAACAGGAGCTCCCCACGGTGATATGCTTGGTCGAATGAAACCACGCTCTAAAAGTTCTTGTAATTGGCTTTTGAGTTCTTTCATCTCGCTGGGTGCGAGTCTGTAAGGAGCACGAGCTATTGGTGCAGCTCCTGGTACAAGATCTATTTGAAATTCAACGGATCGATGTGGGGGTAATCCCGGTAATTCTTTCGGAAATACATCAGGAAATTCTTTTGCAATGGGAACATCATTGATGCTCTTTTCTTCAGTTTGTACTTTCTCGACGTGTGCTAGAACAGCATAGCAACCTTTTCTTATTAGTTTTTGTGCCTTCAAATTACTAATAAGATGTAGCTTCGTGTTGCCCTTTTCTCCGTGCACCATTAAGGGTTTTCCTTTTTCTCGTATAATGCGAATTGCATTTTTGTAACAAACGATCTCTGCTTTCACTTCTTTCAACCAGTCCATACCGATTATCACATCAAAACTCCCTAACTCTACTGGTATCAAATCAATCTTAAATGTTTCGCTAACCAGTTTAATTTCTCGATTCCGACATATATTATCTGCTGAAATTAATTTACCATTTGCTAATTCGAGTAACAATTTACTATCCAAAGGCGTCAATGGACAACTTAATTTAGCACAAAAATCTCTACTCATATAGCTTCTATCCGCACCCGAATCAAATAAAACGTAAGCAGATTTATTGTCAAAAAAGAAACGTACCCGTAACAAGCTCCGGGTCTTCCTGTGCCTCTGCCGCATTAATATTGAAAACTCTTCCGCGGCCTTGTCCATTCGTGTTCTCCTGGTTCGGGCAATTTCTAATAATGTGGCCCAGTTTTCCACATTTATAACAAACTACATTGGCATAACATGCTCCGACACTACTTGCTCCGCCATTACTCGTTCCGACACCATTTGTTCCTTTCGTTCTATTAACCCCTGGTCTGTAGACCTCACACTTCACCGCGCTATGACCATTTCTTTTACACTTGTTGCAAAATTTGGTGCAGAACCCCGAGTGATACTTTTCACACCTTTGGCATAGCTGCTTCTGATTGTTGTTGTTGTTGCGGTTATTATTGTTGTTGGGATTATTGTTGTTGTTGTTGTTGTTGTTGTTGTTGTTGTTGTTGTTGTTGTTGTTGTTGTTGTTGTTGTTGGGCCGTTTGTTGTAGTTGCGATTGATGTTGTGATTGTTGGGATAATTGTTGCGATTATTGTTGTAATTGCTGTTGTTGTTGTATTGGTGATTCTTATCACTGTTTTCCTCCCACTTTCTTTTGACTTGCTTCACATTGGCCTCTTCAGCAGTCTGTTCCTTAATTCTTTCTTCAATCTGGTTCACTAGTTTGTGAGCCATTCTACATGCCTGTTGTATGGAGGCGGGCTCGTGTGAACTTATATCTTCTTGGATTCTTTCCGGTAATCCTTTCACAAATGCGTCGATCTTCTCTTCCTCATCTTCGAATACTCCCGGACACAATAGGCACAATTCTGTGAATCGTCTTTCGTACGTGGTAATATCAAATCCTTGGGTTCGTAACCCTCTAAGTTCTGTCTTGAGCTTATTGACCTCGGTTCTGGGACGGTACTTCTCGTTCATCAAGTGCTTGAATGCTGACCACGGTAGTGCGTACGCATCGTCTTGTCCCACTTGCTCTAGATAGGTATTCCACCATGTTAACGCAGAACCTGTGAAGGTATGCGTAGCGTACTTCACTTTGTCCTCTTCAGTACACTTACTTATGGCAAACACTGATTCGACATTCTCGGTCCACCATTTCAATCCGATCGGTCCTTCGGTTCCATCAAATTCCAAAGGTTTGCAGGCAGTGAATTCTTTGTAGGTGCATCCTACACGATTTCCTGTACTGCTAGATCCAAGGTTATTGTTGGTATGTAGCGCAGCCTGTACTGCGGCTATGTTTGAAGCTAGAAAAGTACGGAATTCCTCTTCATTCATATTCACGGTGTGTCGAGTAGTCGGTGCCATTTCCTTCAAAATAGTCAAATGGAACAAGTTAATCATACAGAATATTAAGAGTAGTTAATAGTATTTTGTAGCATAATATGAACTCATTTATAAAAGCTTTTTCTTCATATTAGCATTTTATAAGTTTAAATTCGGGGAGTACCTACCCGTTAAGTTCATACTTAGTAGCTAATATACAATTCAACTACTACAATTCTATATGAAAAACTGATTATAATAATATTTCGCATTCAAACTTTTACACAATATTTTACAAACTTACAATACCGCTTATTTTACATATAGCATGAAATATAGCACACAATAAATTTGATACAAGATGGTTGTGAAGATAATTCTAGCTAGTACACAAGTCGTTCAGCAAAGGCAATAAAGACACGTAATTCATACGTCCAGAAACAAGTCATGCATTCTGGTTTTACTAGGATTACTTCCCATCCTTGGTCTTGTGGAACATAACCGTTATGGCCGTTGATAAGACAGCGTGTTGTAACGTCGTCAAAGGGACGAGGGTTACGTAATGTCCAACAGTCCCGTAACAATCTAAAAACCTCATTTCTTACCCCAATTACCGAATCCGTCACTTGTGGGAACGTTTTGTTTAATAGTTGTAGCCCGATGTTCTTGTTCTCACTTTGGTGAGAAGCGAACATTACTAATCCGTAAGCATAACATGCTTCTTTATGTTGCATGTTAGCCGCTTTTTCTAAATCACAAAGTCCAATATTCGGATATATTGAGTCAAAATAATTTCTTAACCCATTGCGTAAAATAGCATTTGGGTTCCCCGCAATATATGCGTCAAAGTAAACACATCGTAACTTATGGATTTCCCAATGTGATATCCCCCATCTTTCAAACGAAAGCCTTTTATAAACCAAGACATTCTTGGAACTTTCTTCAAATGTCTTACAAACTGATCTCGCCTTAAATAGTTGTGCCGAAGAATTCTGACCGACTCTAGACAAGATTTCATCAATCATGTCTCCGGGTAGGTCTCTTAAAATATTGGGTTGTCTATCCATTTTGTGTTTTTATACTGTAAAATAGACAAGAGTTAGATTCATAAAAAAATACTTATTAATACAAGCAATTTTTACATATATCATAAAGCATAAGCACACTATATTACATATATTACACCACACGAATACAACTATCTTATTCCGACTCGCTTGTTTCTTCTTCTTCGGTTTTGGTTCGTTTTGCCAAGTTTCTAGGGATATATGATGTTCCCCTAATACGATCCGTCGTTTTCCTCATTGGATTAGAAAAACCTGGTGGTTTAGAGGTTCCCGGGTCATTGTTACAACTTAAGGACTTCGGGGGTTGACGATACATATAAAGTTCATCGGGGTTGGAATTAGATTTCTCTATTTTTATGCCCTTTCCCTTATTATTTTCTTTTGCCTTTTTAAATTCAGTCGGGGTAATTTCTATAACATCATCGGAATTCTCGTCGAAATCCGATTCATCGGAGAATTGGTAATCCTCCCAATATTTTGCTTCCTTGGTGGAAACACCATTGACCATAATTAACCTTGGTCGGTTGGTTGAGGATTTTCTTTTACTTAACCGTTTTATTATTTCCCCCACCGGTTCTATTTCTTCTTCCGGTTCCGATTCTTCTTCCGGTTCCGACTCTTCTTCCGGTTCCGACTCTTCTTCCGGTTCCTCTTCGGGAACTTGTGAATCAGTCCACGAATCATTCCAATTTACATTTGACTCTTTATTATTATTAGGTGAGTCAATGGGACTTGTTCTAGAGGTAGACATCTATCACATAATATCTAACGCGTTAAGAGATTAATATATCACATAATATTCACATGTTAAAAATATATAGTTTCCAACAAAATTTGTTAAGCAATCATTTTTCAAGTAAACACGGTCGAACTCCAGACTCACTAATGCATCCTAACAAACTCAATAAGACACACCAATGCAAAATTCTGGTTCTCTAAGACCAACGCTCGGATACCAACTGAAATGTCCCGTTCTTATTGATTAAAAACGTTCCATATTAATTGATTTCGTTGCGAGGTTTTGACCTCTATATGAGACGTTTTTCAAAGACTGCATTCATTTTAAAACAAACCATAACCTTTATTTCATCAATAAAGGTTTAAAAAGCTTTACGTAGATTATCAAATAATGATAATCTAAGATATCCTGTTTACACACGACCATTACATAATGGTTTACAATACAAATATGTTACAACAAAATAAGTTTCTTAAATGCAGTTTTTACACAATATCATACAAGCATGGACTCCAAATCTCGTCCTTATTTAAGTATGCGACAGCGGAAGCTCTTAATAATCACCTGAGAATAAACATGCTTAGAACGTCAACAAAAATGTTGGTGAGTTATAGGTTTAACCTATAAATATCAAATGATAATAATAGACCACAAGATTTCATATTTCAATACACATCCCATACATAGAGATAAAAATCATTCATATGGTGAACACCTGGTAACCGACATTAACAAGATGCATATATAAGAATATCCCCATCATTCCGGGACACCCTTCGGATATGATATAAATTTCGAAGTACTAAAGCATCCGGTACTTTGGATGGGGTTTCTTAGGCCCAATAGATCTATCTTTAGGATTCGCGTCAATTAGGGTGTCTGTTCCCTAATTCTTAGATTACCAGACTTAATAAAAAGGAGCATATTCGATTTCGATAATTCAACCATATAATGTAGTTTCACGTACTTGTGTCTATTTTGTAAATCATTTATAAAACCTGCATGTATTCTCATCCCAAAAATATTAGATTTTAAAAGTGGGACTATAACTCACTTTCACAGATTTTTACTTCGTCGGGAAGTAAGACTTGGCCACTGGTTGATTCACGAACCTATAACAATATATACATATATATCAAAGTATGTTCAAAATATATTTACAACACTTTTAATATATTTTGATGTTTTAAGTTTATTAAGTCAGTTGTCCTCGTTAGTAACCTACAACTAGTTGTCCATAATTAGATGTACAGAAATAAATTGATAAATATTATCTTGAATCAATCCACGACCCAGTATATACGTATCTCAGTATTGATCACAACTCAAACTATATATATTTTGGAATCAACCTCAACCCTGTATAGCTAACTCCAACATTCACATATAGAGTGTCTATGGTTGTTCCGAAATATATATAGATGTGTCGACATGATAGGTCAAAACATTGTATAAGTGTCTATGGTATCTCAAGATTACATAATATACAATACAAGTTGATTAAGTTATGGTTGGAATAGATTTGTTACCAATTTTCACGTAGCTAAAATGAGAAAAATTATCCAATCTTGTTTTACCCATAACTTCTTCATTTTAAATCCGTTTTGAGTGAATCAAATTGCTATGGTTTCATATTGAACTCTATTTTATGAATCTAAACAGAAAAAGTATAGGTTTATAGTCGGAAAAATAAGTTACAAGTCGTTTTTGTAAAGGTAGTCATTTCAGTCGAAAGAACGACGTCTAGATGACCATTTTAGAAAACATACTTCCACTTTGAGTTTAACCATAATTTTTGGATATAGTTTCATGTTCATAATAAAAATCATTTTCTCAGAATAACAACTTTTAAATCAAAGTTTATCATAGTTTTTAATTAGCTAACCCAAAACAGCCCGCGGTGTTACTACGACGGCGTAAATCCGGTTTTACGGTGTTTTTCGTGTCTCCAGGTTTTAAATCATTAAGTTAGCATATCATATAGATATAGAACATGTGTTTAGTTGACTTTAAAAGTCAAGTTAGAAGGATTAACTTTTGTTTGCGAACAAGTTTAGAATTAACTAAACTATGTTCTAGTGATTACAAGTTTAAAACTTCGAATAAGATAGTTTTATATGTATGAATCGAATGATGTTATGAACATTATTACTACCTTAAGTTCCTTGGATAAACCTACTGGAAAAGAGAAAAATGGATCTAGCTTCAACGGATCCTTGGATGGCTCGAAGTTCTTGAAGCAGAATCATGATACGAAAACAAGTTCAAGTAAGATCATCACTTGAAATAAGATTGTTATAGTTATAGAAATTGAACCAAAGTTTGAATATGATTATTACCTTATATTAGAATGATAACCTACTGTAAGAAACAAAGATTTCTTGAGGTTGGATGATCACCTTACAAGATTGGAAGTGAGCTAGCAAACTTGAAAGTATTCTTGATTTTATGTAACTAGAACTTGTAGAATATATGAAGAACACTTAGAACTTGAAGATAGAACTTGAGAGAGATCAATTAGATGAAGAAAATTGAAGAATGAAAGTGTTTTTAGGTGTTTTTAGTCGTTGGTGTATGGATTAGATATAAAGGATATGTAATTTTTTTTTCATGTAAATAAGTCATGAATGATTACTCATATTTTTGTAATTTTATGAAATATTTCATGCTAGTTGCCAAATGATGGTTCCCACATGTGTTAGGTGACTCACATGGGCTGCTAAGAGCTGATCATTGGAGTGTATATACCAATAGTACATACATCTAAAAGCTGTGTATTGTACGAGTACGAATACGGGTGCATACGAGTAGAATCGTTGATGAAACTGAACGAGGATGTAATTGTAAGCATTTTTTTTAAGTAGAAGTATTTTGATAAGTGTATTGAAGTCCTTCAAAATTGTATAAATACATATTAAAACACTACATGTATATACATTTTAACTGAGTCGTTAAGTCATCGTTAGTCGTTACATGTAAGTGTTGTTTTGAAACCTTTAGGTTAACGATCTTGTTAAATGTTGTTAACCCAATGTTTATAATATCAAATGAGATTTTAAATTATTATATTATCATGATATTATCATGTATGAATATCTCTTAATATGATATATATACATTAAATGTCTTTACAACGATAATCGTTACATATATGTCTCGTTTAAAAATCATTAAGTTAGTAGTCTTGTTTTTACATATGTAGTTCATTGTTAATATACTTAATGATATGTTTACTTATCATAGTATCATGTTAACTATATATATATATATCCATATATATGTCATCATATAGTTTTTACAAGTTTTAACGTTCGTGAATCACCGGTCAACTTGGGTGGTCAATTGTCTATATGAAACATATTTCAATTAATCAAGTCTTAACAAGTTTGATTGCTTAACATGTTGGAAACATTTAATCATGTAAATATCAATCTCAATTAATATATATAAACATGGAAAAGTTCGGGTCACTACATGTATAAAATCATTCTCTCGATACATAACATTCACTTTTCATTGCTTTCATAGCTTGGCTTGGTAACCGACCTTAACATATAATGCGTATAAATAATATCCCCAAAACAGAACATCTCGTCTGTATAATAATCATATAAACTTCGAAGTACTAAACACCACTCCCACTAGCCCTTCCGTTTAGTGAACATTCTAGGTGGGGGTGTTAAACCCGGTAGCTACCTTTAGGATTCGCGTGAATTAGGGCCATACCCGATTCTAATTCTTAGGTTACCAAGCAATAATAATCAGGGGAAATATTCACAACAATTAGTGGCAATTATAACGTCCAACTAATTCAATAATAATCCACAGAACTTCTGTCTGCATAATAATTCATTCGAGAAATGTTTTGCTTGTGTCTATCTCGTCAAACATTTATAAAAGCATTTCATGTATTCGCAGTTCAAAAATATATTTCAAAAGCATTTAATAAAGCAGTTGTAAAAACAGCGCATGTATTCTCAGTCCAAAAATATACAGAGTAAAAGGGAGCAAATGAACTCACTATATAATATTTTGTAGTAAAAATATATGCATACGACGGAACTGAACAATGCAGGGTTGGACTCGGATTCACGAACTTTTATCAATTATATATATTAAAACATATAATAACATTTAAACAAGTTGATATTATACTAATTTTATTAATGAATTATATATTACCCTAAATAAATATATTAATTATATCTATTTTATATATTTTAATTACATGGTTAATATTTATATATTGGATTCTTATTAAAATATTTTAATTAAAACCTATATGATATATATTAAAATTTATATATGTGGTTATATTAAAATATATTTATATCTTATATGTAATTTAATTAATAATAAATAATAATATTTTATTTTGAAAACAAAATTGTTTGTAATATTAACATAGGTATTCTATATGTGTTAGATACATTTTATGTAAGTAATATTTGTTGTAATAATAATAATGATAATAATAATAATAATAATAAATAACTAATAATAATAATAAAAACAATGATAATAAAACTACCTTAATAGAATTTATAGGCTTTCAAAAAGAAAAACAGTCTCTACCCGGGCTCACACCCATGACCTCTGGCTTAATCCATCAATACCCTAAACCACTCCTCTACTTCTCCTTTTTTTTGTTCTAACTCACACCTTCAATTAACTTAAACCGTATTTTCTGTTTTAAGTTCTATAACTCTTGGCCCATCTTTAAACAAATCCAAAAGCAAACCCAATATTCCCTCATAAGTCCAATCCATTAACTAAAATAAGCCCGATTGCAGCAACCGATTAAATAGGGTAGCTGCTAGTAATTTGGTAAGTATGGTTTTGGTGGTTGAGGTTTTATTTGATTCTTAAACAGAACTGAAAGGATCCGAAACTAATCATCCGGACGATGTCCATATTGATTACAAACGAATTACAACAGTTGATAACATCGCGAGGTACTTGACCTCTATATGATACATTTTACAAACGTTGCATTTATTCTTAAAAGGCAATCTATCTTTACATAAAAAAATTAATAAACTCGTCAAACATTTCTCGATATCCAAATGACCTAAACTGTCATTTACTTAATAAATGTCTTTAATGATCTTCAATGACTCGAATGCAACGTTCTTGTATCATGGCTTAAATGGTCCCAACTAGTATCCTTAATATGAGCTAACGCACAGCGGAAGTCTTAATTCATACCTGAGAATAACATGCTTTAAAACGTCAACATAAAGTTGGTGAGATATATAGGTTTGATGCTAGCAGCGATATAACGATGGACCACAAGATTTCATATATAAACATTTTAATAAAAATATTCTAAGTGGTTGAGCACTTGGTAACCATACTTAACATTTAATCACGTCGCATATTCCCTTTATTATGAAATCTTACTACACCGTACCAAGGTGTAGTCACGAAACGAAGTACTGTGCAACCGTTGAATACTGGTCGTCCAGTCCGGTTGGGGTTGTCAGGCCCGATAGATCTATCAACAGGATTCGCGTTTACAATACCGCTGTAAATAATAGTTACCAAGCTACAGGGAAGTATGCCAGTGGTACAACTCAACGTAGAATATATTTTTCAGTTACTTGTGTCCATAACGTAAAACATAAAATACATGTATTCTCATCCCGAAATACTTAGAGTTTAAAAGTGGGACTATATACTCACTTTCGTCTTGAAGATATATATATAATTTGACTTGGTCTCCGGTTGATATCACGAACCTATCCATATATAATATATCAATACCTTTTCTTTTTTAAACAAACGTCACATATATATACTTGTTATACTTTTAATACTTTGAATAATTCCTTAGTCCGTAGTTAGCAGTTCGTTGTTAGTAATTCAATTTTAATGGTTCATATTTAAATGTTTAATAAACCCCCAATGAAATAAATAAAACCCTCATCGTATATGTATTGGTCGAGATTAATCTTGACCCACGGTACCGGTGTTGTCAAATGACGTGTTGCGTACATAAAGTACC
The DNA here is from genome assembly GCF_046630445.1 of Rutidosis leptorrhynchoides. Taxonomy (NCBI): domain Eukaryota; kingdom Viridiplantae; phylum Streptophyta; class Magnoliopsida; order Asterales; family Asteraceae; genus Rutidosis; species Rutidosis leptorrhynchoides. The sequence goes on from NC_092335.1 coordinate 444,431,848, forward strand.
GGTGTTGTCAAATGACGTGTTGCGTACAATCATGGGATCTTATGATTAATCTTCTCGTATTGTTTACGGGTGATCCTGAACCATATAAAATTGAATTATGAGTACATATATATAAAATATCATGTTATTTTAGAAAGATGTGATTTTATTTAATTTTTCCCAATTAATCCCGAAGTTAAACAAGTCTTGGATAACCAATTTTGTTTCGGTCATAGTTTCTTCGTTACAAATCCGTTTTCGTTGATTCAACTTGCCATCTCCTTGGATCGAGTCCCTCTTTAAGACTATGAACTGAAAATACCTTGGTTTGTATTCAAAATCACACGGCATAGGTGAAACTTTAGTGAAACTTATGAAGTTAAACATTTTCCTTTATTTAAACAACCTTAAATGATTATTTTTCTAAAAATACTTATACTTTGAATTAAATCATGAAATTTTTATGTGTTATCGTATTCATAGTAAAAATCATTTTTCCAGAACATAAACCTCCAACTCAAAGTTTAAGATAGTTTTTAATTATCCAACCCAAAACAGTCCCCGGTGGCACTCCGACGTCGTAAAAACAGTTTTTAAGATATTCTTTGAAAGACCAAATTATACCTTGTTAAATTAGCATATATTTAAGTTATATTACAGGTCTTGAAGTATTTTAAAAGTTAAGTTAGAAGGATCTATTTAGTTTGCAAACAAGTTTGAAAACATTCAAACTATGTTCTTGTTGTTAAACTTTTATACCACAAAATAAGATAGCTATATATATATGAATCGAATAAGGTTATGAACATAGATACTACCTCAAGTTCCTTGGACAAGGTTGCTGTAAAAGAGGAGTAAGAAGCTAGAATCAAAAGGGTGATGGAAGTGGATGAAAGATTGGAAGTAAGTTTGTGTTCTTGGAAGGATTTCTTGAAGTGTTTTTGTATGGTTTTCTTATGGTGTTTAAGTAAGGTTTTTGAAGCTAGATCTTCATGGAACTTTGCTGAATCTTTATGGAGTTTAATGTTCTTGAGAGTGTGGGTGTTTTTAGCTAGAGAATGGAAGTAAAAATGAAACAAAATGAGGATACATATATACTCCTAAAAAAATGTTTATGTAGTAGACATGGACAAATTTTTAGTTTGTATTTTTGTAATTAGTCTTACAATCATTCAAAAGTAATTACCTTATACATAAGGCATGAACAAGGGCTGGTTAGGTGGTGATTTGATGTGTATATACCAATAGTAAATACGTATAGAAGCTAGGTATGATACGAGTACAAATACTCTAGATATACGTATAGAAATTTTGTGAAAAATGGAATGAGGATTCAAATATAGCTATCTTTTGTGAATACACTTATATGATTTTATGTATTTAAGTCTTTAAAAGTGATTAAATACATTACTTATACGATATATGTATAAACATTATAAGTCTTAAGTATTTATGTCAAATAATGTTACGTATAGTTATCGTTTTGAAAACTTAAGTTAGTAGTTTCAAAATATACTTATAACTTATTGTTATTAATACAAAATGAGATATTAAAACATTCATTAATCATGTTAAATATGTATATATACATATATATACACAAACGTATAATTATCATATATTGTATAGTTCGTGATATCATCGGTCAAACTAGACGGTCAAACGTTGTGTAAAACTCTTTTCGGAAACATAAATCTCAACAATTTGGATTGCTTATCATGTTGGTAAGGTTTAATTTATGTAAATATTAATCTTATAAGTATAGAATGATCGAAAAAGTGCGGGTCAACTTTAGGGTTTTTGCTTATCGTGTCGGAACCATATAGAGATTAGAGTTTAAATTTGGTCGGAAATTTCCGGGTCGTTACAGTACCCATCCGTTAAAGAAATTTCGTCCTCGAAATTTGGTAGAGGTTGTCATAAACAACAATAGGAATGTTTTCATGACGAATATGAGGTAATAATGAAATTTTATCATTATTGAAAGATTTAGATAAAACGATTTGGTTATGTGAGACGCACGAGCGAAGCTATCACAAAAGAGTGAAATGAGTAAATATAGAATTGTTGTAACCGATGACGTGATTATGATCGATTTCCGGGATATAAGGGTTTTAAAGAAAATCTTATGTAATAAGATTTAGTTTTGCGGCGATCAGGATCTTCTTTGATTTAACGCGGCAATCTGTTTTGATTTCTTTGTCGAATATTTCACTATAAATTTACCTCCTTCCCTTTCTTTCTTCCCACATCTTCTATTCTTTCTCTTTAGTTCCTACTTTAAGACATTCGCTAATATGCTCCATCCCATTCTAACCCTTGTTATATTTCTAACTTTCATATCTTTCATTCTTCTTTTTCATCTATCACCAGAAGAATCTATTCTCTTTTATCCTTTCCTTGGAATTATAATGTTTTTAATTCTCCCGTGCCTTTACGTTGCAATACGTATTGATATGCACGGTTTTTGTAGTTTCGGGGTTGTTGTTAGGTTTTATACCTTCCCTTATATTTCGATGTTCCTACTCCCGTCCCTTAAAATCATTGTCATCCACAGTTAATGCTCTCTCTTATTTGCTGTGGTTTATGTTCCTATTTCTATTCTGAAGTTTTGTCCCTTCATTTCTTCTTCCCGTCCTCGAGCCAAGCGAACAATGGTCCGAAATTCGTAGGTAGGAAATTTGGAATGAACCTTGCTATTGGTTTTAGAATGAAATTGTAATGGCACGATCTTGATTCGTTAAATTACTCGAATATTCCGAAAAAAAAAAAATAGAACTATCAAGGTGATACGTTCTAATATGTTTGAAGACTTGATAGAATGTAAGAGCCGTGTAACATGGCACATGATGACGGTACTGTGAATCATCACATTCCATTAGAAACTTAACATGACTTACTGTAATATAATGAAGTTGATCAAGTTTCATTATATTATACTAATTCATGTATCAGTTCCCAACACTACTTCAAAACATTCATATTTTTAAACTTAGAGATTTCAGAATTTAGAAACTAACACAGTTTCTTTTATATTGTAGCGCAGATGTTACGGAGAGTTAAATGATCGCAGATAGGAATAGTTGTAAAAATATCTCCAGAAATATGAAAAATATGTATAACGAATGAAGATATCTTATAATATCTAAGATAAAATGATGGTGAAGAATATCATCTTGAAAAGTTTAGAATAAGGAGCAGTGTTCTTACTAACGGTTTCAGCAGGCACTGGATCATTTGGATCCTTTGAAGGCAGGTTCTGTTTTCATGATTTGTTCACGGCCTCCTTCATACTTTGCTCAATCCGTTTTCCAGTTCCAAACCTTCTCTTTTTCTCAGCTTTACCACCATACCATTCTTTATCATCAATCTTTTGATTGTTAAAGTCGTTTACAGTTTTTGCTGCTTCATCAGCATTTCAAGAGCTACTTCATAGTTCAGGGTGTTTTCAGAAATCATGAAAGGATTTGAATGCGAATTGTAATCGTCAAGTTACGAATGAGGTTTAAGATAAAATCAAGTGGCAAACTTGAAGAATTGTTTAGTTTCATATGTTACAATCAACATTTTAATTCATTTTAATTGTCCAATGTTTTCTTCTTTATGCCACTTGTTGGATTCTGGTAGGTCAAAATCCGAATATGAAATTTGATTGAAAATGGTTATTCTGGGGTGAGCGGATACGAATATCGGTGGTTGTAAGTAAGATAATAGATAACCGTTGAATCAGATTCAAGAATGTATAATATAACTTATTAATGTGAATTCTAAATATTCCTCGGGTACTACCCACCCGTTAAAATATTTTCATCATTAATAGTTTGTACGAAGGAATTTTTAATTACTATCTTTATGAAAATATACTTGCATATATATTTTCTTCAGAGATAATCATAGATTTAATGAGTCAATAAGATATTAAACTCATTTGATTTATCGTTAATTCTAGATTACATAATCTCTAAGACTTTAGAAATTACATAATCGTCATACGATACGTAAAGCGAAGATAATCGATGTAGAACGATATATAGAACGAAGATCATACTCGAAGTACAGATATTGAGTCGTGTGATGTTGATATTCGAGATACAGATTGTGATGTTGAGATTGTGATTGGGGTGATAAAGGTACTGTCGGCGTTGACGATGGTAGTACGGATTATGCTGCTGGTGCTGCTGTTGGTGTTTGTAACCTTCGCACCATATTCTCCAAAACCACTACCCGAGCACGGAGTTCGTTGACTTCTTCTATTATACCGGGATGATTGACGGTTGGAACGAGCGAATGAACAAGATTTGAAATATGGGATAGTATGTAATCATGACGAGATACTCTAGAAATGAGCGAGAAAATAGTGTTTCGAATGGGTTCGCCGGTAAGTGCTTCAGGTTCATCGTTAAGAGGGCAATTTGGTGGATGAAATGGATCATCTTCTTCTTGCCTCCAGAAATTTAGTATATTACGAACCCATCCCCAGTTCATCCAGAATAGATGATGGGAAATTGGTTGATCCATTCCGGTGACGCTGTTCTCGGAGCTCGAATGGAAATCCATGTCGGCGTAGCTATCGAAGTCGGAGGAATTCGAACTGGATGAAGAATTCATCTTGTATAGTTGGAGAAATGAATTTTTTTGGTTTGGAATAGATTATAGGAGTTGGGTTTGGTACTCTTCAATACATAATTTTCATATGTATATATAATACTGAAATCCCGTGAATTACGGAGAATCTTTGAAATTCGTCGGGCAATGTTTATAGTAATAGATACGCTAGGATATGAATTTTGTCTATACACTATCGATGCACTAGATGCAGTAAGACATGTCTAGACTAAAGAATGATAAGCAGGCAACTCCCTAAGGATGATAAGCAGATGGTTTCAGACTAGAAATGATAAGCAAAACTTTTTAGCAGGTAGATACGGTCAAAGTCCAGACTCACTAATGTATCCTAACAACTACCAGTTAGACACACTAATGCAAGGCCTGGTTCGCTAAGACCAACGCTCTGATACCAACTGAAAGGATCCGAAACTAATCATCCGGACGATGTCCATATTGATTACAAACGAATTACAACAGTTGATAACATCGCGAGGTACTTGACCTCTATATGATACATTTTACAAACGTTGCATTTATTCTTAAAAGGCAATCTATCTTTACATAAAAAAATTAATAAACTCGTCAAACATTTCTCGATATCCAAATGACCTAAACTGTCATTTACTTAATAAATGTCTTTAATGATCTTCAATGACTCGAATGCAACGTTCTTGTATCATGGCTTAAATGGTCCCAACTAGTATCCTTAATATGAGCTAACGCACAGCGGAAGTCTTAATTCATACCTGAGAATAACATGCTTTAAAACGTCAACATAAAGTTGGTGAGATATATAGGTTTGATGCTAGCAGCGATATAACGATGGACCACAAGATTTCATATATAAACATTTTAATAAAAATATTCTAAGTGGTTGAGCACTTGGTAACCATACTTAACATTTAATCACGTCGCATATTCCCTTTATTATGAAATCTTACTACACCGTACCAAGGTGTAGTCACGAAACGAAGTACTGTGCAACCGTTGAATACTGGTCGTCCAGTCCGGTTGGGGTTGTCAGGCCCGATAGATCTATCAACAGGATTCGCGTTTACAATACCGCTGTAAATAATAGTTACCAAGCTACAGGGAAGTATGCCAGTGGTACAACTCAACGTAGAATATATTTTTCAGTTACTTGTGTCCATAACGTAAAACATAAAATACATGTATTCTCATCCCGAAATACTTAGAGTTTAAAAGTGGGACTATATACTCACTTTCGTCTTGAAGATATATATATAATTTGACTTGGTCTCCGGTTGATATCACGAACCTATCCATATATAATATATCAATACCTTTTCTTTTTTAAACAAACGTCACATATATATACTTGTTATACTTTTAATACTTTGAATAATTCCTTAGTCCGTAGTTAGCAGTTCGTTGTTAGTAATTCAATTTTAATGGTTCATATTTAAATGTTTAATAAACCCCCAATGAAATAAATAAAACCCTCATCGTATATGTATTGGTCGAGATTAATCTTGACCCACGGTACCGGTGTTGTCAAATGACGTGTTGCGTACATAAAGTACCGGTGTTGTCAAATGACGTGTTGCGTACAATCATGGGATCTTATGATTAATCTTCTCGTATTGTTTACGGGTGATCCTGAACCATATAAAATTGAATTATGAGTACATATATATAAAATATCATGTTATTTTAGAAAGATGTGATTTTATTTAATTTTTCCCAATTAATCCCGAAGTTAAACAAGTCTTGGATAACCAATTTTGTTTCGGTCATAGTTTCTTCGTTACAAATCCGTTTTCGTTGATTCAACTTGCCATCTCCTTGGATCGAGTCCCTCTTTAAGACTATGAACTGAAAATACCTTGGTTTGTATTCAAAATCACACGGCATAGGTGAAACTTTAGTGAAACTTATGAAGTTAAACATTTTCCTTTATTTAAACAACCTTAAATGATTATTTTTCTAAAAATACTTATACTTTGAATTAAATCATGAAATTTTTATGTGTTATCGTATTCATAGTAAAAATCATTTTTCCAGAACATAAACCTCCAACTCAAAGTTTAAGATAGTTTTTAATTATCCAACCCAAAACAGTCCCCGGTGGCACTCCGACGTCGTAAAAACAGTTTTTAAGATATTCTTTGAAAGACCAAATTATACCTTGTTAAATTAGCATATATTTAAGTTATATTACAGGTCTTGAAGTATTTTAAAAGTTAAGTTAGAAGGATCTATTTAGTTTGCAAACAAGTTTGAAAACATTCAAACTATGTTCTTGTTGTTAAACTTTTATACCACAAAATAAGATAGCTATATATATATGAATCGAATAAGGTTATGAACATAGATACTACCTCAAGTTCCTTGGACAAGGTTGCTGTAAAAGAGGAGTAAGAAGCTAGAATCAAAAGGGTGATGGAAGTGGATGAAAGATTGGAAGTAAGTTTGTGTTCTTGGAAGGATTTCTTGAAGTGTTTTTGTATGGTTTTCTTATGGTGTTTAAGTAAGGTTTTTGAAGCTAGATCTTCATGGAACTTTGCTGAATCTTTATGGAGTTTAATGTTCTTGAGAGTGTGGGTGTTTTTAGCTAGAGAATGGAAGTAAAAATGAAACAAAATGAGGATACATATATACTCCTAAAAAAATGTTTATGTAGTAGACATGGACAAATTTTTAGTTTGTATTTTTGTAATTAGTCTTACAATCATTCAAAAGTAATTACCTTATACATAAGGCATGAACAAGGGCTGGTTAGGTGGTGATTTGATGTGTATATACCAATAGTAAATACGTATAGAAGCTAGGTATGATACGAGTACAAATACTCTAGATATACGTATAGAAATTTTGTGAAAAATGGAATGAGGATTCAAATATAGCTATCTTTTGTGAATACACTTATATGATTTTATGTATTTAAGTCTTTAAAAGTGATTAAATACATTACTTATACGATATATGTATAAACATTATAAGTCTTAAGTATTTATGTCAAATAATGTTACGTATAGTTATCGTTTTGAAAACTTAAGTTAGTAGTTTCAAAATATACTTATAACTTATTGTTATTAATACAAAATGAGATATTAAAACATTCATTAATCATGTTAAATATGTATATATACATATATATACACAAACGTATAATTATCATATATTGTATAGTTCGTGATATCATCGGTCAAACTAGACGGTCAAACGTTGTGTAAAACTCTTTTCGGAAACATAAATCTCAACAATTTGGATTGCTTATCATGTTGGTAAGGTTTAATTTATGTAAATATTAATCTTATAAGTATAGAATGATCGAAAAAGTGCGGGTCAACTTTAGGGTTTTTGCTTATCGTGTCGGAACCATATAGAGATTAGAGTTTAAATTTGGTCGGAAATTTCCGGGTCGTTACAGTACCCATCCGTTAAAGAAATTTCGTCCTCGAAATTTGGTAGAGGTTGTCATAAACAACAATAGGAATGTTTTCATGACGAATATGAGGTAATAATGAAATTTTATCATTATTGAAAGATTTAGATAAAACGATTTGGTTATGTGAGACGCACGAGCGAAGCTATCACAAAAGAGTGAAATGAGTAAATATAGAATTGTTGTAACCGATGACGTGATTATGATCGATTTCCGGGATATAAGGGTTTTAAAGAAAATCTTATGTAATAAGATTTAGTTTTGCGGCGATCAGGATCTTCTTTGATTTAACGCGGCAATCTGTTTTGATTTCTTTGTCGAATATTTCACTATAAATTTACCTCCTTCCCTTTCTTTCTTCCCACATCTTCTATTCTTTCTCTTTAGTTCCTACTTTAAGACATTCGCTAATATGCTCCATCCCATTCTAACCCTTGTTATATTTCTAACTTTCATATCTTTCATTCTTCTTTTTCATCTATCACCAGAAGAATCTATTCTCTTTTATCCTTTCCTTGGAATTATAATGTTTTTAATTCTCCCGTGCCTTTACGTTGCAATACGTATTGATATGCACGGTTTTTGTAGTTTCGGGGTTGTTGTTAGGTTTTATACCTTCCCTTATATTTCGATGTTCCTACTCCCGTCCCTTAAAATCATTGTCATCCACAGTTAATGCTCTCTCTTATTTGCTGTGGTTTATGTTCCTATTTCTATTCTGAAGTTTTGTCCCTTCATTTCTTCTTCCCGTCCTCGAGCCAAGCGAACAATGGTCCGAAATTCGTAGGTAGGAAATTTGGAATGAACCTTGCTATTGGTTTTAGAATGAAATTGTAATGGCACGATCTTGATTCGTTAAATTACTCGAATATTCCGAAAAAAAAAAAATAGAACTATCAAGGTGATACGTTCTAATATGTTTGAAGACTTGATAGAATGTAAGAGCCGTGTAACATGGCACATGATGACGGTACTGTGAATCATCACATTCCATTAGAAACTTAACATGACTTACTGTAATATAATGAAGTTGATCAAGTTTCATTATATTATACTAATTCATGTATCAGTTCCCAACACTACTTCAAAACATTCATATTTTTAAACTTAGAGATTTCAGAATTTAGAAACTAACACAGTTTCTTTTATATTGTAGCGCAGATGTTACGGAGAGTTAAATGATCGCAGATAGGAATAGTTGTAAAAATATCTCCAGAAATATGAAAAATATGTATAACGAATGAAGATATCTTATAATATCTAAGATAAAATGATGGTGAAGAATATCATCTTGAAAAGTTTAGAATAAGGAGCAGTGTTCTTACTAACGGTTTCAGCAGGCACTGGATCATTTGGATCCTTTGAAGGCAGGTTCTGTTTTCATGATTTGTTCACGGCCTCCTTCATACTTTGCTCAATCCGTTTTCCAGTTCCAAACCTTCTCTTTTTCTCAGCTTTACCACCATACCATTCTTTATCATCAATCTTTTGATTGTTAAAGTCGTTTACAGTTTTTGCTGCTTCATCAGCATTTCAAGAGCTACTTCATAGTTCAGGGTGTTTTCAGAAATCATGAAAGGATTTGAATGCGAATTGTAATCGTCAAGTTACGAATGAGGTTTAAGATAAAATCAAGTGGCAAACTTGAAGAATTGTTTAGTTTCATATGTTACAATCAACATTTTAATTCATTTTAATTGTCCAATGTTTTCTTCTTTATGCCACTTGTTGGATTCTGGTAGGTCAAAATCCGAATATGAAATTTGATTGAAAATGGTTATTCTGGGGTGAGCGGATACGAATATCGGTGGTTGTAAGTAAGATAATAGATAACCGTTGAATCAGATTCAAGAATGTATAATATAACTTATTAATGTGAATTCTAAATATTCCTCGGGTACTACCCACCCGTTAAAATATTTTCATCATTAATAGTTTGTACGAAGGAATTTTTAATTACTATCTTTATGAAAATATACTTGCATATATATTTTCTTCAGAGATAATCATAGATTTAATGAGTCAATAAGATATTAAACTCATTTGATTTATCGTTAATTCTAGATTACATAATCTCTAAGACTTTAGAAATTACATAATCGTCATACGATACGTAAAGCGAAGATAATCGATGTAGAACGATATATAGAACGAAGATCATACTCGAAGTACAGATATTGAGTCGTGTGATGTTGATATTCGAGATACAGATTGTGATGTTGAGATTGTGATTGGGGTGATAAAGGTACTGTCGGCGTTGACGATGGTAGTACGGATTATGCTGCTGGTGCTGCTGTTGGTGTTTGTAACCTTCGCACCATATTCTCCAAAACCACTACCCGAGCACGGAGTTCGTTGACTTCTTCTATTATACCGGGATGATTGACGGTTGGAACGAGCGAATGAACAAGATTTGAAATATGGGATAGTATGTAATCATGACGAGATACTCTAGAAATGAGCGAGAAAATAGTGTTTCGAATGGGTTCGCCGGTAAGTGCTTCAGGTTCATCGTTAAGAGGGCAATTTGGTGGATGAAATGGATCATCTTCTTCTTGCCTCCAGAAATTTAGTATATTACGAACCCATCCCCAGTTCATCCAGAATAGATGATGGGAAATTGGTTGATCCATTCCGGTGACGCTGTTCTCGGAGCTCGAATGGAAATCCATGTCGGCGTAGCTATCGAAGTCGGAGGAATTCGAACTGGATGAAGAATTCATCTTGTATAGTTGGAGAAATGAATTTTTTTGGTTTGGAATAGATTATAGGAGTTGGGTTTGGTACTCTTCAATACATAATTTTCATATGTATATATAATACTGAAATCCCGTGAATTACGGAGAATCTTTGAAATTCGTCGGGCAATGTTTATAGTAATAGATACGCTAGGATATGAATTTTGTCTATACACTATCGATGCACTAGATGCAGTAAGACATGTCTAGACTAAAGAATGATAAGCAGGCAACTCCCTAAGGATGATAAGCAGATGGTTTCAGACTAGAAATGATAAGCAAAACTTTTTAGCAGGTAGATACGGTCAAAGTCCAGACTCACTAATGTATCCTAACAACTACCAGTTAGACACACTAATGCAAGGCCTGGTTCGCTAAGACCAACGCTCTGATACCAACTGAAAGGATCCGAAACTAATCATCCGGACGATGTCCATATTGATTACAAACGAATTACAACAGTTGATAACATCGCGAGGTACTTGACCTCTATATGATACATTTTACAAACGTTGCATTTATTCTTAAAAGGCAATCTATCTTTACATAAAAAAATTAATAAACTCGTCAAACATTTCTCGATATCCAAATGACCTAAACTGTCATTTACTTAATAAATGTCTTTAATGATCTTCAATGACTCGAATGCAACGTTCTTGTATCATGGCTTAAATGGTCCCAACTAGTATCCTTAATATGAGCTAACGCACAGCGGAAGTCTTAATTCATACCTGAGAATAACATGCTTTAAAACGTCAACATAAAGTTGGTGAGATATATAGGTTTGATGCTAGCAGCGATATAACGATGGACCACAAGATTTCATATATAAACATTTTAATAAAAATATTCTAAGTGGTTGAGCACTTGGTAACCATACTTAACATTTAATCACGTCGCATATTCCCTTTATTATGAAATCTTACTACACCGTACCAAGGTGTAGTCACGAAACGAAGTACTGTGCAACCGTTGAATACTGGTCGTCCAGTCCGGTTGGGGTTGTCAGGCCCGATAGATCTATCAACAGGATTCGCGTTTACAATACCGCTGTAAATAATAGTTACCAAGCTACAGGGAAGTATGCCAGTGGTACAACTCAACGTAGAATATATTTTTCAGTTACTTGTGTCCATAACGTAAAACATAAAATACATGTATTCTCATCCCGAAATACTTAGAGTTTAAAAGTGGGACTATATACTCACTTTCGTCTTGAAGATATATATATAATTTGACTTGGTCTCCGGTTGATATCACGAACCTATCCATATATAATATATCAATACCTTTTCTTTTTTAAACAAACGTCACATATATATACTTGTTATACTTTTAATACTTTGAATAATTCCTTAGTCCGTAGTTAGCAGTTCGTTGTTAGTAATTCAATTTTAATGGTTCATATTTAAATGTTTAATAAACCCCCAATGAAATAAATAAAACCCTCATCGTATATGTATTGGTCGAGATTAATCTTGACCCACGGTACCGGTGTTGTCAAATGACGTGTTGCGTACATAAAGTACCGGTGTTGTCAAATGACGTGTTGCGTACAATCATGGGATCTTATGATTAATCTTCTCGTATTGTTTACGGGTGATCCTGAACCATATAAAATTGAATTATGAGTACATATATATAAAATATCATGTTATTTTAGAAAGATGTGATTTTATTTAATTTTTCCCAATTAATCCCGAAGTTAAACAAGTCTTGGATAACCAATTTTGTTTCGGTCATAGTTTCTTCGTTACAAATCCGTTTTCGTTGATTCAACTTGCCATCTCCTTGGATCGAGTCCCTCTTTAAGACTATGAACTGAAAATACCTTGGTTTGTATTCAAAATCACACGGCATAGGTGAAACTTTAGTGAAACTTATGAAGTTAAACATTTTCCTTTATTTAAACAACCTTAAATGATTATTTTTCTAAAAATACTTATACTTTGAATTAAATCATGAAATTTTTATGTGTTATCGTATTCATAGTAAAAATCATTTTTCCAGAACATAAACCTCCAACTCAAAGTTTAAGATAGTTTTTAATTATCCAACCCAAAACAGTCCCCGGTGGCACTCCGACGTCGTAAAAACAGTTTTTAAGATATTCTTTGAAAGACCAAATTATACCTTGTTAAATTAGCATATATTTAAGTTATATTACAGGTCTTGAAGTATTTTAAAAGTTAAGTTAGAAGGATCTATTTAGTTTGCAAACAAGTTTGAAAACATTCAAACTATGTTCTTGTTGTTAAACTTTTATACCACAAAATAAGATAGCTATATATATATGAATCGAATAAGGTTATGAACATAGATACTACCTCAAGTTCCTTGGACAAGGTTGCTGTAAAAGAGGAGTAAGAAGCTAGAATCAAAAGGGTGATGGAAGTAGATGAAAGATTGGAAGTAAGTTTGTGTTCTTGGAAGGATTTCTTGAAGTGTTTTTGTATGGTTTTCTTATGGTGTTTAAGTAAGGTTTTTGAAGCTAGATCTTCATGGAACTTTGCTGAATCTTTATGGAGTTTAATGTTCTTGAGAGTGTGGGTGTTTTTAGCTAGAGAATGGAAGTAAAAATGAAACAAAATGAGGATACATATATACTCCTAAAAAAATGTTTATGTAGTAGACATGGACAAATTTTTAGTTTGTATTTTTGTAATTAGTCTTACAATCATTCAAAAGTAATTACCTTATACATAAGGCATGAACAAGGGCTGGTTAGGTGGTGATTTGATGTGTATATACCAATAGTAAATACGTATAGAAGCTAGGTATGATACGAGTACAAATACTCTAGATATACGTATAGAAATTTTGTGAAAAATGGAATGAGGATTCAAATATAGCTATCTTTTGTGAATACACTTATATGATTTTATGTATTTAAGTCTTTAAAAGTGATTAAATACATTACTTATACGATATATGTATAAACATTATAAGTCTTAAGTATTTATGTCAAATAACGTTACGTATAGTTATCGTTTTGAAAACTTAAGTTAGTAGTTTCAAAATATACTTATAACTTATTGTTATTAATACAAAATGAGATATTAAAACATTCATTAATCATGTTAAATATGTATATATACATATATATACACAAACGTATAATTATCATATATTGTATAGTTCGTGATATCATCGGTCAAACTAGACGGTCAAACGTTGTGTAAAACTCTTTTCGGAAACATAAATCTCAACAATTTGGATTGCTTATCATGTTGGTAAGGTTTAATTTATGTAAATATTAATCTTATAAGTATAGAATGATCGAAAAAGTGCGGGTCAACTTTAGGGTTTTTGCTTATCGTGTCGGAACCATATAGAGATTAGAGTTTAAATTTGGTCGGAAATTTCCGGGTCGTTACAAGAAACACATCACGTAAAAGAAATAAATTGCAGCAAAGTGCTTCTCTGTTGGCAGGAAGGTAAACGAATCGGCAAGGAGAAAAGAATTTATCATCTTCTTTATTAGCAACACAACCTCATCATCATAGTAACTTAATCGTTTTCTATCCTAATCGCCATCAATTTCACGATCATTATCATCATCAATGATCATGTACCCCTTGTTAATCATCATCATTTGCATCTCAAAGGAAAAGCAGATGTACGACTTTACATCTTGGCCCCATGATTTGAATGGCTAAAAGAAAAAATTGTAATCCACTAGTTTCTCTTGGATACCCACTAACTATTATTATACGTTACATCTTTTTAGAAAGCAAAAGGAGAAACCGAAAAGAAAAAAAAACTGCACGTTGATAAATTAGTGAAGGTTTGCTGGTGATGTGGTGAAACAAAAAAAACAAATTGGTAGACCACCTTTTAATCCTGCAGCCCTACTTCATCATTTATAAAAAAAAAAGACGCGTGCGTATATAAAGGTTGGGTTTTATTGCATATGGTTTCTTTGAGTGGTGGTTGTCGGCCAAAAGAAGGATTAAAGAAAAGGCACGCCAAAAGGATTATTTGTTTAATACTTTGTTGGCCACAAGGGAAAGCATCCTACCCATGATAGTTGTATCCATGAGGGTTTATATAATTAGGTGCGTGTTTCGATCACTGCAACAGAAGATACTTTCGAAAATATCAAAACAAAAAGGGCAGTGGTACAGGTAGCTGCAGCAGTGTTTGATGTTCTTGTTTTAGTTTTGGAACCGAGAAGAAATAGTAACAAGGTAAGGCAGTAACGGTAGCATTCATGGTCAAGTAGGAACAGAAAAATAAAGCAGTGGTATATGGTGGTCTGTTGTTGTGGATGGCGGTTGTTGGTGATGATTGTGGTTAATTATAATCGAAGAAAGAAACAATGGTGTGAAGGTGATGGGTTCATGTTTGCAACTGTAGTAGTGGATATGTTCGAAGGCGGTTATGGTGTTTAGTTTGTTCGACAGAAATAACTGCAACAGATGAGTAACAACAAGTGGGTTTGGTGTTGAAGTGTGAAGATGTCAGAGTTGGATGATAGTTTATAAGTGTGTTTCATTTTTATGTCTCTCTATAAGTCTAAACTCTTGTATATATCTATCCTATATTCTTATGTATACATATTTATATGAATATGTATGTACATATAAGTATACATAATATTATTGATGGTAATTGAATGATTGATTGGAACTGTATCTGGATTGTTTTTCAGTGAATGAAGTTGACACCCGTGGAGTAAAGAACCGAGAAAGGAGGGTAGAAGATTAAAGTTGATCTTAATATCTAACTGCATTGTACCTGCAGTTGTCTTGTAGTAATTTGGAGTTGACAGAAATATTCGAGGTCAGAAGGAGAAGACAAGAAAAATGAAAAAGATGAATTCGATGGCTAACAGAATTTGGATCCATCTGTGTGATTACTGCTATTGATCTATAATAAGAAGCAGAAATGAATAAAGTTTGATCAGGATGGCTAACAGAATCGTACGATTTCTACTATTGATCAGGTTGTTTGTATTGAGAAATTCATCTGGACGGGTAACAAGTTGGAGAAAGGAAGAACAGATATAATGAAGTAAAAAAGAAAAGTGATGTTGATACACAACCGAATTCGATTCTACCTCTGTTCAAATTTAACGATCTTTGTATTTTACTGAATCATTATATCTGATTTTGATTCCATCATATTTTTGTCCTTAAGATTTAGTCTTTGATTTTGTACAAATTGATTTGGATGTAAATCAAATTCAGAAGCATGAACAAAATAGATTACAGTTTGATTGAGATGTAAAATTGATTCCAGTTATATATCTGTTTTATCATTTTAGTATTAATAAATAAATAAGTATATCAATAATAAATATACTAGTAATAATAATTATTATATAATTAATAATAATATTAACAATAATGATGATAATAATTATTAATAACAATATTAAAAATGTTAGTATTTATAATATTAATGATCAATTATATTATTTTTATAATATTATTTATAATATTAATATTGATTTTAATGATAATGGTAATTATAAAAATTACAATATTAATAATCTTAATAATAATTAAAATCATAATTTTACTACTAATTATAATAAAAATGATAATAATAATATTAGTAATAGTAATATGACAAATTAAATGTACTTAATTTTACATCTATATATTATGTTAAAATGATAATATTCATAATAATGATATTAACATTAATATTAATATTTATTTTAAGGTTGATAATGAAAGTGATAATAATAACATAACTATATTTTATCTTACAATTACATATCTTAATATTACAAATTATTATGTATTTAATATTAATAATTATATATTAACATATAATGAATATTAAATATTTATACATTTTAATATATTACAATATACATATAATCATTAATTATATAGATATTATATATATATATATATATATATATATATATATATATATATATACACAAATTTATTTACACACAATTGTTCGTGAATCGTTGGGAGTGGTCGAAGGTCAATGGATTATATGAAACAGTTCAAAAATTTTGAGACTCAACATTACAGACTTGGCTTATTGTGTCAAAATCATATAAAGATCAAGTTTAAATTTGGTTGGAAATTTCCGGGTCGTCACATATTCCTTGCGAAAAAAAATTTGGTTTTCATTTAGATATTGTCAAATTCTGATAAACGAGTCAAAATCTATAGCCAAATCAAAGCTACAATTTTTATATTATTTAAAATTGAACAGAACAATTGCCTTGGGATGCGTGCAACCTGATCTTAGATTTTTTGGGTTCACGGTTGCGTACGTATCAAAAAATTAATAAGTTTAGACTCCATAAATGCATCATTTGGATACTTTTTGGATTTGATATGATTTTTCAAAGTTTATACGTTTTATATAAAAGTGCAGAAACTTTTCTGAAAAACTATCGAGCGCATTGCGGACTGCTGCAACTTTTCAGTTAAGACTTAGAGTCTGATTTCGGGATATATTTTAGAACTCTGAGTTACGGAGATTTTGGCATGTATTTCACCTCAAACAAAGCTGTACTTATTTTTATAAAAATTATACAAGTTGACTGCGTTGTTTAAATCAAATATTATGTGCAGTTGACTTTGTTTGACCAAATGGGTTTAAAGTGTCAAAATGGGTAACGGGCACCGTGGACACGTCACATATGTCGATTTAATTAAGTTTGAAGATTGTATTGTTTTAAAAATGAGTTTTGGCATGTTTTGGTCAAAATGGGTATTTATGACCCATTTGGGTCATACGCTTCTACTTTAACCCGTATGCGGAATTTTGAGAACCAAAGGTATGTAACACGTATAAAATATCATTTTGGACTTGTGACATGATTTTTACATGCTCAAGTATTATGGTTTAGAATTTGAGTTGTCGATAGAAAATTTTTATAGTTTTGGTAAAGTGTCAAAAATGACTCTTGGACCTATTTTGCGGACTTGTAATTTGAAATCAGTTAAGTTTGGATAAAAACTGGTATTTGGTATTGAAAGTATTCACGACAAGCTTTAAAATGATATATTATATGTATGATTTTGTTGAGTCTAAACAGGTTTAAAACAAGCATGAAAATGGGCAATCGTTGCTGATTTTGAACACTTGACAATATTTTATCAGCATTTTATGTCTCGGGAGGCTGTTTTCGCGAGGCCATAACTTTTAAACCGTAACTTCATTTTTCTTAAATAAACTGTCTACGGAAATGTGGGATGATATATTTTTCAATGGTCATGACCTAAGGTATTATATCAAATTTGGTGGGACCCAAAATCAGCTGCAAAATACCTAAAAAAAATACATATATGTAAAAAAATATTATTTTGCTATATAAAAATGGATAACTTAAATTTGACCAATGTTTGACTATTTGACCAACTTGAGTAATATTATGAGATTGTTGACTTGTGTTGACTATGTTGATTGTGTTTGACTTACGATTGACTTACATTTGACTTACTTGGACTTTTGTTGACTTTTCTTGACTTTTCTTGACTTTTGCTAAATTTTGCTAAATTTATGAGTTGGACTTGAGCAATAGGACTATACGAACCCTATGGACTGACCTAGCTTATTAGACACTTATTGACCAACATTTGTTCTCTAGGTTGAGGTCTACGGTTACTTGCATTCCGATTTTCGATCACATCTCTGTGATTTATTTCTGAAGTTGTCAGGTGAGTTTCATATGTTCCCTTTTTAATTGCTTTTGAAATCTATATTTTTGGGCTGAGAATACATGCACTTTATTTTAAACACAATGAACACAAGTACATACTAAATTCTACACTGAGTTTGAACCGAAAATCCCTTAGCTTTGGTAACTAGTAACTGCCGGTTATAAGAACTGGTGGGCGTGAATAGTTGTATATGGATCCATAGGGCTTGACATCCCCGTTCGTTCCAGGTATAGAGACCCTAGCCTGGACTATAAAATAGACATATGCTATTTGAGGTTAGTACACGTTGGTTTGCGTGTATTGTACATGTTGGTTGCATGTATGTTAAAACAGGAGTATTTATTATATAGACGTTAAAGTTTAGTTACTAGGGTGCTCAATCTTGTAGAATATTTTGATAAACGTTTCTGGATGAAACAACTGAAATCTTGTGATCCACCTTTATATACAGATTATGCGCTATATTAAAACTATGAACTCACCAACCTTTGTGTTGACACTTGAAATGTCCCGTTCATATTGATTATAAACGTTCCATATTAATTGATTTCGTTGCGGGGTTTTGACCTCTATATGAGACATTTTTCAAAGACTGCATTCATTTTTAAAACAACCATAACCTTTATTTTATCAATAAAGGTTTTAAAAGCATTACGTAGATTATCAAATAATGATAATCTAAAATATACTGTTTACACATGACCATTACATAATGGTTTACAATAGAAATATATTACATCGACATATGTTTCTTGAATGCAGTTTTTACACAATATCATACAAACATGGACTCCAAATCTTGTCCTTATTTTAGTATGCAACAGTGGAAGCTCTTAGTATTCACCTGAGAATAAACATGCTTTAAACATCAACAAAAATGTTAGTGAGTTATAGTTTAACCTATATATATCAAATCGTAACAATAGACCACAAGATTTCATATTCAATACACATCCCATACATAGAGATAAAAATCATTCATATGGTGAACACCTGGTAACCGACATTAACAAGATGCATATATAAGAATATCCCCATCATTCCAGGACACCCTTCGGATATGATATAAATTTCGAAGTACTAAAGCATTCGGTACTTTGGATGGGCTTTGTTAGGCCTAATAGATCTATCTTTAGGATTCGCGTCAATTAGGGTGTCTGTTCCCTAATTCTTAGATTACCAGACTTAATAAAAAGGGGCATATTCGATTTCGATAATTCAACCATAGAATGTAGTTTCACGTACTTGTGTCTATTTTATAAATCATTTATAAAACCTGCATGTATTCTCATCCCAAAAATATTAGATTTTAAAAGTGGGACTATAACTCACTTTCACATATATTTCCTTCCTCGAAAATAAGACTTGGCCACGAATCGATTCAAGAACCTATACAAATTTGTACATATATATCAAAGTATGATCAAAATATAATTACAACCATTTTTATTATGTTTTAAAGATTTGAGTGTATTAAGTCAGCTGTCCTCGTTAATAACCTACAACTAGTTGTCCACAGTTAGATGTACAGAAATAAATCGATATATTATCTTGAATCAATCCATGACTCAGTGTATGCACGTCTCAGGCTAGATCACAACTCAAAGTATATATATTTTTGGAATCAACCTCAACCATGTATAGCTAACTCCAACATTACTGCATATAGAGTGTCTATGGTTGTTCCAAATAATATATATACATGGGTCGATATGATATGTCAAAACATTTACATACGTGTCTATGGTATCCCAAGATTACATAATATATTAGAATACATGTATAATACAATATAAGTTAGCCAGGATATGATTTGTATAGATTTATTAAACATTTCCCGTAGCTAAAAAGATCAAAAATATCCAATCTTTTTTTTACCCATAACTTCTTCATTTTAAATCCGTTTTGAGTGAATCAAATTGCTATGGTTTCATATTGAACTCTAATTTAATAATCCAAACATAAAAAGTATAGGTTTATAGTTTTAAATTTAAGTTACATGTCAATTACTAAAGAGGTAGTCATTTCCGTCGAAAGAACGACATCTTGATGACCATTTTGAAAAATATACTTTCACTTTGAGTTTAACCAAGATTTTTGGATATAGTTTCATGTTCATTTGAAAAATCATTTTCCCAGAAGAACAAATTTTAAATCAAAGTTTATCATAGTTTTTAATTATCCAAACCAAAACAGCCCCCGGTTTCACTACGACGGCGTATATTCGATTTTATGGTGTTCATCGTGTTTCCGGGCTTTAAACCATTAAGTTAGCATATCATATAGATATAGAACATGTGTTTAGTTGATTTTAAAAGTCAAGTTAGAAGGATTGACTTTTGTTTGTGAACAAGTTTAGAATTAACTAAACTATGTTCTAGTGATTACAAGTTTAAACCTTCGAATAAGATATCTTTATATGTATGAATCGAATGATGTTATGAAAATCATTACTACCTCAAGTTTTCTGGATTAAACTACTTGAAATGATAAAAATGGATCTAGCTTCAAAGGATCCTTGGATGGCTTAAAAGTTCTTGAAGCAGAATCATGACAAGAAAACAGTTCAAGTAAGATTTTCACTCGAAATAAGATTGTTATAGTTGTAGAAATTGAATCAAAGTTTAAATATGAATATTACCTTGAATTAGAAAGATAACCTACTATAAATAACAAAGGTTCCTTGATCTTAGATGATTACTTGGAATGGATTAGAAAGCTTAGAAGTAGACTTGCAAACTTGGAAGTATTCTTGATTTTTATGAAACTATACTTATGGAATTTATGAAGAACACTTAGAACTTGAAGATGGAACTTGAGAGAGATCAATTAGATGAAGAAAATTGAAGAATGAAAGTGTTTGTAGGTATTTTTGGTCGTTGGTATATAGATTAGATATAAAGGATATGTAATTTTGTTTTCATGTAAATAAGTCATGAATGATTACTAATATTTTTGTAATTTTATGAGATATTTCATGCTAGTTGCCAAATGATGGTTCCCACATGTATTAGGTGACTCACATGGGCTGCTAAGAGCTGATCATTGGAGTGTATATACCAATAGTACATACATCTAAAAGCTGTGTATTGTACGAGTACGAATACGGGTGCATACGAGTAGAATTGTTGATGAAACTGAACGAGGATGTAATTGTAAGCATTTTTGTTAAGTAGAAGTGCTTTGATATGTGTCTTGAAGTCTTTCAAAAGTGTAAGAATACATATCAAAATACAACATGTATATACATTCTAATGGAGTCATTAAGTCTTCGTTAGTCGTTACATGTAAGTGTTGTTTTGAAACCTTTAAGTTAACGATCTCAATTAATGTTGTTAACCCAATGTTTATTATATCAAATTAGATGTTAAATTATTATGTTATCATGATATTATGATGTATGAATATCTCTTAATATGATATATACATTAAAATATCGTTACAACGATAATCGTTACATATAAGTCTCGTTTCGTAATTCTTGAGTTAGTAGTCTTGTTTTTACATATGTAGTTCATTGTTAACACACTTAATGATATATTTAAATATCATTTTATCATGTTAAATATAGTGTATCAATATCTTAATATGATACATATGTATTTAGTAGACATTATCATAACGATAATCGTTATATATATCATTTCGAGTTTCTTAACTTAGTAATCTCATTTCTTATGTATATCACACATTGTTAATATACTTAGTGAGATACTTACTCATCGTAATATCATGTCAACCATATATATATTTCTATATATACCACAACATGTAGTTTTTACAAATTTGTAACGTTCGTGAATCGCCGGTCAACTTGGGTGATCAATTGTCTATATGAAACTTATTTCATTTAATCAAGTCTTAACAAGTTTGATTGCTTAACACGTTGGAAAAATTTAGTCATGTAAATATCAATCTCAATTAATATATATAAACATGGAAAAGTTCGGGTCACTACCGTACCTACCCGTTAAATAAATTTCGTCCCGAAATTTTAAGCTGTTGAAGGTGTTGATGAATCTTCTGGAAATAGATGTGGGTATTTCTTCTTCATCTGATCTTCATGCTCCCAGGTGAACTCGGGTCCTCTACGAGCATTCCATCGAATCTTAACAATCGGTATCTTGTTTTGCTTAAGTCTCTTAACCTCACGATCCATTATTTCGATGGGTTCTTCAATGAATTGAAGTTTTTCATTGATTTGGATTTCGTCCAACGGAATAGTGAGATCTTTTTTAGCAAAATATTTCTTCAAATTCGAGACATGGAAAGTGTTATGTACAGCCGCGAGTAGTTGAGGTAGCTCTAGTTGGTAAACTACTGGTCCGACACGATCTATAATCTTGAATGGTCCAATGTACCTTGGATTTAGTTTCCCCTGTTTACCAAATCGAACAACGCCTTTCCAAGGTGAAACCTTAAGCATGACCATTTCTCCAATTTTAAACTCTATATCTTTTCTTACTCTCCGGACCCGTAATCTGTCTATCCCCCACTTCATTCCAACAAATCGGAGACCTGCACTTTCTACCATAAAGTGCCTCAAACGGCATCATCTCAATACTAGAATGATAACTGTTGTTGTAGGAAAAATCTGCTAACGGTAGGTGTCGATCCCAACTATTTTCGAAATCGATAACACATGCTCGTAGCATGTCTTCAAGCGTTTGTATCGTCCTTTCGCTCTGCCCATCAGTTTGTAGATGATAGGCAGTACTCATGTCTAGACGAGTCCCTAATGCTTGTTGCAACGTCTGCCAGAACCTTGAAACAAATCTACCATCCCTATCAGAGATAATAGAGACGGGTATTCCATGTCTGGAGACAACCTCCTTCAAATACAATCGCGCCAACTTCTCCATTTTGTCATCTTCTCTCATTGGTAGGAAGTGTGCTGACTTGGTGAGATGATCAACTATTACCCAAATAGTATCATAACCACTTGCATTCCTTGGCAATTTAGTAACAGAATCCATGGTAATGTTTTCCCATTTCCATTCTGGGATTTCAGATTGTTGTAGTAGACCTGATGGTTTCCGATGTTCAGCTTTGACCTTAGAACACGTCAAACATTCTCCTACATATTTAGCAATATCGGGTTTCATACCCGGCCACCAAAAGTGTTTCTTGAGATCTTTATACATCTTCCCCGCTCCGGGATGTATTGAATATCTAGTTTTATGTGCTTCCTTAAGTACCATTTCTCTCACATCTCCAAACCTTGGTACCCAAATTCTATCAGCCCTATATCAGGTTCCGTCTTCCCGAATATTAAGATGTTTCTCTGATCCTTTAGGTATCTCATTCTTCAACTTTCCTTCTTTTACAACCCCCTATTGCGCCTCCTTTATTTGAGTAGTAAGGTTAGTACGAATAATTATATTCATAGCTTTTACCCGTATAGGTTCTCTGTCCTTTCTACTCAAAGCGTCAGCTACCACATTCGCCTTCCCTGGGTGGTATCGAATCTTAAAATCATAACCATTCAACAGTTCAATCCACCTGCGTTGTCTCATATTCAATTGCTTCTGATTAAATATATGTTGGAGACTTTTGTGGTCGGTATATATAATACTTTTGACCCCATATAAATAATGCCTCAAAGTCTTTAATGCAAAAACCACAGCACCCAATTCCAAATCGTGAGTCGTATAATTTTGCTCGTGAATCTTCAATTGTCTAGACGCATAAGCAATCACCTTCGTTCATTGCATTAATACACAACTGAGACCTTGCTTTGATGCGTCACAATAAATCACAAAATCATCATTCCCTTCAGGCAATGACAATATAGGTGTCGTAGTTAGCTTTTTCTTCAATAACTGAAACGCCTTCTCTTGTTCATCCTTCCATTCAAATTTCTTCCCTTTATGCGTTAATACAGTCAAGGGTTTTGCTATTTTGGAGAAATCTTGGATGAATCTTCTGTAATAACCAGCCAATCCTAAAAATTGACGTATATGCATCGGAGTTTTTGGGGTTTCCCACTTTTCAACGGTTTCGATCTTTGCCGGGTCCACCTGGATACTTTCTTTATTCACTATGTGATCGAGGAATTGAACTTCTTCCAACCAAAATGCACACATTGAAAACTTAGCGTACAGTTTTTCTTTCCTCAATACTTCTAGCACTTTTCTCAAATGTTCTTCGTGCTCTTGATCATTCTTTGAGTAAATAAGTATGTCATCGATGAAAACAATGACAAACTTGTCAAGATATGGCCCACACACTCAGTTCATAAGGTCCATGAACACAGCTGGTGCGTTAGTCAATCCAAACGGCATAACCATAAACTCGTAATGACCATAACGCGTCCTAAAAACAGTTTTTGGAATATCATCCTCCTTTACTCGCATTTGATGATATCCAGAACGTAAATTGATTTTTGAATAAACCGACGAGCCTTGTAGTTGATCAAATAAGTCGTCAATTCTCAGCAGTGGATAACGGTTTTTGATGGTAAGTTTATTCAACTCTCTGTAGTCAATAGACAACCTAAATGTACCATCCTTCTTCTTGACAAACAAAACAGGAGCTCCCCATGGTGATGTGCTTGGTCGAATGAAACCACGTTCTAATAGTTCTTGCAGTTGGCTTTGCAGTTCTTTCATCTCGTTGGGTGCGAGTCTGTAAGGAGCACGAGCTATTGATGCAGCTCCTGGTACAAGATCTATTTGAAATTCAACATATCGATATGGAGGTAGTCCCGGTAATTCTTTCGGAAATACATCAAGAAATTCTTTTGCGACGGGAACATCATTGATGCTCTTTTCTTCAATTTGTACTTTCTCGATGTGTGCTAGAACAGCATAGCAACCTTTTCTTATTAGTTTTTGTGCCTTCAAATTACTAATAAGATGTAGCTTCGTGTTGCCCTTTTCTCCGTACACCATTAAGGGTTCTCCTTCTTCTCGTACAATGCGAATTGCATTTTTGTAACATACGATCTCTGCTTTCATCTCCTTCAGCTAGTCTATGCCAACTATTACATCAAAACTCCCTAACTCTACTGGTATCAAATCAATCTTAAATATTTCGCTACCCAGTTTAATTTCTCGATTCCGGCATATATAATATGCTGAAATTAATTTACGGTTTGCTAATTCGAGTAAAAATTTACAATCCAACGGCGTCAATGGACAACTTAATTTAGCACAAAAATCTCTACTCATATAGCTTCTATCCGCATCCGAATCAAATAAAACGTAAGCAGATTTATTGTCAATAAGAAACGTACCCGTAACAAGTTCCGGGTCTTCCTGTGCCTCTGCCGCATTAATATTGAAAACTCTTCCACAGCCTTGTCCATTCGTGTTCTCCTGGTTCGGTCAATTTCTAATAATGTGGCCCGATTTTCCACATTTATAACAAACTACATTGGCATAACTTGCTCCGACACTACTTGCTCCGCCATTACTCGTTCTGACGCCATTTGTTCATTTCGTTCTGTTAACCCCTGGTCAGTAGACCTCTCACTTTGCCACGCTATGACCATTTCTTTTACACTTGTTGCAAAATTTGGTGCAGAACCCCGAGTGATACTTTTCACACGTTTGGCATAGCTGCTTTTGATTGTTGTTGTTGTTGCGGTTGTTATTATTGTTGGGATGATTATTGTAGTTGTTGTTGTTGTTGTTGTTGTTGTGCCGTTTGTTGTAGTTGCGATTGATGTTGCGATTGTTGGGATAGTTGTTGTATTGGTGACTCTTATCACCGTTTTCCTCCCACTTTCTTTTGACTAGCTTCACTTTGGCCTCTTCGGTCGCCTGTTCTTTAATTCTTCCCTAAATCTGGTTCACTAGTTTATGAGCCATTCTACATGCCTTTTGTATGGAGGCAGGCTCGTGTGAACTTATATCTTCTTGGATTCTCTCCGGTAACCCTTTCACAAACGCATTGATCTTCTCTTCCTCATCTTCGAACGCTCTCGGACACAATAGGCACAATTCTGTGAATCGTCTTTCGTACGAAGTAATATCGAATCCCTGTGTTCGTAACCCTCTAAGTTCTGCTTTAGCTTATTGACCTCGGTTCTGGGACGGTACTTCTCGTTCATCAAGTGCTTGAATGCTGACCACGGTAGCGCGTAAGCAACATCTTGTCCCACTTGCTCTAGATAGGTATTCCACCAGGTTAACGCAATACCTGTGAAGGTATGTGTAGCGTACTTCACTTTGTCTCCTTCAGCACACTTACTTATGGCAAACACCGATTCAACTTTCTCGATCCACCGTTTCAATCCGATTGGTCTTTCGGTCCCATCAAATTCTGAAGGTTTGCAGGCAGTGAATTCCTTGTAGGAGCATCCTACACGATTTCTTGCGCCGTTAGCTGTATTGCTAGATTCAAAGTTATTGTTGGTATGTAGCGCGGCCTGTACTGTAGCTATGTTTGAAGCAAGAAAGGCACGAAATTCCTCTTCGCTCATATTCAAGGTGTTTCAAGTAGTCGGTGCCATTTCCTTCAAAATAGTCAAATGAAACAAGTTAATCATACAGAATATTAAGAGTAGTCAATAGTATCTCGTAGCATAATATGAACTCATTTATAAAAGCTTTTTCTTCATATTAGTGTTTTATAAGTTTAAATTCGGGTACTACCTACCCGTTAAGTTCATACTTAGTAGCTAAAATACAATTCAACTACTACAATTCCATATGAAAAACTGATTATAATAATATATCACATACAAATATTCTGCAAACTTACAACTTCGCTATATTACATATAACATGAAATATAGTACACTATGATACAGGACAGTTTTGAAGATAAATCTAGTTAATACGCAAGTTGTTCAGCAAAGGAAATAAAGACACGTAATTCATAAGTCTAGAAACAAGTCATGCATTCTGGTTTTACTAAGACGACTTCCCATCCTTGGTCTTGTGGAAAATAACCGTTATAACCATTGGCTAGGCAGCATGTTGTAATGTCGTCAAAAGGACGAGGGTTTTGTAATGTTCAACAGCCCCGTAATAATCTAAAAACCTTGTTTCTCACCCCAACTACTGAATCCGTCACTTGTGGGAAAGTTTTATTTAAAAGCTGCAATCCGATGTTCTTTTTCTCACTTTGGTAAGAAGCGAACATCACTAACCCGTAAGCATAACATGCTTCTTTATGTTGCATGTTAGAAGCTCTTTCTAATTCACAAAATCCTATGTTGGGATATGTTGAGTCAAAATAGGTTCTTAACCCGTAGCGTAAAATTGCATTTGGGTTCCCCGCATTTAACGCTTTAAAGAAAACACGGCGTAACTTAAATGTAGTGACCCGAACTTTTCCATGTTTATATATATTAATTGAGATTGATATTTACATGACTAAATGTTTCCAATGTGTTAAGTAATCAAACTTGTTAAGACTTGATTAAATGAAATAAGTTTCATATAGACAATTGATCACCCAAGTTGACCGGCGATTCACGAACGTTACAAAATTGTGAAAACTACATGTTGTGGTATATATAGACATATATATATGGTTGACATGAAATTATGATGAGTAAGTATCTCACTAAGTATATTAACAATGTGTGATATACATAAGAAATGAGATTACTAAGTTAAGAAACTCGAAATGATATATATAACGATTATCGTTATGATAACGTCTACTAAATACATATGTATCATATTAAGATATTGATACACTATATTTAACATGATAAAATGATATTTAAATATATCATTAAGTGTGTTAACAATGAAATACATATGTAAAAACAAGACTACTAACTCAAGAATTACGAAACGAGACTTATATGTAACGATTATCGTTGTAACGATATTTTAATGTATGTATCATATTAAGAGATATTTATACATCATAATATCATGATAATATAATAATTTAACATCTCATTTGATATAATAAACATTGGGTTAACAACATTAATTGAGATCGTTAACTTAAAGGTTTCAAAACAACACTTACATGTAACGACTAACGAAGACTTAACGAATCTATTAGAATGTATATACATGTTTTGTTTTGATATTTATTCTTACACTTTTGAAAGACTTCAAGACACATATCAAAGTACTTCTACTTAACAAAAATGCTTACAATTACATCCTCGTTCAATTTCATCAACAATTCTACTCGTATGCACCTGTATTCGTACTCGTACAATACACAGCTTTTAGATGTATGTACTATTGGTATATACACTCCAATGATCAGCTCTTAGCAGACCATGTGAGTCACCTAACACATGTGGGAACCATCATTTGGTAACTAGCATGAAATATCTCATAAAATTACAAAAATATTAGTAATCATTCATGACTTATTTACATGAAAACAAAATTACATATCCTTTATATCTAATCCATATACCAATGACCAAAAACACCTACAAACACTTTCATTCTTCAATTTTCTTCCTCTAATTAATCTCTCTCAAGTTCCATCTTCAAGTTCTAAGTGTTCTTCATAAATTCCATAAGTATAGTTTCATAAAAATCAAGAATACTTCCAAGTTTGCAAGTCTACATCCAAGCTTTCTAATCCATTCCAAGTAATCATCTAAGATCAAGGAACCTTTGTTATTTACAGTAGGTTATCTTTCTAATTCAAGGTAATATTCATATTCAAACTTTTATTCAATTTCTACAACTATAACAATCTTATTTCGAGTGAAAATCTTACTTCAACTGTTTTCGTGTCATGATTCTGCTTCAAGAACTTTCAAGCCATCCAAGGATCCTTTGAAGCTAGATCCATTTTTCTTATTTCTAGTAGTTTCATCCAGAAAACTTGAGGTAGTAATGATGTTCATAACATCATTCTATTCATACATATAAAGCTATCTTATTCGAAGGTTTAAACTTGTAATCACTAGAACATAGTTTAGTTAATTCTAAACTTATTCGCAAATAAAAGTTAATCCTTCTAACTTGACTTTTAAAATCAACTAAACACATGTTCTATATCTATATGATTTTCTAACTTAATGATTTAAAACCTGGAAACACGATGAACACCATAAAATCGGATATACGCCGTCGTAGTGAAACTGGGGGCTGTTTTGGTTTAGATAATTAAAAACTATGATAAACTTTGATTTAAAAGTTGTTCTTCTAGGAAAATGATTTTTCATATGAACATGAAACTATATCCAAAAATCTTGGTTAAACTCAAAGTGAAAGTATGTTTTTCAAAATGGTCATCAAGATGTCGTTCTTTCGACGGAAATGACTACCTCTTTAGTAATTGACATGTAACTTAAATTTCCGACTATAAACCTATACTTTTTCTGTTTGGATTCTTAAATTAGAGTTCAATATGAAACCATAGCAATTTGATTCACTCAAAACGGATTTAAAATGAAGAAGTTATGGGTAAAACAAGATTGGATATTTTTGATCTTTTTAGCTAAGGGAAATGTTTAACAAATCTATACAAATCATATCCTAGCTAACTTATATTGTATTATACATGTATTCTAATATATTATGTAATCTTGGGATACCATAGACACGTATGCAAATGTTTTGACATATCATATCGACCCATGTATATATATTATTTGGAACAACCATAGACACTCTATATGCAGTAATGTTGGAGTTAGCTATACAGGGTTGAGGTTGATTCCAAAAATATATATACTTTGAGTTGTGATCTAGCCTGAGATGTGTATACACTGGGTCGTGGATTGATTAAAGATAATATATATCGATTTATTTCTGTACATCTAACTGTGGACAACTAGTTGTAGGTTACTAACGAGGATAGCTGACTTAATACACTCAAATCTTTAAAACATAATAAAAATGGTTGTAATTATATTTTGATCATACTTTGATATATATGTACATATTTGTATAGGTTCGTAAATCGATCCGTGGCCAAGTCTGAAATGTCCCGTTCTTATTGATTAAAAACGTTCCATATTAATTGATTTCGTTGCGAGGTTTTGACCTCTATATGAGACGTTTTTCAAAGACTGCATTCATTTTTAAAACAAACCATAACCTTTATTTCATAAATAAAGGTTTAAAAGCTTTACGTAGATTATCAAATAATGATAATCTAAAATATCCTGTTTTACACACGACCATTACATAATGGTTTACAATACAAATATGTTACATCGAAATCAGTTTCTTGAATGCAGTTTTTACACAATATCATACAAACATGGACTCCAAATATTGTCCTTATTTTAGTATGCAATAGTGGAAGCTCTTAGTATTCACCTGAGAATAAACATGCTTTAAACGTCAACAAAAATGTTGGTGAGTTATAGGTTTAACCTATATATATCAAATCGTAACAATAGACCACAAGATTTCATATTTCAATACACATCCCATACATAGAGATAAAAATCATTCATATGGTGAACACCTGGTAACCAACATTAACAAGATGCATATATATAAGAATATCCCCATCATTCCGGGACACCCTTCAGATATGATATAAATTTTGAAGTACTAAAGCATCCGGTACTTTGGATGGGGTTTCTTAGGCGCAATAGATCTATCTTTAGGATTCGCGTCAATTAGGGTGTCTGTTCCCTAATTCTTAGATTACCAGACTTAATAAAAAGGGGCATATTCGATTTCGATAATTCAACCATAGAATGTAGTTTCACGTACTTGTGTCTATTTTGTAAATCATTTATAAAACCTGCATGTATTCTCATCCCAAAAATATTAGATTTTAAAAGTGGGACTATAACTCACTTTCACAGATTTTTACTTCGTCGAGAAGTAAGACTTGGCCACTGGTTGATTCACGAACCTATAACAATATATACATATATATCAAAGTATGTTTAAAATATATTTACAACACTTTTAATATATTTTGATGTTTTAAGTTTATTAAGTCAGCTGCCCTCGTTAGTAACCTACAACTAGTTGTCCACAGTTAGATGTATAGAAATAAATTGATAAATATTATCTTGAATCAATCCACGACCCAGTGTATACGTATCTCAGTATTGATCACAACTCAAACTATATATATTTTGGAATCAACCTCAACGCTGTATAGCTAACTCCAACATTCACATATAGAGTGTCTATGGTTGTTCCGAAATATATATAGATGTATCGACATGATAGGTCGAAACATTGTATACGTGTCTATGGTATCTCAAGATTACATAATATACAATACAAGTTGATTAAGTTATGGTTGGAATAGATTTGTTACCAATTTTCACGTAGCTAAAATGAGAAAAATTATCCAATCTTGTTTTACCCATAACTTCTTCATTTTAAATCCGTTTTGAGTGAATCAAATTGCTATGATTTCATATTGAACTCTATTTTATGAATCTAAACAGAAAAGTATAGGTTTATAGTCGGAAAAATAAGTTACAAGTTGTTTTTGTAAAGGTAGTCATTTCAGTCGAAAGAAAGACGTCTAGATGACCATTTTAGAAAACATACTTCCACTTTGAGTTTAACCATAATTTTTGGATATAGTTTCATGTTCATAATAAAAATCATTTTCTCAGAATAACAACTTTTAAATCAAAGTTTATCATAGTTTTTAATTAACTAACCCAAAACAGCCCGCGGTGTTACTACGACGGCGTAAATCCGGTTTTACGGTGTTTTTCGTGTTTCCAGGTTTTAAATCATTAAGTTAGCATATCATATAGATATAGAACATGTGTGTAGTTAATTTTAAAAGTCAAGTTAGAAGGATTAACATTTGTTTGCGAACAAGTTTAGAATTAACTAAACTATGTTCTAGTGATTACGAGTTTAAACCTTCGAATAAGATAGTTTTATATATATGAATCGAATGATGTTATGAACATCATTACTACCTCAAGTTTAGTAGGTAAACCTACTGGAAGT
Source organism: Rutidosis leptorrhynchoides (assembly GCF_046630445.1). Taxonomy (NCBI): domain Eukaryota; kingdom Viridiplantae; phylum Streptophyta; class Magnoliopsida; order Asterales; family Asteraceae; genus Rutidosis; species Rutidosis leptorrhynchoides. Next base: position 444,464,057 of record NC_092335.1, read on the forward strand.
GACAAGAAATGATCTAGCTTCAAAGGATCTTGGATGGCTTGAAAGTTCTTGAAGTAGGATCATGACACAAAAACAAGTTCAAGTAAGATTTTTACTCGAATTAAGATAGTTTATAGTTATAGAAATTGAATCAAAGTTTGAATATGAATATTACCTTGAATAAGAATGATAACCTACTGTATATAACAAAGGTTTCTTGATCTTAGATGATTACTTGGAATGGATTAGAAAGCTTGGAAGTAAATTAGTAAACTTGAAGGGATTTTTGAAGTGTTCTTGAAGTGTTCTTCCTATGATGATTATAGCTTGATTCTTGAAGTGATTTTTGATGAAGATGATGATTAACTACTGGAAAAATACGTTCATAATAGTGTGTGTGTGTTGAGAGAGAATTAGAAAGAGAATTGGAAGTGAAATGGAGTGAATGATGAGTGGTAATTGGTGAGTGGTGAGTGGGGTTAAAAGGAGTTCTAGTTAGTTGACTAGCTCATGGTAGAAGTTAAAATTGATTAGTCATACATGACATAATCAAGAGTGGAATTCCATGCTAGTTCCTATTGGTATATACTCATAGTAAGTACGTTTTGAAGCTGTGTATAATACGGGTAAGAATACGACTAGAATTCTTGATGAAAGAAAAGAATGGAAAAGTAACTGTAACCATTTTCGTTAAGTATGAGTGTTTTGATATATGTCTTGAAGTCTTCCAAAAGTATTTTAATACATCTAAATACACTACATGTATATACATTTTAACTGAGTCGTTAAGTCATAGTTAGTCGTTACATGTAAGTGTTGTTTTGAAACCTTTAAGTTAACGATCTCAATTAATGTTGTTAACCCATTGTTTATTATATCTAATGAGATGTTAAATTATTATATTATCATGATATTATGATATATTAATATATCTTAATATGATATATATACATTTAAATGTCGTTACAACGATAATCGTTACATATATGTCTCGTTTTGAAATCCTTAAGTTAGTAGTCTTGTCTACATGTATATAACTCATTGTTATTATACTTATGGAGATACTTACTTATCATAATCTCATGTTAACCATATGTATATCCATATATATATCGTCATGTCATTTTTACAAGTTTTAACGTTCGTGAATCGCCGGTCAACTTGGGTGGTCAATTGTCTATATGAAACATATTTCAATTAATCAAGTCTTAACAAGTTTGATTGCTTAACATGTTGGAAACATTTAATCATGTAAATATCAATCTCAATTAATATATATAAACTTGGAAAAGTTCGGGTCACTACAAAGTCTTATTTCTGAGGAAGGAAATATCTGTGAAAGTGAGTTATAGTCCCACTTTTAAAATCTAATGTTTTTGGGATGAGAATACATGCAGGTTTTATAAATGATTTACAAAATAGACACAAGTACGTGAAACTACATTCTATGGTTGAATTATCGAAATCGAATATGCCCCTTTTTATTAAGTCTGGTAATCTAAGAATTACTGAACAGACACCCTAATTGACGCGAATCCTAAAGATAGATCTATTGGGCCTAACAAACCCCATCCAAAGTACCGGATGCTTTAGTACTTCAAAATTTATATCATATCCGAAGGGTGTCCCGGAATGATGAGGATATTCTTATATATGCATCTTGTTAATGTCGGTTACCAGGTGTTCACCATATGAATGATTTTTATCTCTATGTATGGGATGTGTATTGAAATATGAAATCTTGTGGTCTATTGTTACGATTTGAAGAAGAGGAACTGGAAGAAGAAGAGGTTCCGGAGGGGGGAATAGTAGGAACCACAGAAAACCGGTCAAATAAAAGAAAATCCTCAATCAATGGACCAAAGTTAATAATGGTCAATGGTGTTTCCGCTAAGGAAGCAAAATATTGGGAAAATTACCAATTTTCCGATGAATCGGATCCTGATGAGGATTTCGATGATGTTATAGAAATTACCCCGACCCAATTTAATGAGGCAAAAGAAAATAATAAGGGAAAAGGCATCAAAATAGAGAAATCTGATTTCGACCCCGATGAACTTTATATGTACCGTCAACACCCATATTTTCAATATCGTGACAATAACCCGGGAACCTCTAAACCACTAGGTTTTCTAAACCAATGTGGAAAACGACGACTTGTATTAGAGGAACATCATATATCCCTAGAAGATTAGGAAAAAGAACCAAGTCCGAAGAAGAAGAAACCAGTGATTCAGATTAGAGGGGGGTGAGCATGTTGTGTAATAAATGTATTGTAGTGTGCTTGTACTTTTATGTTCTATATAAAAATTGCTTGTATTGTTTGTTATTACGAATCTAATCCTTGCCTATTTTACAGTATAAAAACAAAATGGACGTTAAGGGTAGACAACCGAATATTTTAGAAGACCTACCAGAGGATATGATTGAGGAAATCTTGTCTAGAGTCGGTCAGAATTCATCAGCACATTTAGTTATGGCGAAATTAACTTGTCAAACATTTGAAAGACTTTCCAGAAATGCCTTAGTTTATAAAAGGCTTTCCTTTGATAGGTGGGGTATATCACATTGGGGAGACTTTAAGTTACGCCGTGTTTTCTTTAAAGCGTTAAATGCGGGGAACCCAAATGCAATTTTACGCTACGGATTAAGACCCTATTTTGACTCAACATATCCCAACATAGGATTTCGTGAATTAGAAAGAGCTTCTAACATGCAACATAAAGAAGCATGTTATGCTTACGGGTTAGTGATGTTCGCTTCTTACCAAAGTGAGAAAAAGAACATCGGATTGCAGCTTTTAAATAAAACTTTCCCATAAGTGACGGAATCAGTAGTTGGGGTGAGAAACAAGGTTTTTAGATTATTACGGGGCTGTTGGACATTACGAAACCCTCATCCTTTTGACGACATTGCAACATACTGCCTAGCCAATGGTCATAACGGTTATTTTCCACAAGACCAAGGATGGGAAGTCGTCTTAGTAAAACCAGAATGCATGACTTGTTTCTGGACTTATGAATTACGTGTCTTTATTTCCTTTGCTGAACAACTTGCGTATTAACTAGATTTATCTTCAAAACTGTCCTGTATCATAGTGTACTATATTTCATGTTATATGTAATATAGCGAAGTTGTAAGTTTGAAGAATATTTGTATGTGATATATTATTATAATCAGTTTTTCATATGGAATTGTAGTAGTTGAATTGTACTTTAGCTACTAAGTATGAACTTAACGGGTAGGTAGTACCCTAATTTAAACTTATAAAATGCTAATATGAAGAAAAAGCTTTTATAAATGAGTTCATATTATGCTACGAGATACTATTGACTACTCTTAATATTCTGTATGATTAACTTGTTTCATTTGACTATTTTGAAGGAAATGGCACCGACTACTCGACACACCTTGAATATGAGCGAAGAGGAATTTCGTGCCTTTCTTGCTTCAAATATAGCCATAGTACAGGTCGCGCTACATACCAACAATAACTCTGAATCTAGCAATACATCTAACGGCACAAGAAATCGTGTAGGATGCTCTTACAAGGAATTCACTGCCTGCAAACCTTCAGAATTTGATGGGACCGAAGGACCAATCCGATTGAAACGGTGGACTGAGAAAGTTGAATCGGTGTTTTCCATAAGTAAGTGTGCTGAAGGAGACAAAGTGAAGTACGCTACGCATACCTTCACAGGTATTGCGTTAACATGGTGGAATACCTATCTAGAGCAAGTGGGACAAGATGCTACTTACGCGCTACCGTGGTTAGCATTCAAGCACTTGATGAACGAGAAGTATCGTCCCATAACCAAGGTCAATAAGCTCAAGTCAGAACTTAGAGGGTTACGAACACAGGGATTCGATATTACTTCGTATGAAAGACGATTCACAGAATTGTGCCTATTGTGTCCGAGAGCGTTCGAAGATAAGGAAGAGAAGATCGGCCCGTTTATGAAAGGGTTACCGGAGAGAATCCAAGAAGATATAAGTTCACACGAGCCTGCCTCTATACAAAAGGCATGTAGAATGGCTCACAAACTAGTGAACCAGATTGAGGGAAGAATAAAAGAACAGGCGGTCGAAGAGGCCAACGTGAAGCTAGTCAAAAGAAAGTGGGAGGAAAACGGTGATAAGAGTCACCAAAACAACAACAACTATCCCAACAATCGCAACATCAATCGCAACTACAACAAACGGCACAACAACAACAACAACTACAACAATCATCCCAACAACAATAACAACTGCAACAACAACAACAACAACAACAATCAGAAGTAGCTATGCCAAAGGTGTGAAAAGTATCACTCGGGGTTCTGCACCAAATTTTGCAACAAGTGTAAAATAAATGGTCATAGCGCGGCGAAGGGTGAGGTTTACGGACCAGGGGTTAACAGAATGTGTAAAAACCCGTCCTTATCCGTCTGGACGAAATCTTCGACATTTGATCCCATTGCGATGATCGACTCCAAGTAATGTCATTAACATGAGCAAATGCACAGCGGAAGACTTAATTTGTACCTGAGAATAACATGCTTTAAAAAGTCAACATAATGTTGGTGAGATATATAGGTTTGATGCTAGCAGCGTTATAACTATGGACCACAAGATTTCATATATAAAAATATAATACACTCGCAAGTGTATAAAAAAGCATTCCAAGCAGTGGGCACCCGGTAACTAGCCTTAACAAGAGTGTGTACCCCTGAGTTATAATAATATGTACACCGAATCAAGTGCGTTCCGTTAACCTCGAAGTACTAAACACCCGTTATTCTAGTTTAGTAGTGACTAGAACAACATCTGGGTGGGGGTGTAAAACCCGATAGATCTATCTTTAGGATTCGCGCCTACCAGTTCATAAACCAATAGTTAAAGTTACCAAGCTAGGGGATTTTTGATTCAAACCCATGTAGAACGTAATTTTAGTCACTTGTGTCCATAACGTAAATCATTTAAAAAAATAGCGCATGTATTCTCAGCCCAAAAATATTTAGAGTTTAAAAGGGACTATATACTCACCAACTGTATTTTGTAGTAAAAATACATATAACATCATGGAACACGTATAAGGTTGGCCTCGGATTCACGAACCTATATCAGTATTATATATCAGATAATGTTAACTCATATAATAATTATCAGATAAGTTTAAATATTATAATTCGTGATATACTTGTTATATGATATATATAAGTTATATGTATTAAATATATTTATTAATTTTAATAGAAATCTCTTGTTAAACTATCTTAAATAATTAATCTATTTATAATTAATATATATTTTGTAAATATATATATCTTATCAGTTAGAATATAATAATACATAATGTTTGTATAATTATAGTATTATTTACAACTTAATTCTTGTTATATAAATATATCTAATACCATTTTATTCAGAATATAAAAGTATGTAATATTAATATTGTTATGGCAATTGTAATAAGTATATTTTTATATAAGCAATCTTTCCTTGTTATAATAATAATAATAATAATATTAATATTAATAATAATAATAATAATAATAATAATAATAATAATAATAATAATAATATCAATAATAATAATAATAAAAAAATTAGTGTCTACCTTTGAAAAGCCATTTAAAAAGAAAAGTGCCCTAAGCCGGGATTGAACCCGCGACCCCTCGGAAACCCACAACACCCTAGACCATTCCTCCATTCCATTATTTTCTGTTTTTATATCCGAATTAAGCTACTTATTCTAATAAACTACATGTCCTTCTCCTTCGTGAGTTAAAGCACTCAGGCACCCAATTTCATCATAACAACAATTTATACAATCGGTAATAGAATTTAGTGACAAACGTAACCACTCATAATTGTGAATCGAGTTTGACAGACACCAAAAATAAAATAAAAAAAATAAAACGCTGTATGAAGGAAAAAAAAATGTTTAAGAACTCAATATCCAATTCAATATTATAGAATGTTTTAGGCTAAGGTTACAACACGAAAAAGATTTGTAATCGTTATTGAAAACTTCCTGTATAATCACTTTAACTTACAACGTTAACAGAAAGTCGAATTTTAGGGAAAACCATATATTTAACTTTTTGAAAAATCATCTTTAACTCTTAAATTAGAAATCGTTACAATGAATTGGAGTTTGAACTTTTCCAAATAGTTTAAACGAATGATTTAGGACAGACCTGCATTAATAGTTTTTGAAATTGATTGAAAATCGAATTCGTTTGGAAAAATCGATCAAGAACAGAGAACAGTCTGGTTCTTCTCTTTTTTTTTTAACTCGATAATCCAGGAGCTGTTTAAGGTAATTATATTCGATGGTTTATAAAATAAATTCGACTGATTTATTACACTGAAATGGATAGAGTTTTATAGCAATTATGGATCGACAACTATTAAATCAGATACAGATATTAGAAATTAAAAAATTAAAAGGAGATCGTGATTGTTTGGCAATTACTGTGTTTAAATTCGTTTTTATAGTAAGGATAAGAACACAAGACAGAATTTTTCAAAACCTGATGTTGATATGTAAAGGATTCGATATCCTTTTTTTTTTTAAACAGATTTAAATAATTTATATAATATAATAAATATGTTAATAATAATAAGAATATTAATAGTAATAATAGTTAATAATAATAATAAGAATGATAATAATAATTATATTACTAAAATAATGATAAAAATGGTAGTAGTCATAATTTTTAAATAACATGATACTTAATAATAAAATTTATAATAATAATAGAAATAATAATAATATTAATGATAATAAAATAATAATAATTTTATTAATGATACAGATAATAATACTAGTAATAATATTTCTATAATAACTTATATAATAAATTCATATCTATAATTTATAAATTTAAAATAACATTAATAACGTTTGTATTGATATTAATATCAAAAGTGGTTATTATTACAACATCTATATTTAATTTAATATAATAGTATTACATATTATTAGTTATGTAATATGACTATATAATAACTTATTTTGAGTATTAAATTTTTAGTTAAACTAGCAAGTATTACAATATACCTTTAATTATAATTATATATAGTTATCATATATGTTATACACAATTGTTCGTGAATCGTCGAGCATGGTCAAAAGGTAATTGGATACATGAACATAGTTTCAACTTTTCAAGACTCAAAACTACAGATTTTGCTTATCGTGTCGGAAACATATAGAGTTTAAGGTTTAAATTTGATCGGAAATTTCCGGGTCATTACAGTGCCCACCCGTTAAGGAAATTTCGTCCTCGAAATTTGGTAGAGGTCGTCATAAATAACAATAGAAATGTTTTCACGACGAATATGAGGTAATTATGGAGTTTTATCATTATTGAGATATAGATAAAACGATTCGATCGTGTGAAACGTACGAGTGAAGCTATCACAAATGGGTGAAATAAGTAAGTAAATATATTCGTTTCAACCGATGACGTAGTTATGTTTGATTTCCGGAATTCACGGGATTTAAAGAAAATCTTACGTAATAAGATTTGGTTCTTCGGCGATCAGGATCTTCTTTGATTTAATGCGGCAATCTGTTTCAATTTCTTTGTCAGATTTTTCACTATAAATTCTCCTTTTCGTTTCCTTATTTTCCATAACTCACACCTTCTATTCTTTCTCCCCTAAATTTTAAGACCTTCGTCAAAATGCTCCATCCAATTCTGATTCTTGATATACTTCAAATTTTCACATCCGTCATTTTTCTCTTTCATCTGCCACCAGAAGAATCTATTTACTTCTACTATACTCTTGTGTTTATAGTGTTTCTAATTCTCCCGTGTCTCTTATATTGCTATCTGCATCGATATACACGGTTTGAAATTTCTGGATTATTATCGAGTTTTATATTCTTCATTATTTTTCTGAGCTTCATGCTTTTGCTTTCCCTTCCCGACTTCGAATCAAGTGAGCAATGGTCCGAAATTTGTAGGTATGAAATTCGAAATGAACATAGCTAATGCTCTCAGAAAGAAATGGTAATGGCACGATTTTGATTTGTCAAATTACCAGAATATCCGAAAAGATAGAACTATCAAGATGATATGTTCTTTATATGTTTGAAGATTGGGTAGAATGTAAGGGTCGTGTAACATGGTATATGATGATGGTACTGTAAATCATCACATCCCATTAGAAACTTAACATGACTTACTGTAATATAATGAAGTTGATCAAGTTTCATTATATTATACTAATTCATGCATCAGTTCCCAACACTGCTTTAGAACATTCCTATTTTAAACTCGAAGGTTTTCAGAATTTAGAAACCAATATTATGTTGTAACGCGAATGTTACGGAGAGATAAATGATCCCAGATAAGAATAGTTGTGAAAATATCTCCAGAAATATGAGGAATATGTTTAACGGAAGATATGAAGATATCTTATAATATCTAAGATTTGATGGTGATGAAGAATGTCATCTGGAAAAATTTAGAATAAGGAGTAGAGTTTTCACTAACGGTTTCAGCAGGCACTGAATCATGGATCCTTTGAGGTCAAATTTATTCTTTGTGATTTGTCTATGGCTTCCTTCATAGTTTCGCATAATCCGCCTTTCGGTACTAAATTTTCTATCGAGCGTTCCTAACCCTCTTTTCTTTATCATCTACTTTTGGCCATTAAGACCACCTACAACATGCTGCTTCGTCAGCATTCTCAAAGTTAATGGATCTGGGTCATCGGTTATCAAACTGAGGTAGTTTCAGGAGAATTGTGTTTTTAGATGGTTAAACGCTGATGATGGAATATAAAAGATTCTCCGGTAACGACAGCGAAAGAATAACGTGTATATATATCGAAACTAACCTTTCTGAGAAGTCGAGGTTAACTTGCTGGAACTGTGACAAAATTGGCTAATTCGAAAAGGATTTGCAAAGTTATTTTGGATAATAATAACACTAAAGAAATTAACACTGTTGCGTGTTAAACGTTGACTCAGTCTCCGAGAGTCTTACAGGAGCATAAGTCTTTGCTTCTGTAGATGAAACGCGGTTGGTTCATCCTCTCGATTGAGGGGTTTTCAAGAATCATGAAATATTTGAACACGCATTGTAATTGTCGGGATACAAATGAGGTTTAAGATGAAATCAAGTGGCAAGCTTGAAGAATTATTTAGTTTCATATGTTATAATCAATATTTTAATTTAATTCATTTTAATTGTCCAAAGTCAGCAGTCTAATAGTCCGATGGTTCAATGATTCATATATAATTTAATATATAATATTCGAATTAAATAATACGTATCGTGACCCGTGTACCGGTCTCGGTGTCGATCACAACTCAAAGTATATATATATTTTGGAATCAACTCCGACCCTGTATAGCCAACTCCCATCTTCACATATAGAGTGTCTACGGTTGTTCCGAAATATATATATAGATGGGTCGATATGATAAGTCGAAACCTTGCATACGTGTCCCGTTATTTAAAGTGCGTAAAAATAAATAACAAAAATTAAATGACGATAAATAAAATTGTGAGAATGTAAATTGCGATAAATTAAATGTTAATCAGTTAGCTGGGAACAGTTAGCCGGAACAGTTAGCGTGAAATCCTATCACAATTCCAATTAATTAATTCGTTTGTTTCTAACACTTTTTATTTTTGTCCAATATTTTCTTCGTTATGCCACTGGTTGGATTCCGATAGGTCAAAATCCGAATATGAAATTTGAATGAAAATGGTTATTCCGGGGTGAGCGGATATGAATATCGGTGGTTGTAAGTAGGATAATAAATGACCGTTGAATCAGATTCGAAGAATGTACAGTGTAACTTGTTAATGTGAATTTTAAATATTCCTTGGGTACTACCCACCCGTTAAAATATTTTCATCATTAACAGTTTGTACGAAAGAATTTTTAATTACAATCTTTATGAAAATATACTTGCATATATATTTTCTTCAGATGTAACTATGGATTTAATGAGTCAATAAGATTTTATACTCATTTGATTTATTGTTAATACTAGATTACATAACCTCCAAAGCATTAGAGATTACTTAGTCGCCATATTGAACGAAGGTAATGAGGTAAAATGGTACGTAAATCGAAGATAATCAATGTAGAACGATGTGTAGAACGAAGTTCATACTCGAAGTACAGATGGTGATATTGAGGCATGAAATGTTGATATTCGAGGTATAGGTTGTGATGTTGAGAGTTACGGCGCGGTTATGGTTTAGGGATAATAAGGGTACTGTCAACGTCGATAATGGTGGTACTGATTATGCTGCTGGTGCTGCTGCTGGTATTTGTAACCTTCACACCAGGTTCTCCAAAGTCGTCACACGAGCGCGTAGTTCGTTAACTTCTTCTAGTACTACGGAATGATTGACGTTTGAAACGAGCGGTTGAGTAAGATTCGAAATATAGGATAATATATAATCGTGACGGAATACTCTGGAAATGAGAGGGTAAATGGTTTCTCGAACAGGTTTGCCGGTAAGTGCTTTCAGGTTCATCGCCAGGAGGGCAATTTAAGAAGATTCTTTAACGTGAAATGATTTTCGAATATAGAATGATATTCTACCTTCATAGAATATCTATAATAATAAAGCTTTTGTAGCCTACAGAGGATCTTACGGCATATGACAAGCAAGTCTACAGATGCGCTAAGATATGTATTATCAGATACGCTAAGATATAAATTTCGTCTATACACTATCGATGCACTAAATGCAGTAGGACGTGTCTAGACTTGAGAATGATAGGCAGGCAATTTCCTAAGGATGATAAGCAGATGATTTCCGACTAGAAATGATAAGCAAAACTTTTGATAGGCAGACACGGTCAAAGTCCAGACTCACTAATGTATCCTAACAACTACCAGTTAGACACACTAATGGGAGACCTGGTTCGCTAAGACCAACGCTCTGATACCAAATGTAAAAACCCGTCCTTATCCGTCTGGACGAAATCTTCGACATTTGATCCCATTGCGATGATCGACTCCAAGTAATGTCATTAACATGAGCAAATGCACAGCGGAAGACTTAATTTGTACCTGAGAATAACATGCTTTAAAAAGTCAACATAATGTTGGTGAGATATATAGGTTTGATGCTAGCAGCGTTATAACTATGGACCACAAGATTTCATATATAAAAATATAATACACTCGCAAGTGTATAAAAAAAGCATTCCAAGCAGTGGGCACCCGGTAACTAGCCTTAACAAGAGTGTGTACCCCTGAGTTATAATAATATGTGCACCGAATCAAGTGCGTTCCGTTAACCTCGAAGTACTAAACACCCGTTATTCTAGTTTAGTAGTGACTAGAACAACATCTGGGTGGGGGTGTAAAACCCGATAGATCTATCTTTAGGATTCGCGCCTACCAGTTCATAAACCAATAGTTAAAGTTACCAAGCTAGGGGATTTTTGATTCAAACCCATGTAGAACGTAATTTTAGTCACTTGTGTCCATAACGTAAATCATTTAAAAAAATAGCGCATGTATTCTCAGCCCAAAAATATTTAGAGTTTAAAAGGGACTATATACTCACCAACTGTATTTTGTAGTAAAAATACATATAACATCATGGAACACGTATAAGGTTGGCCTCAGATTCACGAACCTATATCAGTATTATATATCAGATAATGTTAACTCATATAATAATTATCAGATAAGTTTAAATATTATAATTCGTGATATACTTGTTATATGATATATATAAGTTATATGTATTAAATATATTTATTAATTTTAATAGAAATCTCTTGTTAAACTATCTTAAATAATTAATCTATTTATAATTAATATATATTTTGTAAATATATATATCTTATCAGTTAGAATATAATAATACATAATGTTTGTATAATTATAGTATTATTTACAACTTAATTCTTGTTATATAAATATATCTAATACCATTTTATTTAGAATATAAAAGTATGTAATATTAATATTGTTATGGCAATTGTAATAAGTATATTTTTATATAAGCAATCTTTCCTTGTTATAATAATAATAATAATAATATTAATATTAATAATAATAATAATAATAATAATAATAATAATAATAAAAATAATAATAATAATAATAATAATAATAATAATAATAATAAAATTAGTGTCTACCTTTGAAAAGCCATTTAAAAAGAAAAGTGCCCTAAGCCGGGATTGAACCCGCGACCCCTCGGAAACCCACAACACCCTAGACCATTCCTCCATTCCATTATTTTCTGTTTTTATATCCGAATTAAGCTACTTATTCTAATAAACTGCCTGTCCTTCTCCTTCGTGAGTTAAAGCACTCAGGCACCCAATTTCATCATAACAACAATTTATACAATCGGTAATAGAATTTAGTGACAAACGTAACCACTCATAATTGTGAATCGAGTTTGACAGACACCAAAAATAAAATAAAAAAAATAAAATGCTGTATGAAGGAAAAAAAAATGTTTAAGAACTCAATATCCAATTCGATATTATAGAATGTTTTAGGCTAAAGTTACAACACGAAAAAGATTTGTAATCGTTATTGAAAACTTCCTGTATAATCACTTTAACTTACAACGTTAACAGAAAGTCGAATTTTAGGGAAAACCATATATTTAACTTTTTGAAAAATCATCTTTAACTCTTAAATTAGAAATCGTTACAATGAATTGGAGTTTGAACTTTTCCAAATAGTTTAAACGAATTATTTAGGACAGACCTGCATTAATAGTTTTTGAAATTGATTGAAAATCGAATTCGTTTGGAAAAATCGATCAAGAACAGAGAACAGTCTGGTTCTTCTCTTTTTTTTTTTTAACTCGATAATCCAGGAGCTGTTTAAGGTAATTATATTCGATGGTTTATAAAATAAATTCGCCTGATTTATTACACTGAAATGGATAGAGTTTTATAGCAATTATGGATCGACAACTATTAAATCAGATACAGAGATTAGAAATTAAAAAATTAAAAGGAGATCGTGATTGTTTGGCAATTACTGTGTTTAAATTCGTTTTTATAGTAAGGATAAGAACACAAGACAGAATTTTTCAAAACCTGATGTTGATATGTAAAGGATTCTATATCCTTTTTTTTTTTAAACAGATTTAAATAATTTATATAATATAATAAATATGTTAATAATAATAAGAATATTAATAGTAATAATAGTTAATAATAATAATAAGAATGATAATAATAATTATATTACTAAAATAATGATAAAAATGGTAGTAGTCATAATTTTTAAATAACATGATACTTAATAATAAAATTTATAATAATAATAGAAATAATAATAATATTAATGATAATAAAATAATAATAATTTTATTAATGATACAGATAATAATACTAGTAATAATATTTCTATAATAACTTATATAATAAATTCATATCTATAATTTATAAATTTAAAATAACATTAATAACGTTTGTATTGATATTAATATCAAAAGTGGTTATTATTACAACATCTATATTTAATTTAATATAATAGTATTACATATTATTAGTTATGTAATATGACTATATAATAACTTATTTTGAGTATTAAATTTTTAGTTAAACTAGCAAGTATTACAATATACCTTTAATTATAATTATATATAGTTATCATATATGTTATACACAATTGTTCGTGAATCGTCGAGCATGGTCAAAAGGTAATTGGATACATGAACATAGTTTCAACTTTTCAAGACTCAAAACTACAGATTTTGCTTATCGTGTCGGAAACATATAGAGTTTAAGGTTTAAGTTTGATCGGAAATTTCCGGGTCATTACAGAATGAAAGGAACAAATGGTGTCGGAACGAGTAATGGTGGATCAAGTAGTGTCGGAGCAAGTTATGCCAATGTAGTTTGTTATAAATGTGGAAAACCGTGCCACATTATTAGAAATTACCCGAACCAGGAGAACACGAATGGACAAGGCCGTGGAAGAGTTTTCAATATTAATGCGGCAGAGGCACAGGAAGACCCGGAGCTTGTTACGGGTACGTTTCTTATTGACAATAAATCTGCTTACGTTTTATTTGATTCGAGTGTGGATAGAAGCTATATGAGTAGAGATTTTTGTGCTAAATTAAGTTGTCCATTGACGCCGTTGGATAGTAAATTTTTACTCGAATTAGCAAACGGTAAATTAATTTCAGCAGATAATATATGCCGGAATCGAGAAATTAAACTGGGTAGCGAAATATTTAAGATTGATTTGATACCAGTAGAGTTAGGGAGTTTTGATGTAATAGTTGGCATGGACTGGCTGAAGGAGATGAAAGCAGAGATCGTATGTTACAAAAATGCAATTCGCATTGTACGAGAAGAAGGAGAACCCTTAATGGTGTACGGAGAAAAGGGTAACACGAAGCTACATCTTATTAGTAATTTGAAGGCACAAAAACTAATAAGAAAAGGTTGCTATGCTGTTCTAGCACATGTCGAGAAAGTACAAACTGAAGAAAAGAGCATCAATGATGTTCCCGTCGCAAAAGAATTTCCTGATGTATTTCCGAAAGAATTACCGGGACTACCTCCACATCGATCTGTTGAATTTCAAATAGATCTTGTACCAGGAGCTGCACCAATAGCTCGTGCTCCTTACAGACTCGCACCCAGCGAGATGAAAGAACTGCAAAGCCAACTGCAAGAACTATTAGAACGTGGTTTCATTCGACCAAGCACATCACCATGGGGAGCTCCTGTTTTGTTTGTCAAGAAGAAGGATGGTACATTTAGGTTGTGTATTGACTATAGAGAGTTGAATAAACTTACAATCAAAAACCGTTATCCACTGCTGAGAATTGACGACTTATTTGATCAACTACAAGGCTCGTCGGTTTATTCAAAAATCGATTTACGTTCTGGATATCATCAAATGCGAGTAAAGGAGGATGATATTCCAAAAACTGCTTTTAGGATGCGTTATGGTCATTACGAGTTTATGGTTATGCCGTTTGGATTGACTAACGCACCAGCTGTGTTCATGGACCTTATGAACCGAGTGTGTGGGCCATATCTTGACAAGTTTGTCATTGTTTTCATCGATGACATACTTATTTACTCAAAGAATGATCAAGAGCACGAAGAACATTTGAGAAAAGTGCTAGAAGTATTGAGAAAAGAAATAATGTACGCTAAGTTTTCAAAGTGTGCATTTTGGTTGGAAGAAGTTCAATTCCTCGATCACATAGTGAACAAAGAAGGTATCCAGGTGGACCCGGCAAAGATCGAAACCGTTGAAAAGTGGGAAACCCCAAAAACTCCGAAGCATATACGTTAATTTTTAGGATTGGCTGGTTACTACAGAAGATTCATGTAACAGACTGAAACCCGGGCTAGTTGTAAGTTGCCTATTTTGCCCTTAGGGTTTATGCTTAGTCTTAAGTGCTTTTATTTTAATTATTTTATTAGTGTTTTATTATAATTGTGTTGTGACCAGTTTGTGTCATAACCCGTCCTTAACCATAAGAACGAGTTAGATAACGTATGATTTCATTGCAAGGTATTGACCTCTATATGCGACATTTTTAAAAGAACAACTGCATTTATTTTACATTACTAACCATAACTCTTATTTTAATACAAGCTTTAGACAATAAAAAGATGATTATCGTTTAGCGATAATCTTAGACTTACAAACTTTACATGTGATGATAACAATACGATTTCTAGCATATTTTACATTACAAATCCTCCGATATGCAGTTTTATTTTTGACACAAATATGCATACTCAAGATCTTGTTTAAATTCAACATGTTGCAGCGGAAGCTTCTAATTATCACCTGAGAATAGACATGTTTAAAACGTCAACATAAAGTTGGTGAGATATAGGTTTAATGCCGGCAGCAATATATATATAGACCACAAGATTTCATATATAAACGTTTTAATAAAAATATTCTAAGTGGTTGAGCACTTGGTAACCATACTTAACATTTAATCACGTCGCATATTCCCTTTATTATGAAATCTTACTACACCGTACCAAGTGTAGTCACGAAACGAAGTACTGTGCAACCGTTGAATACTGGTCGTCCAGTCCGGTTGGGGTTGTCAGGCCCGATAGATCTATCAACAGGATTCGCGTTTACAATACCGCTGTAAATATTAGTTACCAAGCTACAGGGAAGTATGCCAGTGGTACAACTCAACGTAGAATATATTTTTCAGTTACTTGTGTCCATATTGTAAAACATAAAATACATGTATTCTCATCCCGAAATACTTAGAGTTTAAAAGTGGGACTATATACTCACTTTCGTCTTGAAGATATGTAATTTTGACTTGGTCTCCGATTGATATCACAAACCTAACCATATATAATATATCAATACCTTTTCTTTTTAAACAATCGTCACATATATATACTTATAATACTTTTAATAATTCCTTAGTCCGTAGTTAGCAGTTCGATGTTAGTAATTCAATTTTAAATGGTTCATTTTTAGGTGATTAATAAACCCCCAATGAAATAAATAAAAACCCCATCGTATATGTATTGGTCGAGATTAATCTTGACCCACGGTACCGGTGTTGTCAAATGACGTGTTGCGTACATAAAGTACCGGTGTTGTCAAATGACGTGTTGCGTACAATCATGGGATCTTATGAATAATCTTCTTGTATTGTTTACGGGTGATCCTGAACCATATAAAATTAAATTATGAGTACATATATATAAAATATCATGTTATTTTAGAAAGATGTGATTTATTTAAATTTTTTTCCAATTAATCACGTAGCTAAATTAGTCTTGGATATCCGATTTCGTTTTGGTCATAGTTTCTTCGTTACAACTCCGTTTTCGTTGGTTCAACTTGCCACTTCCTTGGATCGAGTCCCTCTTTAAGAATATGAACTGTAAATACCTTAGTTTGTATTCGAAATCACAGGTCATAGGTCAAACTTTGGTGAAACTTATGAAGTTAATCATTTTCCATCATGTAAACAACCTTAAATGATTATTTTTCTAAAAATACTTATACTTTGAATTAAATCATGAAATTTTTATGTGTTAACATATTCATAAGAAATATCATTTTTCCAGAATATAAACCAACAATTCAAAGTTTAAGATGGTTTTTAATTATCCAATCCAAAACAGCCCCCGGTTACACTCCGACGTCGTAAAAACAGTTTTTAAGGTGTTCTTTGAAAAACCAAGTTAAACCTTGTTAAATTAGCATATATTTAAGATATATTACAGGTCTTGAAGTATTTTAAAAGTTAAGTTAGAAGGATCTATTTAGTTTGCAAACAAGTTTGAAAACATTCAAACTATGTTCTTGTTGTTAAAATTTTATACCACAAAATAAGATAGCTATATATATATGAATCGAATAAGGTTATGAACATAGTTACTACCTCAAGTTCCTTGGACAAGGTTTCTGTAAAAGAGGAGTAAGAACCTAGAACCAAAAGGGTGATGGAATTGGATGAAAGATTGGAAGTAAGTTTGTGTTCTTGGAAGAATTCTTGAAGTGTTTTTGTAAGAGTTTTCTTATGGTGTTTAAAGCTTGTTTCTATGGCTAGATCTTCAAGGTTTCTTGCTGAATGATTATGGAGTTCTTAGAACTTGTAAGTAGGTGAATTAGAGAGTGGTTTAAGAGTAAGAATGGTGAGCTAAAAATGGTTTGGTGTTGGTCCTTAAAAACGTGACAAAGGGGGGAGCAAGGACAAAATTTTTAAGCTTGTAATCTTGTGTATTTGTCAAACAATCATACAAAAGCAATTACCTCTACCTTAGGGCAGTAACAAGGGCTAGTTAGGTGGTGATTTGATGTGTATGTACCAATAGTAAATACGTATAGAAGTTAGGTATGATACGAGTACATATACTCTAGATATACGTATAGAAATCTTGTGAAAAATAGAATGAGGATTCAAATATAGCTATCTTTTGTGAATACACTTATATGATTTTATGTATTTAAGTCCTTAAAAGTGATTAAATACATTACATATACGATATATGTATAAACATTATAGGTTATAAGTATTTATGTCAAATAACGTTACGTATGGTTATCGTTTTGAAAACTTAAGTTAGTAGTTTCAAAATATACTTATAACTTATTGTTATTAATACAAAATGAGATATTAAAACATTCATTAATCATGTTAAATATGTATATATACATATATATATACACAAACGTATAATTATCATATATTGTATAGTTCGTGATATCATCGGTCAAACTAGACGGTCAAACGTTGTGTAAATCTCTTTTCGGAAACATAAATCTCATCAATTTCGATTGCTTATCATGTTGGTAAGGTTTAATTTATGTAAATATTATTCTTATAAGTATAGAACGATCAAAAAAGTGCGGGTCATTACAGTACCTACCCGTTAAATAAATTTCGTCCCGAAATTTTAAAATTGTACCTATTTTGCATCATCGAGAAACAAGTGTGGATACTTTTGTTTCATCTGATCCTCTCGTTCCCAAGTAAACTCAGGACCTCTTCGAGCATTCCAACGAACCTTAACGATCGGTATGTTGCTCTGCTTGAGCTGTTTAACTTCACGGTCCATGATTTCGATTGGTTCTTCGATGAATTGTAGTTTCTCATCGACATGGATTTCTTCAAGAGGAATGGTGAAATCTTCCTTTGCAAGACACTTCTTAAGGTTTGAGACGTGAAATGTATTATGTACTCCGGCGAGTTGTTGTGGTAACTCGAGTCGATAAGCTACCGGTCCAATGCGTTCGATAATCTTGAACGGGCCTACATATCTTGGGTTCAGTTTACCCCTTTTTCCGAAGCGTATTACACCTTTCCACGATGACACCTTTAACATAACCATGTCCCCGATCTGAAACTCTAATGGTTTTCTTCAGACATCGGCGTAGCTCTTTTGGCGACTACGGGCCGTTCTCAATCTCTCCTTGATTTGTACTATCTTTTCAGTAGTTTCATGTATGATCTCGGGACCAGTTAATTGTCGATCTCCTACTTCATTCCAACAGATAGGAGATCTACACTTCCTTCCATACAGTGCTTCGAATGGTGCAGCTTTAATGCTCGCATGATAACTATTATTATACGAGAATTCTGCTAATGGTAGATACTTATCCCATCCGTTTCCAAAATCGATCACACATGCCCTGAGCATGTCTTCAAGAGTCTGAATTGTTCTTTCACTCTGCCCGTCGGTTTGCGGATGATATGCGGTACTCATATCCAAACGAGTTCCTAGTGCCTCCTGTAGTGATTGCCAGAACTTTGAGGTAAATCTACTATCACGATCAGATATAATGGAAATAGGTATTCCATGCCTTGAAACTATTTCCTTTATATATAATCGTAATAATTTCTCCATTCTATCCGTTTCCTTTATAGGCAAGAAATGTGCAGATTTGGTAAGACGATCAACAATTACCCAAATAGTGTCGTATCCCCAGGCAGTCTTTGGTAACTTCGTGATGAAATCCATGGTAATACCGTCCCATTTCCATTCTGGGATTTCTGGTTGTTGAAGTAATCCTGACGGCTTCTGGTGTTCTGCTTTGACTTTGGAACAAGTTAAACATTCCCCAACATATGTTGCAACGTCTGTCTTCAAATTAGGCCACCAATAATGCGTCTTAAGATCTTGATACATCTTTCCAACTCCAGGATGTATCGAGTATCTTGTCTTATGTGCCTCATTCAATATTAACTACCTTAATCCACCCAACTTTGGTACCCAAATACGGTTTGCAAAATATCGAATTCCATCTTCCCGCATAACGAGTTGCTTCTCATACTTCTTCATTATTTCATTTCCTATATTTTCTTTAGTAAGTGCTTCTCGTTGAACTTCTTTGATTTGTGAGTTGAGATTCATGCGAATTTTTATGTTCATCGCTCGTACTCGAATTGGTTCTCGTTCCTTTCTGCTTAGAGCATCGGCCACCACGTTCGCCTTCCCGGGATGATAACGAATTTCACAATCATAGTCATTTATCAGCTCGACCCACCTACGTTGCCTCATGTTCAGCTGTTTCTGATCAAAAATATGTTGAAGACTTTTATGATCAGTGAACACAGTGCATTTAACCCCATACAAGTAGTGTCTCCATATCTTCAATGCAAACACGACTGCTCCCAGTTCTAAATCATGCGTCGTATAATTCCGCTCGTGAATATTCAATTGTCGGGATGCGTATGCAATAACTTTCTTCCGTTGCATAAGAACGCAACCAAAACCTTGTCGCGAAGCGTCACAATATATTTCAAAATCATCGTTCCCTTCTGGTAACGATAAAATAGGCGCCGTAGTTAACTTCTTTTTCAGTAATTGAAATGCACTCTCCTGCTCAGAGGTCCATTCATATTTCTTCCCTTTTTGCGTTAACGCTGTCAACGGCTTAGCTATTCGGGAAAAATCTTGAATAAACCTTCTATAATAACCGGCTAAACCCAAAAATTGGCGTATCTGCGTTGGTGTCTTAGGAGTCTCCCATTTTTCAATGGCTTCAATTTTTGCTGGATCAACCTGAATTCCTTTGCTACTAACAACGTGACCAAGAAATTGCACTTCTTTCAACCAGAAAGCACACTTAGAAAATTTAGCATATAGCTGTTCTTTTCTCAACAACTCTAATATCAACCTTAAATGCTGCTCATGCTCTTGCTCACTCTTGGAATAGATAAGAATATCATCAATGAAAACAATAACAAACTTATCTAAATACGGACTACAAACTCGATTCATGAGGTCCATGAATACAGCTGGCGCATTTGTCAACCCAAACGGCATGACCAAAAATTCGTAATGACCGTAACGTGTCCGAAAAGCAGTTTTCGGTATATCTTCTTCTTTGACGCGTAATTGATGATAGCCCGATCTTAGGTCAATTTTCGAGTACACACATGATCCTTGGAGTTGATCAAATAAGTCGTCAATTCTCGGTAGTGGATACCGATTCTTGATAGTTAACTTATTTAATTCACGATAATCTATACACATCCTAAAAGATCCATCTTTCTTTTTAACAAATAGAATCGGAGCTCCCCACGGTGAAGTACTTGGTCGTATGAATCCACGATCCAGTAATTCTTTTAACTGACTCTGAAGTTCTTTTAACTCGGACGGTGCAAGTCTATATGGAGCACGGGCAACTGGTGCAGCTCCTGGTACTAAATCTATTTGAAATTCTACAGATCTAAATGGAGGTAATTGATAATGCTAAAAACGAACATATATTTCATAGCATTATTCCTCAAGAAAGACAAGCTTTTAGTTGCAATTGTTCTATTTACAAGTGATATTCGTTTAAATAATAAAAGGTGAAGACAAAAGACAGATTCGACGAATTGAAGACGCAAATGACCAAAAAGCTCAAAAGTACAAAAGACAATCAAAGAGGTTCCAATTATTGATAAGAAACGTCTCGAAATTACAAGAGTACAAGATTCAAAACGCAAAATACAAAATATAAAATTGTACGCAAGGACGTTCGAAAATCCGGAACCGGGACCAGAGTCAACTCTTAACGCTCGACGCAACGGACTAAAAATTACAAGTTAACTATGTATATAAATATAATATAATATATAATTAATTATATTAATTATATATATATTATATTTATATATAAAAAACCGTCGGCAGAGAAAACTCCAAGGACTGAGCTGTAAATACATTCTCCGCGACTCGCGGAGTTTGAAGGGGATTTTGCAGCGAGTCGCGGAGCCCCAAATTTCAACTCTGGCTATAAAGCAAACCGAATTCTGATCAAAATTTCATAATCTATTTTCTCTCTTCTCTATCTATACGATATATATATATATATATATATATAATTTATATTTTAATTTTAATTTTAATTATAATTCTAATAATAAGGGTATGTTAGCGAATGTTGTAAGGGTGTAAGTCGAAATTCTGTCCGTGTAACGCTACGCTATTTTTAATCATTGTAAGTTATGTTCAACCTTTTTACATTAATGTCTCGTAGCTAAGTTATTATTATGCTTATTTAAAACGAAGTAATCATGATGTTGGGATAATTACTAAAATTGGGTAATTGGGCTTTGTACCATAATTGGGGTTTGGACAAAAGAACGACACTTGTGGAAATTAGACTATGGGCTATTAATGGGCTTTATATTTGTTTAACTAAATGAAAGTTTGTTAATGTTAATATAAAGATTTACAATTGGGCGTCCCTATAAATTACCATATACACTCAATCGGACACGATGGGCGGGGTATTTATATGTACGAATAATCGTTCATTTAACCGGACACGGGAATGGATTAATATCCACTAGAATAATTAAAACAGGGGTGAAATTACATTCAAGGGTAATTGGTGTAATTGTTAACAAAGTAGTAAAACCTTGGTTTACATGCAGTCGATAACCTGGTGTATTCATTAAACAAAGTATTAAAACCTTGTTACAATTCGAATCCCCAATTAGTTGGAATATTTAACTTCGGGTATAATAATAATTTGACAAGGACACTTGCAATTTATATTTATGACTGATGGACTGTTATGGACAAAAACCAGACGGACATATTAAATAATCCAGGACAAAGGATAATTAACCCATGGGCATAAAACTAAAATCAACACGTCAAACATCATGATTACGGAAGTTTATATAAGCATAATTCTTTTATTTCATATTTAATTTCCTTTATTTTATATTTAATTGCACTTCTAATTATCGCACTTTTATTTATTTTATTTTATCGCACTTTTATTAATCGCAATTTCATTATCGTTATTTACTTTACGCTTTAATTTAAGTCTTGTATTTATTTTATATTTTACATTAGGTTTTAACTGCGACTAAAGTTTTAAAATCGACAAACCGGTCATTAAACGGTAAAAACCCCCCTTTATAATAATAATATTACTTATATATATGTTTGTATTTTTATAAAAGTAAACTAATATAGCGTTGAGCTTTGTTTAAAGATTTCCCTGTGGAACGAACCGGACTTACTAAAAACTACACTACTGTACGATTAGGTACACTGCCTATAAGTGTTGTAGCAAGGTTTAAGTATATCCATTCTATAAATAAATAAATATCTTGTGTAAAATTGTATCGTATTTAATAGTTTTTCCTAGTAAAATATAAACTATTTTATATACACCTCGTACGACATCAAGTATTTTTGGCGCCGCTGCTGGGGAATACTATCTTAAAAGCCGGAAGCGCAACGCTAATATAAAAAAAAAAAAAAAGATTTTTTTTGTTTACTTTTATTAAAATTCGTTTTTGTAAAAATACGTTTTAATTATTCAAAAATATAAAAAGAAAAACAAAAATATAAGTAATTTTAAGATTTTGTTAAATATTTAAGTTTTATAAGTTTCTTTATTTTTATTTTAGTTTATAAAAATATAAGTTTTATTTTAAAATCTTTTATTTATTTAAAAACAAAAAACAGAAAATAAAATAAATAAATAAATAAAGAAAAACGCGTTGAAATTCAAACCTGTCAACTGAATTTCTGAACCCCGCGAGTCGCGGGGTTTGAAGCCTTGAATACCGCAAGTCGCGGAGCCTTTCTGACACGCGCACAGAAGCCCTAATTCTGCATTAATTACGGGTTTTAATTAATTATTATTATTATTTAAACCTAATTATTATTATTATTATTATTAGTTTTATTTTTACTTTTACTTTTTATTTATATATTTTAGTTAAATTAGTTTTATTAAATTGTAAAATTAATAGTTTTATAAAATAAATAATATAAAAATAATATTTTTATAAAAATTGTACTTTTTACAACTTTTTATATATTTTTATATTTTGTCCCTTTTTAATCGTTGTAGCGTAATATTTGTATTTTTAGCTCATATTTAATTTTAAACTTAGTTTTTGCTATAGTTATTTTTACTCCTAGATTTTTAGGCTTTGCCGTAGAATTCCTTAAGTGCTTTTTCTTTAGACTAAGATTTAGGTGCTTTAGAATTTTGCGACGCCTTTTTAAGTTTTAGTTTCTTTTTAAGTTATTTCTATTTGGGATTTACTTTTTCCTGTAAGCTTTAATATTTTTAGACACCTTTTACTATGTATCAATTATCATTCCAATTAGTAATATCAATTTGCGATTATAATTTTAAGTTAGTTGTAGTAATAAGGTTAGGTTAGTCAAGTATTTTTAAGTTTTTATAAGTTTCTTTTATTTTTCCGTCACCTTTTATTTTTCAACCATTTTTTTCTTTTTCGACCTTTTTCGACGAACTCTTTTTCTCTCTTATTTCTCGCTATTCTAGTTTTTAGGACTTAGAATTTTTTCTACTTCTTATCTAAATTTCTTAAAATTACGAAAATTTATTTTGAGTGGTTAAATTGATAGACATCAAAATTTTCTGGTTCGTAGTAATAGTTGGATTTGTACGTGGACCGGGTTATTGGAGCCAAACAGTCCTCAATTATATTGAGACCAAACGAATCCTGCCCCTCTGCTGCATCTTTTGGCTATTCGAAACGTGGGCAAAATCAGAAAAGCCTATTGATTGGATAACTTATTATAATTTTTCTTTCCTTTTAAAAACTAATAGGATATTCAGTGAATGCACCGAGCAAGACGTTCATCACCTTTTGTACGTTCACCACCTGTAACTAGATCAAGACATTTAGCAAATATAACCGCCGTTGATTTTTCTTTAGAATCGTCATCCAGTCGACCAAGTACTTCAGTTCAAATTTCCGATAATCCATTTTTTGAACCCAACCTCACAATTGAGAATCCAGAGAATATT
Organism: Rutidosis leptorrhynchoides; assembly: GCF_046630445.1. Taxonomy (NCBI): domain Eukaryota; kingdom Viridiplantae; phylum Streptophyta; class Magnoliopsida; order Asterales; family Asteraceae; genus Rutidosis; species Rutidosis leptorrhynchoides. The sequence continues at coordinate 444,488,766 of NC_092335.1, forward strand.
CAGGAACGGTTCATAGATCCTGAACCACTAAACTTTCCTCCGGAGCCACCAATCATTCAAACAGAGATTGTTGAGGAACGAACTATTAAATCAGAATCATCTAGTGATACCGATTCAACAAATTCAATTATGGAGAATCTGGAACCTTTAAGTATGGAAGACCGAATGAGAGCTAAACGCACTGGCCAAGGTCACGCAATTACTCATCCAGACATTAATGCGCCAGATTATGAAATCAAAGGACAAATTCTACACATGGTGACTAATCAATGCCAATTTAGTGGTGCGCCGAAGGAAGATCCAAATGAACATCTACGTACCTTTAATAGGATCTGCACACTATTTAAAATCCGAGAAGTGGAGGATGAACAGATATATCTCATGTTATTTCCCTGGACTTTAAAGGAAGAAGCCAAAGATTGGTTGGAATCGTTACCTGAAGGGGCGATCGATACATGGGACGTTTTAATTGACAAATTTCTTAAACAATTCTTTCCTGCATCTAAAGCCGTAAGACTTCAAGCAGAAATTGTTACGTTCACACAAAAGCCAAATGAAACTCTATATGAGGCGTGGACAAGATATGGAAAGTTGTTAAGAGGATGTCCGCAACATGGTTTAGACACCTGTCAAATAGTACAAATATTCTACCAAGGATGCGACATCACTACAAGAAAAGATATAGATATAGCAGCTGGTGGTTCTATTATGAAGAAAATCGAAACTGATGCTTACAAAATTATTGATAACACTGCTTCCCACTCACATGAGTGGCACCAAGAAAAAGATATCGTTAGATCATCTAAAGCAGCTAGAGCCGATTCTAGCCATGACTTAGATTCCATTTCCGCAAAGATAGATGCTGTGGAGAGACGAATGGAAAAGATGACTAAAGATATTCACTCAATACGAATTAGTTGTGAGCAGTGTGGAGGACCACATTTGACAAAAGATTGTCTCAGTATTGAATTAACAATGGAACAAAGAGAGAATATTTCATACATAAACCAAAGGCCTGGAAATAATTATCAGAATAATTATCAACCGCCAAGACCGATTTACAATCAAAACCAGAATTATAACCGAAATATTCCTTACAACAACCAACAAGGTCCTATCAATCAACAAGTATCCAATAATACTTATAATCAGCAAAGACCGAATTTTCAAAACAAACCACCACAACAAACCGATGATAAAAAGCTGAATTTAGAAGATATGATGACGAAGCTAGTTGAAACTCAAACGCAGTTTTTCACATCTCAGAAACAAACCAATGAACAAAATGCTCAAGCATTTAGAAATCAACAAGCTTCTATTCAAAATCTGGAACAAGAAGTAAGTAACCTAGCAAGGTTAATAGGTGAAAGAAAACCGGGAAGTCTACCTAGCGATACAAATGCTAACCCACGGAATGAAACAGCTAAAGCTATTACCACAAGAAGTGGTACAACACTTAAACCTCCTGAAATACCTGTAACTTCTGATGAAACTATTCCTACTCCACAAGAACCACAACCTGATCAAGATAAGGAAAAAGAACCGGTAGTTGAAAAGGTTAATGAAGATAACACAGTTAAGGATAAACCTTATGTTAAACCATACCAACCACCACTTCCTTACCCGAGTAAAATGAAGAAAGAAAAACTTGAAGCCGAGCAATCCAAATTTTTGGATATGTTTAAACAGATAAATGTAAATCTTCCTTTCATTGATGTGATTTCAGGAATGCCAAGATATGCTAAATTCTTGAAAGATCTAATCTCAAATAGAAAGAAAATGGAAGAACTCTCGGCTGTTACTATGAATGCTAATTGTTCAGCAGTGCTGTTGAATAAGATACCAGAAAAACTATCTGATCCAGGAAGTTTCACAATTCCATGTTTTCTGGGTAGTCTTAGTTCAATAGAAGCATTGGCAGACTTAGGTGCTAGTATAAATCTAATGCCGTATTCACTATACGCTAAACTAGACCTTGGAGAATTGAAACCAACCAGAATAAGCATACAACTAGCCGATAGATCAATAAAATATCCTAGAGGGATAATGGAGAACATGCTAGTTAAAGTTGGTACTTTAGTATTTCCAGTAGATTTTGTTGTTTTGGACATGGAAAAAGATTCTCAAGTTCCTCTCATATTAGGAAGACCATTCTTAAACACGGCTAAAGCAATGATAGACGTGTTCGGTAAGAAACTGACCCTAAGTATAGAGGATGAGAGTGTTACCTTTTCAGTTGATAGAGCAATGCAACAACCACAATCTGCAGATGATACATGTTATTATATTCAAACTATAGATGCACATGCAGAATTATTAGAAGAATTTCCAGAATTACAAGGAACTGGAGAATGTTCTTTAGGAGAAGGTAATGAACCAATTGATGAAGCTGAAATGTTAGCTACACTTATAGCTAATGGATATGAACCAACAACAGAAGAAATTCAAATGCTAAAAGAAGAAGATATATATCGATATAAATCATCGATAGAAGAACCTCCGAAATTAGAGTTAAAGCCACTTCCAAACCATTTGGAATACGCTTATTTACATGGTGAATCTGAATTACCTGTAATAATATCGTCTTCTCTTACTGAAAATGAGAAATCACAACTCATTTCTGTGTTGAAAGCTCATAAACCAGCCATTGCATGGAAGATTCATGATATTAAAGGAATAAGTCCTTCGTATTGCACACATAAAATCCTTATGGAAGAAGGTCATAAAACGTATGTGCAACGCCAACGAAGACTAAATCCTAATATGCAAGATGTAGTTAAGAAAGAGATTATTAAACTGCTAGATGCAGGTTTGATATATCCAATCTCTGATAGTCCATGGGTAAGCCCAGTTCAATGTGTACCTAAGAAGGGTGGCATGACTGTCATTACAAATGAGAAAAATGAGCTTATTCCTACTAGGACTGTAACAGGATGGCGTGTATGTATTGATTATAGAAAATTAAATGACGCCACCAGAAAAGATCACTTTCCCTTACCTTTCATAGATCAAATGTTGGAAAGATTAGCCGGAAATAGTTACTATTGTTTTCTGGATGGATTTTCGGATATTTTCAAATTCCAATAGCACCCGAAGATCAAGAGAAAACCACATTCACGTGCCCTTATGGTACTTTTGCTTACAAACGCATGCCATTTGGACTTTGTAACGCCCCTGCAACCTTTCAAAGGTGTATGATGGCGATTTTTCATGACATGATAGAAGAATGCATGGAAGTATTCATGGATGACTTTTCAGTCTTCGGTGATACATTTAAATCATGTCTAGTTAATCTGGAACGAATGCTAATTAGATGCGAAAAATCAAATCTAGTACTTAATTGGGAGAAATGCCATTTCATGGTTAAAGAAGGCATCGTTCTTGGACATAAAATTTCAAAAGAAGGAATTGAAGTGGATAGAGCTAAAGTAGATGTAATTGCTAAACTTCCACATCCCACCAATGTTAGAGGAGTTAGGAGTTTTCTAGGGCATGCCGGTTTTTACCGACGTTTTATAAAAGATTTTTCTAAAATTGCCACTCCTATGAATAAACTCCTAGAAAAGGATGCTCCATTCATCTTTTCAGATGAATGTATCAAATCTTTTAATATTCTTAAAGAAAAACTCACTAATGCGCCGATCATGATAACACCAAATTGGAATCTACCATTTGAACTAATGTGCGATGCAAGTGATTTTGCAATGGGAGCCGTTTTAGGACAAAGGATTGAAAAACGATTTCAACCTATATATTATGCTAGTAAGACATTACAAGGAGCACAAACGAACTATACAACTACTGAAAAAGAACTCCTTGCTATTGTCTTTGCTTTTGACAAATTTTGATCATATCTCGTTCTAGCAAAAACGGTGGTCTATACCGACCATTCTGCTCTTAGATACCTATTTTCAAAACAAGATGCTAAACCAAGATTAATCCGTTGGATCTTACTCTTACAAGAGTTTGATATTGAAATCCGAGATAAAAGAGGAGCAGAAAATCTCGCCGCTGATCATCTTTCTCGTCTTGAAAATCCCGAATTAGAAGTTCTAAATGAATCGGCCATACAAGACAACTTTCCTGATGAATATCTATTGAAGATAGATTATAAAGAAATTCCATGGTTTGCAGACTATGCGAACTACTTAGTTTGTGGATTCCTTGAAAAAGGATTATCGTACCAAAGACGAAAGAAATTCTTCAGTGATATAAAACACTATTTCTGGAAAGATCCACATTTGTTTAAAAGTTGTCCCGATGGAATAATACGCCGATGTGTATTTGGAGATGAAGCTAGTAAAATATTAAACCATTGTCACACAGGACCAACAGGAGGGCATTATGGGCCTCAACTAACAGCAAGAAAAGTTTATGAAGCTGGATTCTATTGGCCTACAATTTACAAAGACGCACACCTTCTTTGCAAATCCTGTGATGCATGTCAAAGGACCGGAAAAATAAGTCAACGTGATGAAATGCCACAAAATGTCATCCAAGTATGTGAAGTATTTGACATTTGGGGTATTGACTTTATGGGTCCATTTCCAAAATCTCATAATAATCTATATATACTCGTAGCCATTGATTATGTATCTAAATGGGCGGAAGCACAAGCTCTCCCAACTAACGATGCACGAGTTGTAGTCAACTTTTTAAAACGTCTTTTTGCAAGGTTTGGAACACCGAAAGCTTTAATAAGTGATCGGGGTACTCATTTCTGTAATAATCAACTTGAGAAAGTTCTTAAAAGATATGGAGTAACTCATAAAATCTCCACCGCATATCATCCACAAACAAGTGGACAAGTTGAAAATACCAACCGAGCTTTAAAACGTATTCTAGAGAAAACCGTAGGATCAAATCCGAAGGAATGGTCCATTAAATTGGAGGATGCACTCTGGGCTTTTAGAACAGCCTACAAAACTCCAATTGGAACCACACCTTTTAGACTTGTTTATGGAAAAGCATGTCATCTTCCAGTAGAAATTGAACACAAAGCATTTTGGGCTTTGAAGACATGTAATCTTGATTTACATGAAGCCGGACGTCTACGATTAAGTCAACTAAACGAATTAGAAGAATTAAGACATGAAGCATACGAAAATTCGTTAATCTATAAAGAAAGAACGAAGAAATGGCATGATAAAAGAATCAGAAGTTCAAAAGAATTTAAAGAAGGAGACAGAGTTCTTCTTTTCAATTCACGATTCAAGCTATTTCCTGGAAAATTGAAATCAAGATGGTCTGGACCATTCATAGTCAAAAGAGTTTTCCCATACGGAACGATAGAATTGATAATTTCAAATGGGATGGAATTTAAAGTTAATGGTCACAGAGTTAAACATTACATACATGGTCCGATGGAAGTCGACAACGAAGTTAATCACAATTTCGACACCACAGCTAACTAAGTGTGGGGAGAATCAAGTCTTTAAAGGATAATATGTATTTCTGTTAGAGTTAGATTGTCTGTTTTCGTGTAGTTCTCGAAAATGGAACACGTATGGTCTTTCCCTAGCAGACCCTAAAGAACTAGTCTTCTCCCCCCATTCTGAATTTTTATTTTTTTTAGGTTTTTACGAAATGAAGACTGCCTGTGAACTAAACCATGGTCTAATGCTACACGCTTTGATCACTAAAAGAAATAATGACATACTACCGAGCGAATTAGTATCAGTAATCAGAGAAAGAATGGACGGAGTTAGAAAAGAATCCAGATGCGAAGATAATAAGTTACAATTTGGTAAAGGAAAATCAAAATCCGCAGCGAAAAGAAGAGCACGACACCTAGAACGATGTCACAAATGCGGAAAATGGTCACATGGAGGTAAATGTTCAAATAATCAAACCTATTCAAATACCGAATTTGTTACTTTATGCAGAGACGGACCGTTCATATGTTTAGAAGAAAAGACACTGAATGCTCGAGGTTACGCCTATGTAGCCATGGAAAATCAATTAAACCGACTATCTTATGAATGGAATAGATCATATAACTAAGAAATCTATTTCACAGGTATGTCTGTACAGTTTTTAGTTTTTATTTTTATTTTTAACCTTTTGATAATAAACGCTAATTTGTTCGCTAAAAAGTATTAAATTGGTATTAAATAAAATTAGGTTTGGCGACCGAAATTATTGATATCATTCAAAAATTTATTACATCACTGCGAAATTTAACGTTTATTCTTAAGGTATAAATATCTTTAATCAATCAACCCAAAATATTTCAAAAATTCGTCATGAGTTAAATTAGGTCTTGGAACCGAAATTACTTTACCGAAAAGAGGGGCGCATATTTTTGATAATATTTGATTGATTAAAGTGGGATAAAAAGACAAAAAGATTTTTAATTTTATTTTTACCATGTTTTTTTTTTTAAAAATTAATATTTAAATCTTAAATTAATATTGTAAACTTTGTAAAAACAATATATTTAAAATTGTAAATATTTGAATTTTTAAATTAAGTCTGGTGTGAATTTTTAATTTTTAAAATATGAATTTTTAATTTTATGCATTTCAAATTTTAAGTTTGGTGTGATTTTTTTTATTAATTTTGAATTTTATATTTATGTTGTGTGAATTTAAAAACAAAAATTTACTTTATCTCATTAAGTTAAGAATATGATTTTTAAAATTCGTCGTAAGTTGAAGACTAGGTCTTTGAACCGAAATTGCTTTACCCGAGGGAGGGACGAGAACTTTTATTATCATTATTTTTAATCTTATTGAATTAGAGTATGCCAAAAACATTGAAAAAACCCAAAAAAACTTAGCTTTTAAACCAATCGCTACAAAAAGACAAATTTTAAAATTTTGTCGAAGGACGGACTAGGACATCGATCCGAAACGACCTCGTCCTAAATAACAAGGGAAACAAAATTTTAAAATTAAATACTTAATTGTTTTATAAGTTAAAGATTATAAAAAAAAAAAAAAAAAAGAGCAAACTCCGCGACTCGCGGAGTTTGAAAGGGAAATCTCCGCGACTCGCGGAGGGATCAAAACCCAGAAAAAAAATAATAAACACCCGAACTGATCAGTCAAAAACACAAAAACACCCCAAAATAACAGCGAAAATACTCCGAAAATACACCCAAAAACACCCCAAAAATCTCAATTTTTAACCGTTAATCACCAAATTTTTTGCTAAAATCATGTTGAGAAGGATGCTATCTAAGAATTACTCAAGAAAAACGGTAAATTTCTACACCTAAACACCATTTAATTCGAAATTTGGTGTTCTTGAGCTATTTTTTCCCCAATTTGATTTTGATGCTTTTTAGTGTAATTAAGCTTAAATTGTTTATGTATTATGCTTGTATAACCTAGATTGATGCTGTTTAACATGATTAGAAGCCTTAAACTTCAAATTTTGAGTAATCTAGGGTTTGTGTTCTTGAGCAATTTGGGGCTTTTTGATATAAACAGGTTATGGCCGATTTTTGTCATGAATTGTTGCTAAATTGAGTAGTGTAACATGTCTAGGTAGTTAAATGATCCAAACTTTGAGCCTAAACATGATTTTGATAATTAAAGTGGACTTTTTCAAGTCTAAAATTCATGAACTTGATTTTTGAAAGATAATGCCATTTGAGACTTGTTTAATTGCTAGTAATGATTATTTTGACATGTTATTTGAGTTGAATGCTTATGAACTTGGCGAAAATTTTCGTATATGCTTATTTGAAAAAGTGTAGATTTGATAAAAATGTGAAAATAAGCTTAAGTTTGATATAAATTGATAATGTCATTGTAATTATTTTGATTAATGATTTTGCTGACACTAATACATATTTGGATGCACAAAAATTGTGTTTGATGTGTTTTGCAGAATGAAAGGGGTGAATCTTCATCCCAAGCCCGCAATGCTCCTGCTGAGAATTTGGAACAACAGGAGGTGGATAACTACTACAAGCAGGATGTACCTCATCCAGTCATGACCTTTTCTGATATGCATTTGGAAGAGTTGCACCCGAACCTGAGATTTGACAGACTTTGGATAGATTATCCAAAATATCAACGGGGTTTGCATACTCTTCACTCTAAGGTTGTTGAGGTACCGAGGGTCATAGAATGGGGACCCTTAGAAGCTGTAGAATTGGCCGGGCCAATTAGGGAATTACTTGTACAGAGGTATGGTAATTCTTCTTTTAATGACTGGATATGTTTATTCACCATACGCAGACCTGTATATAAAGTATGGTGTGAAGAGTTGTTATGTAGTATAGAGTTGAATGATCGGGTAGCTAGTTTAACCGATCGTTCTTTTATTAGATTTTTGTTAGGCGGTTCGATGCGCCACATGTCTTTACTGGACATGGCTCAGGCTTTACGTATATATACGCCTGAGGAGTTAGCGTCTGCCGATTGTAGAGGATTGATACTAAACGGTAGAAAGATAGATGAAAATTTTGATACACACGGTGTGTGGAGTCAAATGACAAGCCATCACCGTTTCAAAGGGGGAAACTACTCTTATTTGGATATAGATAGAGCCGAATTAAGAGTGATACATAGGTTTTTAGCTAATTCGATTACACAAAGGGGTAAGAACAAAGAAAAAGTAAATGAACAAGATTTGTTTTACCATATGTGTATTCGAGACCCACAAAGCGCTGTAAGTATACCATATTGTGTGGGTTATTATTTATCAGCTATGGTTCGGGGGATGCGACCACATAGCATAATAGGAGGTGGTATTTTTATTACTTTGATTGGTGAATATCTCGGTGTGGATATAAGTCGGGGGGGATTATTAGTAGAAGAGCCGGAACCCCGCGATACTATAGGTTTAAATGTATACCATGGTGCAAAAGTTTTGAAGAGGCGAAATAACGCCGCAGTACGATACCATGGTAGACATCCACAGGTGGAGAGAAACCAGCAACAAGGTAATGTAGGAGGGGGGAATGAGATGCAAGAAATGCATAGGTTTATAGCTTCTCAGGAATACGAAAATGCTAGACAGAGAGCATTTGAAGATTGGCAAGTTCATCAGAACCAGATCATAGCTCATTGCTAACATATAGGTAGAAACTATATTCCTACACCGAAACCCGTCTTCCCTCCTTGGTCTATAGAGATGCAGCCACCATATCCTACGTATGACCCTGCCGAAGCATTCTATAGCACTTATGGTTATGCCTGGAACCCCTATTGGTACCAATATCATCCTTAGTTTACTTATTATTTTTTTTATTTTGTAATTTGTAATTATTGATATGTTTAATACTTTTGTTAATATTGTAATCATTTTTATAATTATCTAACTTTTATTCTTAGACTTTAATAATTTTTGAATGTGGGGTAATATACCAAACTTCAAAAATATGTATATATGTTTGCAGTTTATCTTATGTACACAACAGGGTAAAACAACGCATTTTCAAAGACTGGCATTAAGTTCAGCAAAAGCAACTAATTTTGACGACAAGATGCAAAATATATATGAAATAACAACAAGACGGAATGAACAAATGATGTGCACCATTTATCATTCAGCAAACAAACGCCAATATATTTGGAAACTTTGGTAAAAATTTAATCATTTTCACACAAATCACCCTCAATAATTTAAATTGTTACTGATTTCTTGCAAATGAGGGCATTGCAAGATCTTAAGTGTGGGAAGGGGTTAAATTCTTTCGGATTTTTAAAATTTTTATCTTAAACACTTGGTTACCATTAAAAATACTAGTAAAGCAGTAGTTGTATTAGAATCTAGTGCTCTCTGATAAAAAAGAACAGCCCTGGTCTTATATACTGACTACCCACTTCTAGTAAAAATTTTCAAAATTTTCAATTAAATGAATTCAAATCATGTTTATACATATTTATGAACGATAAAACTAGGTTTTAACACCGAAATTATTGTTACCTCGGAAAGGACATAAATTGAGAAACAAACTAAAATGTTAAAATTCATTTAAAATGGAATAGAGGACGATAAAAAGGAAAATAAAAGCCAAGTGTGGGAAAATTTACCAAGTTATTTTAAACATATGCCACATATATCTGTAACAAATAACTGAAAATACTTTTGCTTTGAACTAAACTAAACTGTTTTACCCAATGAAAGAAAAGAAGAGATGGATCTACACGATGAATCAATTCCATCATTAAAAGGAAGTAAAGTCTTCCGAAAAAGAAACGCGCTTCTTGATTTAGGTCATGAAGTTGTCGTCCAGACCAGCTGTAGGTTGACGAAAAATCTAGAAAAGTCATCACTAAAATCAGCAGGAAATCCACGGACCTCAGCATTAAACAGGGTCGCCAAGTGGTCAGATTTATCCTAACCATGAGAAGGATTTATCTCGTACAATGGGGGGCACCATGCAAATTAGCTGGATAAGACTAATGAATCAGATCCCCAGAAAGGATAATCTCCTTAAAGATTAAAAATCAGCTTTTAAGACTGATATCACTCAATCCTTGAGATTGACCTTAAAGATTGAGAATTACAAACTCATGGAATTCAATGATATCTAAACTCGAGCTTGAACGAGAAAATATTTTGATCAAAATTACAAACCGATTTGTTTTCTGAAAACCCTATTTTCAATGCGTTCATTACCATTGAACGTAAAATCCTAGGAATTCACCTGGAATTCATTAGGTCACCTGAACTAAATCGGGTGTCAACCGTAAGAACGGTGGTTGCATAGTGGTCAAAGACAGGACCTTGTGCCAGACCGAAAAATTATAAGGGTGAGCTTTACTATTGCTCCTACCAAGGATAGTAATTGCGTCCGACACGTTATAGACCATAATTAAAAGCATGTCAGGGGACATTGCCTTAACAGTTGCTTGTTCAACGCTTTCCTTTCAACCGGACGGTAGTTTACCGAAAGGTAATATACGGGACAAGTAAACTGGACGTGTTGCTTTCCAAATACAAGGTTAGCAAGTGGGTGACACAAAACCGCAAGTTTTGAGCTAAAATTTTCAAATCTGAAACCCACCAAACCCACAAAAATATTTTGCAAACACCGGTAAAGGGTTATTCCGGAAAACTTATCTAGGGTAAAAACTAGATTTAATTTTCAAAAGATCAAATGTTTTCATAAAGATCCAATTTCCTTAATGGATCTAAATTTTTATAGTCATGTGGGACTGTAAACCATATAGTTACTACCATTGTTTATACCGCCGTATAGAAATCACTGATGTACAAAGTGTGAAGAATAAAGAAGTGATTCTAGTATTTCAAGACAATATTGCTTGAGGACAAGCAACGCTCAAGTGTGGGAATATTTGATAATGCTAAAAACGAACATATATTTCATAGCATTATTCCTCAAGAAAGACAAGCTTTTAGTTGCAATTGTTCTATTTACAAGTGATATTCGTTTAAATAATAAAAGGTGAAGACAAAAGACAGATTCGACGAATTGAAGACGCAAACGACCAAAAAGCTCAAAAGTACAAAAGACAATCAAAGAGGTTCCAATTATTGATAAGAAACGTCTCGAAATTACAAGAGTACAAGATTCAAAACGCAAAATACAAAATATAAAATTGTACGCAAGGACGTTCGAAAATCCGGAACCGGGACCAGAGTCAACTCTTAACGCTCGACGCAACGGACTAAAAATTACAAGTTAACTATGTATATAAATATAATATAATATATAATTAATTATATTAATTATATATATATTATATTTATATATAAAAAACCGTCGGCAGAGAAAACTCCAAGGACTGAGCTGTAAATACATTCTCCGCGACTCGCGGAGTTTGAAGGGGATTTTGCCGCGAGTCGCGGAGCCCCAAATTTCAACTCTGGCTATAAAGCAAACCAAATTCTGATCAAAATTTCATAATCTATTTTCTCTCTTCTCTATCTATACGATATATATATATATATATAATTTATATTTTAATTTTAATTTTAATTATAATTCTAATAATAAGGGTATGTTAGCGAATGTTGTAAGGGTGTAAGTCGAAATTCTGTCCGTGTAACGCTACGCTATTTTTAATCATTGTAAGTTATGTTCAACCTTTTTACATTAATGTCTCGTAGCTAAGTTATTATTATACTTATTTAAAACGAAGTAATCATGATGTTGGGCTAATTACTAAAATTAGGTAATTGGGCTTTGTACCATAATTGGGGTTTGGACAAAAGAACGACACTTGTGGAAATTAGACTATGGGCTATTAATGGGCTTTATATTTGTTTAACTAAATGAAAGTTTGTTAATGTTAATATAAAGATTTACAATTGGGCGTCCCTATAAATTACCATATACACTCAATCGGACACGATGGGCGGGGTATTTATATGTACGAATAATCGTTCATTTAACCGGACACGGGAATGGATTAATAGCCACTAGAATAATTAAAACAGGGGTGAAATTACATTCAAGGGTAATTGGTGTAATTGTTAACAAAGTAGTAAAACCTTGGTTTACACGCAGTCGATAACCTGGTGTATTCATTAAACAAAGTATTAAAACCTTGTTACAATTCGAATCCCCAATTAGTTGGAATATTTAACTTCGGGTATAATAATAATTTGACAAGGACACTTGCAATTTATATTTATGACTGATGGACTGTTATGGACAAAAACCAGACGGACATATTAAATAATCCAGGACAAAGGACAATTAACCCATGGGCATAAAACTAAAATCAACACGTCAAACATCATGATTACGGAAGTTTAAATAAGCATAATTCTTTTATTTCATATTTAATTTCCTTTATTTTATATTTAATTGCACTTCTAATTATCGCACTTTTATTTATTTTATTTTATCGCACTTTTATTATTCGCAATTTCATTATCGTTATTTACTTTACGCTTTAATTTAAGTCTTGTATTTATTTTATATTTTACATTAGGTTTTAACTGCGACTAAAGTTTTAAAATCGACAAACCGGTCATTAAACGGTAAAAACCCCCCTTTATAATAATAATATTACTTATATATATGTTTGTATTTTTATAAAAGTAAACTAATATAGCGTTGAGCTTTGTTTAAAGATTTCCCTGTGGAACGAACCGGACTTACTAAAAACTACACTACTGTACGATTAGGTACACTGCCTATAAGTGTTGTAGCAAGGTTTAAGTATATCCATTCTATAAATAAATAAATATCTTGTGTAAAATTGTATCGTATTTAATAGTTTTTCCTAGTAAAATATAAACTATTTTATATACACCTCGTACGACATCAGTAATCCCGGCAACTCTTCCGGAAATACTTCAGGAAAATCTCTTGCCACAGGCACGTCATTGATGCACTTCTCTTTTTCTTTCTTTTCGACTTTATTAACATGTGCTAGAATAGCATAACATCCCTTTTCTAAACACTTCTTGGCTTTCAAACAGCTAATGAGTTTTAGCTTTGAGTTACCCTTCTCTCCATAAATCATCACCGGCATTTTATCCTTACAAGGAATGCGAATTGCCTTCTTGGCACACACAACTTCAGCTCCTACTTTGGACATCCAGTCCATGCCGACTATTACATCAAAACTTCCTAATTCTACGGGTATTAAGTCAATTTTAAATGTTTCTCCGGCTAAATTGATTTTACAATCACGGCAAATTTTATCGGCTTTAATTAGTTTACCATTAGCTAACTCAATCATGTACTTAGCATCTAGAGGTAATGATGAACAATTCAATTTAGCGTAAAAGCCTCTACTCACGTAACTTCTATTGGCACCAGTATCAAATATAATAGATGCGGATAAGTTATTAATGGTAAACGTACCCGTAACAAGCTCCGGGTCTTCACACGCCTCTCTAGCATTAATAACAAATGCTCTTCCACGTGCAGATCCATTATTCTTCTCTGGATTCGGACACTGGTTCTTATAGTGACCTTGTTTTCCACACCCATAACAAGTAATGGTAGCCAAAGCAGTTCTATTTGCATTGGTGGCAGGAGTCTTGGTACCATTTGTATTTGTAACGAGAGCCCTACAATCTTCAGCAAGATGACCCTTTCGATTACATTTGTTGCATACCACATTACAGTAGCCAGAGTGATGTTTGTGGCATCGGTTACATAAAGGATTTTGTCCTTTGTAACCAAAGCTTAAACCACTACCCGCACCTTGCGTGATTTCTTGTTTCTTAAAAGATTGTTGTTGGTTACCTCGATCATAATTTCCATTCCACTTTCTTTTGTTACCTGATACCTTCACATCAGTATTGGATACTTTCTTATCCATAATGACCTGATCCATTAGCTCGTTTGCCATGGTTATAGCTTCATGAATTGTCTTAGGTTTCGATGCTGTAACATTTGCCTTGACCTTTTTGGGCAAACCATCTTTGTACATTTCAATCTTCCGTTCTTCGGTTGGAACCAATTCAGGACATAGCAAAACTAATTCCATGAATCGCTGATTGTAGTTGGTGATTTCAGTACCAACAACCTTCAGGCTTCGTAATTCATCTTCCAACTTCCTAACCTCGTTCCTTGGACAATACTCGTTGATTAACATTATTTTGAATTCTTCCCATGGGGTATCATAAGCTACATCTCCTCCCACAGCCTTCACATAATTTTTCCACCACGTGAGTGCACTATCTTGTAAAGTGCACGATGCATACTTGGTCATGTCCTTTTCAACACAACCACTGATTTTAAACACAGTCTCCATCTTTTCTATCCACCGGGTTAAACCGATCGGTCCTTCCGTTCCACTGAATGATGAGGGCTTGCAAGCTTGAAAAGTTTTGTAGGTGCATCCTACACGAGGATTTGGGTTAACTGCAGCAGCTCTTGCAGCCTCGACCCATAACATTCTATCGTTCACTCGCTGATTGATGAGTTCCTGGATTTCTTGTTCCGTCATTCGGTTCAATCGCGCCATAATCTTCAATAAGAATGAGAAAAAAATAATTATTCACATGGAATATTATAGATGTAGTATGTATTTACAGTACATCGTAGCTTATTAATAATATGAACCAGTTATTATTATAAAAGCCTTTTCTTCTTATTAGCATTTTATAATTATATCTAGGGTAGTACCTACCCGTTAAAGTTCATACTTAATAGCTTAGTACGAAAATCAATTACTACCACCCAAATAATACTTAACCATGGAAAATTATTGCATTTCACACTTCACTATTTTACATATGCTTATCTTACATCGAACATTAAGCAAACCACACTAATAATATTATACAAAACATTATATGATCCCATGGTTTAATACGGCAGCGCATCGTTTGGTCTATTTTCTAGGACGTTTAGGTTCAAGGAATCGCTTAACGCTTATCCTGGCTGTCTGCCTATATTTTGGCTGTGGGACTGAAGAACTGGATGCCGGGATAGAACGAATAGGAATAGCGGGAATAGGGGTGGTAGTGTTTAGTGGAGTTGGTGCCACATCATCCTTACTAAACTCGGGATTTGAATTTTCTAATTCATTAGCCTTTCGTTTCTTTCCTAGTTCGAACTTGTCTTTTGTAATTTCTTGTATTTCTTCCTCGGGTTCACTTTCCTCCTCGGGTTCACTTTCCTCCTCGGGTTCACTTTCCGGGTTCTTTATTGTTGGTTCATCCGGAATTTGTGAGTCTTCCCCAAAGATATTATTTTCGTCATCGGATAGGTTAATGACTGAAACACCATCTGAAGATTCTGATTCGGAGTCGCTGAATGTGATAATAAGTTTTGAGCCCGACATCTATCACACAACAACTAACCCATTAGTACTACATAATATTTACATATAAATTTTAACCAACAATGATAAGCAATGGTTGTTAAATCAGATCCGGTCAAAGTCCAGACTTACTAATGTATCCTAACGACTTATCAGTTAGACACACTAATGCAAACCTGGTTCGCTAAGACCACCGCTCTGATACCACATGTCATAACCCGTCCTTAACCATAAGAACGAGTTAGATAACGTATGATTTCATTGCGAGGTATTGACCTCTATATGCTACATTTTTAAAAGAACAACTGCATTTATTTTACATTACTAACCATAACTCTTATTTTAATACAAGCTTTAGACAATAAAAAGATGATTATCGTTTAGCGATAATCTTAGACTTACAAACTTTACATGTGATGATAACAATACGATTTCTAGCATATTTTACATTACAAATCCTCCGATATGCAGTTTTATTTTTGACACAAATATGCATACTCAAGATCTTGTTTAAATTCAACATGTTGCAGCGGAAGCTTCTAATTATCACCTGAGAATAGACATGTTTAAAACGTCAACATAAAGTTGGTGAGATATAGGTTTAATGCCGGCAGCAATATATATATATAGACCACAAGATTTCATATATAAACGTTTTAATAAAAATATTCTAAGTGGTTGAGCACTTGGTAACCATACTTAACATTTAATCACGTCGCATATTCCCTTTATTATGAAATCTTACTACACCGTACCAAGTGTAGTCACGAAATGAAGTACTGTGCAACCGTTGAATACTGGTCGTCCATTCCGGTTGGGGTTGTCAGGCCCGATAGATCTATCAACAGGATTCGCGTTTACAATACCGCTGTAAATATTAGTTACCAAGCTACAGGGAAGTATGCCAGTGGTACAACTCAACGTAGAATATATTTTTCAGTTACTTGTGTCCATATTGTAAAACATAAAATACATGTATTCTCATCCCGAAATACTTAGAGTTTAAAAGTGGGACTATATACTCACTTTCATCTTGAAGATATGTAATTTTGACTTGGTCTCCGATTGATATCACAAACCTAACCATATATAATATATCAATACCTTTTCTTTTTAAACAATCGTCACATATATATACTTATAATACTTTTAATAATTCCTTAGTCCGTAGTTAGCAGTTCGATGTTAGTAATTCAATTTTAAATGGTTCATTTTTAGGTGATTAATAAACCCCCAATGAAATAAATAAAAACCCCATCGTATATGTATTGGTCGAGATTAATCTTGACCCACGGTACCGGTGTTGTCAAATAACGTGTTGCGTACATAAAGTATCGGTGTTGTCAAATGACGTGTTGCGTACAATCATGGGATCTTATGATTAATCTTCTTGTATTGTTTACGGGTGATCCTGAACCATATAAAATTAAATTATGAGTACATATATATAAAATATCATGTTATTTTAGAAAGATGTGATTTATTTAAATTTTTTTCCAATTAATCACGTAGCTAAATTAGTCTTGGATATCCGATTTCGTTTTGGTCATAGTTTCTTCGTTACAACTCCGTTTTCGTTGGTTCAACTTGCCACTTCCTTGGATCGAGTCCCTATTTAAGAATATGAACTGTAAATACCTTAGTTTGTATTCAAAATCACAGGTCATAGGTCAAACTTTGGTGAAACTTATGAAGTTAATCATTTTCCATCATGTAAACAACCTTAAATGATTATTTTTCTAAAAATACTTATACTTTGAATTAAATCATGAAATTTTTATGTGTTAACATATTCATAAGAAATATCATTTTTCCAAAATATAAACCTCCAATTCAAAGTTCAAGATGGTTTTTAATTATCCAATCCAAAACAGCCCCCGGTTACACTCCGACGTCGTAAAAACAGTTTTTAAGGTGTTCTTTGAAAAACCAAGTTAAACCTTGTTAAATTAGCATATATTTAAGATATATTACAGGTCTTGAAGTATTTTAAAAGTTAAGTTAGAAGGATCTATTTAGTTTGCAAACAAGTTTGAAAACATTCAAACTATGTTCTTGTTGTTAAAATTTTATACCACAAAATAAGATAGCTATATATATATGAATCGAATAAGGTTATGAACATAGTTACTACCTCAAGTTCCTTGGACAAGGTTGCTGTAAAAGAGGAGTAAGAACCTAGAACCAAAAGGGTGATGGAATTGGATGAAAGATTGGAAGTAAGTTTGTGTTCTTGGAAGAATTCTTGAAGTGTTTTTGTAAGAGTTTTCTTATGGTGTTTAAAGCTTGTTTCTATGGCTAGATCTTCAAGGTTTCTTGCTGAATGATTATGGAGTTCTTAGAACTTGTAAGTAGGTGAATTAGAGAGTGGTTTAAGAGTAAGAATGGTGAGCTAAAAATGGTTTGGTGTTGGTCCTTAAAAACGTGACAAAGGGGGGAGCAAGGACAAAATTTTTAAGCTTGTAATCTTGTGTATTTGTCAAACAATCATACAAAAGCAATTACCTCTACCTTAGGGCAGTAACAAGGGCTAGTTAGGTGGTGATTTGATGTGTATGTACCAATAGTAAATACGTATAGAAGTTAGGTATGATACGAGTACATATACTCTAGATATACGTATAGAAATCTTGTGAAAAATAGAATGAGGATTCAAATATAGCTATCTTTTATTGAATACACTTATATGATTTTATGTATTTAAGTCCTTAAAAGTGATTAAATACATTACATATACGATATATGTATAAACATTATAGGTTATAAGTATTTATGTCAAATAACGTTACGTATGGTTATCGTTTTGAAAACTTAAGTTAGTAGTTTCAAAATATACTTATAACTTATTGTTATTAATACAAAATGAGATATTAAAACATTCATTAATCATGTTAAATATGTATATATACGTATATATACACAAACGTATAATTATCATATATTGTATAGTTCGTGATATCATCGGTCAAACTAGACGGTCAAACGTTGTGTAAATCTCTTTTCGGAAACATAAATCTCATCAATTTGGATTGCTTATCATGTTGGTAAGGTTTAATTTATGTAAATATTATTCTTATAAGTATAGAACGATCGAAAAAGTGCGGGTCATTACAGTTTGTGACAAGGGTCCCAGAACAGGTTTGTTTATTTAATTTGGACCTCGTTTGGGCTACCTAATCTTGTGCGAAAGATTTTAGATAACTGGCAAATACCCGTGTGTGATGGGGTATTATTTTTTAACACATAAGAGTGTAATATCTTGATGTTTCCATCCATTTCACCTAATTTCCCAAAACTAGAACGTACCTAAACTCTTTCACTCTCAAAACCCTAATCAAATCCAAGTAAGAAATTGGATCAAGTAGCTTAAGTGACTAATTTCTTGTATCCTTGTGATCATCTAATCAGGTTTGTTTACTTGAATCCTTGCTTTGATTCTTGATTAATTGAGTTTTTGTGTTCTTGAATAAAAGTGTGATTTTAAGCTTGAATCTTCATATTTGGTGTTTGTTATGCTTAATTGATGTTAGAAATAGGTTGTATATATGTTTAGTAGCTTTCATGTGCTTAAAAACGGATCAAAAACACTCAAAAATCGAGTTTTGGGCGAAAAATGCTCAAAATCAGCGTAACAAGTTCGAAACCCAGTTGCTACACTATTTGCTACAGTATTTTGCTACAGTACCCGAATTGCTACAGTGTCACTATTTGCTACAGTGTCACTATTTGCTACAGTACCGAGTTGGTACGCCCGAGTTGCTACAGTACCCGAGTTGCTACAGTGTCACTATTTGCTACAGTACCGAGTTGCTACATTGTCACTATTTGCTACAGTACTTTTATGAAATTGAAACGGGCGTAACTTTCAAAACGTAACTCCGTTTTTGATGAATAAACTATTGTTAGAATCGTAATAAAGAATACTTTTTAATGGTGAACTTTTAAGAAACTAGATCAAACTGTTTTTGGACCGGAAAAGGAGTTTTAGTGTGTATGTCATGTTTTGCACGCACCTGTATGCCATTATTGAGTGGAGTCATGATGTAGACTCATAAAATTATGAATATATGGTGTTATGACCTAGTTAATCGTATGAAATAATTATATTATTTATTGGATATGTATATTAACTTTGTTTGTGTTGTTCTCAGGTTATAAGGACAAGGAGGAAGCTCAGAAATAATAACTGAGCAGTTGGTGGTAATTGGTGAGTGGGTCTATCTCCGGATAGAGTTTAAGTAGCATATCATGCTACTGTGGTTGACTCTTTTACCATGCATAGTGTAGAAATTGCCATGTTAGAATAATATAGTATGCCTGATGTTGTATGTGAATTATGTGTACACTGTGTGAATGCCACCAGTCGGGCCTAGGGAGACTGGGGACTCGAGACCGTGCCTAGGAGAGGTTAGAGTCCGTATGAGGTCAACCGTGCCTAGGGGAGGTTGGGTCCATAGGCTACTGATTGTAGAGTATAGTGTGAATGATGCATCCCCTGCATCTGGATAACTATACTGTGAATTGAGTAGCAGGGACTATCGGTAGACTCAAGTCCGATCAGCTAGGAGTCGTGTGCTCGTACAAGCCGCCGATCCTCGTATTGTCTTATTGTATGCTAGTTGGTAGTAGCATGTGTTGTTGTTAGTATATAGCTTGTGTGTGACTTAAGCTATATCTGTTAGATAGATTCCATTCACTTAGCGGTGCGCTAATCTCCCACATATTCTCCCCTTGCAGGTTTAGGTACTGCTAGTCGGGAAGGGTGCTATTGCAGAAGACATGTTTGACAACCCAACTCTGATGTGGACTTTTGTATAAATAATGTTTTGTGATAACGTAACACCGTTGTGTAAACTTAAACGTGATGACGTGACTTATTTTGTGTTTGTTAATAAAGTCTTCCGCTGTGTATTTAAAAAAAAAATGGCCGGTGTTTCAAGTTGGTATCAGAGCATGGTTTGGCAGCAAATACGTGCGCGTATTTTGTTCCCAAACCCTGAGGCAAGTCAAACATGTCTGTGGGAGTGGGGGCTAAGTGAAAATAGGATATACGTGTGTTAGTTGTGATTGAACTAACTGTTATCCACTAAGCTTTTGTGTGAGCTATTTTGTAGCACAGGTATGGCTGATAGAAACGCAACTGGCCCATCTAACCCCGGAACATTCAGAGCACCAGAAGAAGGTGTTGAGTCAGATGATGATCAGAGTAGTTACATCCTTCAGTTAGAAAGCAAGCTAAAAGAGGCCGAGGACAAAATTAATGAGCTTGAATTGGCGAGGCATTCTGGAAATGATGATACACCACCTGGATTCCCAACCGCGCAATCCCAAACGATACCTAATGTGCCCCAGAACCAGTTTCAGAATCAAATACCTAACCAATATTATATGCCACCACAAAACACCTTTACTTACCAAAATCCCATGATGATGAATCCATACCAAATGCAAATGTTCCATCAACCTTACATGCAACCACCCAAAAGATGTACGTATAAGAACTTCCGTGATTGCAAACCCTCCGAGTTCTCTGGAAGTACTGATCCGACTGTAACTCTCAATTGGTTGCGAGAAGTTGAAAGGGTATTTGAAGCGTGTCAGTGTGAACCCGAGCTGAAGGTAACATATGCTAGTAGACTGTTGAAAGGTAGGGCTATGATTTGGTGGGATTCTTTGATTTCTAGTATATCAAAAGAACAAGTGAGTATGATCACATGGGAGCAGTTTCATAGGAAGGTGTGTGAACAATATTGTAATCCATTTGATATGAACCGAATCAAGACTGAGTTTCTTGAAATGAAGATGACACCTCAAATGATGATCGATGAGGTAGTAGAGAAGTTTATGGATAAACTGAGGTTTGTACAACAATGGGTGCCAGACGAAGCGTCTCGTATCCAGCATTTTGTTAATATCATTCTGCCTGAGTACAGAACTTTTGTTAGAACAGCTACATCATTGTCTCAAGCTGTTGTGATGGCTAAGATGGTAGAAAGTGATGTTCAGGCTGCCAGAAACAGAATGTTTGGTAATGTGCTACAACAAGGTGAGCAAGTATCTGGTCAATCAGGATCTAAATTCAAGAAGTCTAGTGGGTTTAAATCGAAGGGTAAAAGTGGTCAGAGTAGTACTGGATCTGGATCAGGTAAAGGGAATTGGTGTCACACGTGTCGATCTTCTCACAGTGGTCAGTGTTCTGAGGCTACAAGAAGATGCTTAAAGTGTGGTGTTGTTGGGCATGAGTCTTCAGCATGCCCGTATCCGAATAGTGTGTGTTGGAGTTGTCACAAACCAGGGCATCGTGCAATTAGTTGTCCGTTGAAGAGTGGTAGTTCCGGGGCAGGGTCAGGGGCGCGTTCAGCATCAGCTGGAGGGTCAACTGCCTTGAGTGGGCAGAAGAGGAAGAACCCTCCAACAGCAGAGGCTAGAGCTTTTCAGATGTCGGTGGAAAATGCTGTGGCAACCGACGAAGTAATCACCGGTATGTTTCTAATCAACTCAATACCTGCTCGCGTATTGTTTGATTGTGGTGCCAATAGGTGTTTTATGTCCCTAGATTTCTGTGCTAAGTTGAATTTACCAGCTACTATGTTACCCAAGCTGGTTAGTGTAGAAGTAGCTGATGGTAAGACCACACCCGTCACAACCTATGTGACTGGGGTTTGTATAGAGATCGAAGGGAAGTCTTTCCCGGTGACTTGTTTAGTGTTACCTATTCCTAGCTTTGATGTAGTACTAGGAATGGATTGGTTGAGCTCGCTTAGGGCTAATATTAAGTGTGATAGGAAAATGATTACCTTTCGTTCGACCGATGGAACCCGTGTTGTGGCCCGAGGGGAGCGGGGAGGGTATAATTTTCTGTTGATAACCATGATGAAAGTGAAAAAGTCGATGGCAAAGGGTTGTGAATCATTTCTTGCATATGTGATTGATGCAAACAAAGAAAAGAAAACAGAGGCCGATATTCCGATAGTATCAGAATTTCCCGAAGTGTTCCCAGATGAGTTACCAGGTCTGCCGCCGGTAAGGGAAGTTGAATATAAGATTGAATTGGTTCCTGGAACAACTCCAGTTGCAAAAGCTCCATACCGATTAGCGCCGTCTGAAATCCGTGAAATGATGTCACAGATTCAAGAACTATTAGATCGTGGGTTTATCCGACCGAGTTCTTCACCGTGGGGTGCTCCGGTATTGTTTGTTAAAAAGAAAGATGGGTCAATGCGTATGTGTATTGATTATCGTGAATTGAACAAAAGAACAGTGAAGAATAAGTATCCGTTACCTCGAATAGACGATTTGTTCGATCAGTTACAGGGTGCTTCATTCTTTTCTAAGATAGACTTACGATCCGGATATCATCAGGTTCGTGTTGCTGAATCAGATATACCGAAAACAGCGTTCAGAACAAGGTATGGTCATTATGAATTTCTTGTCATGCCGTTTGGGTTGACGAATGCGCCAGCAATCTTCATGGATCTAATGAATAGAGTGTGTCGCCCGTTCTTAGATAAGTTTGTGATTGTGTTTATAGATGATATACTAGTGTTTTCAAAGACCGAAAGTGAACATGATGAACATCTGAGACAGGTTTTGAACATGTTGAAACGTGAACAACTATTTGCAAAATTTTCAAAGTGTGAATTTTGGTTACGTGAAGTGCAGTTTTTGGGTCATGTGATTTGTGCCGAAGGTATAAAAGTTGATCCGACAAAGATAGAAGCGGTAATGAATTGGAATTCTCCGAAGACTCCGACTGAGATTAAGAGTTTTCTGGGATTAGCCGGTTATTATCGCAGATTTATCAAGGATTTCTCGAAAATAGCGGGTCCGTTGACTAAGTTGACTCGTAAAGATGTAGTCTTTTGATGGACTGATGAACAGGAAAAGGCTTTTCAGATTTTGAAACAGCTACTGTGTCAGGCACCAGTGTTAGCTTTACCAGAAGGTTCAGACAACTTCGTGGTATGCTGTGATGCATCATATGCTGGGTTGGGTTGTGTATTAATGCAAAGAGATAAAGTAATCGCCTACGCTTCGCGACAGTTGAAAGTTCATGAGAAGAATTATCTAGTGCATGATCTTGAAATGGCTGCAGTAGTGTTTGCTTTGAAACTGTGGAGACACTATTTGTATGGAACCTATTGTGTTATATGTACAGATCACAAGAGTTTGCAGTATATCTTCTCACAGAAAGAATTGAATATGCGTCAGAGACGATGGCAAGAGTTGATCAAAGATTACGATTGTGAAATTAAATACCATCCGGGTAAGGCAAATGTGGTTGCAGATGCGCTAAGTCGTAAAAAGTCAAGTGAAAATGTGAAATTTCTTCGTTTGAATATAACTTCAGATTTGATTAACAGCTTAAAAACCATTCAGGCCTGTGCTTTAGAGGACGAACATATTAAATCTGAACAAATGACCAAACGAAAAGTGGACTTAATTGATGACTCACGTGGACTAAAGACCTTAAACAATCGTGTTTGGGTGCCTAAGCTTGGAGATTTGAGGGATTTAATCATGACGGAAGCTCACAAATCCAGATTGACAGTACATCCGGGTAGTAATAGGAAGTATCATGATTTGAAAACAGTGTATTGGTGGCCAACAATGAAATCAGATATCGCCCGTTATGTCGAAAAGTGTCATATATGTGCTCAAGTGAAGGCCAAACATCAGAAACCTTATGGTTCGTTACGTCAGTTACAGATTCCAGAGTGGAAATGGGAACATATAACGATGGATTTTGTGACCAAATTACCTCGAACTCAGAAAAGACATGATATGATTTGGGTAATAGTGGATCGCCTAACTAAAAGTGCTCATTTTCTTGCTACTCGTGAAACAGCTTCGTTAAGTGAGTTAGCCGAATTGTATATAAACGAGATAGTTAGTCGACATGGTGTGCCATTATCGATCGTTTCAGACAGAGATTCCAGATTTGTGTCGAATTTTTGGAATAGTCTTCAACAGAATTTGGGTACACGTGTGAATTTAAGTACAGCTTATCATCCTCAGACAGACGGTCAGAGTGAAAGAACGATACAGACTTTGGAGGATATGTTAAGGGCTTGTGTGTTAGAATACGGTGGTTCATGGGATACACATTTGCCGTTGGTCGAATTTGCGTATAATAATTCATATCATTCGAGTATAGGGATGCCGCCCTATGAAATGTTATACGGTCGTCATTGCAGAACTCCGACTTGTTGGTTAGAAGCCGGGGAGAAACAGTTTGCAGGTCCCGAAATTGTTCAAATGACAGCCGAAAAAGTTGCAATTGCGAGAGAAAAGTTGAAAGCCGCTAGAGATAGGCAGAAAATGTATGCTGATCCGCGTAGACGTCCGGTAACCTTTAATGTGGGTGAATGAGTGTATATGAAAGTTTCGCCGTGGAAAGGGGTTATCAGATTCGGTAAACGTGGTAAGTTAGCACCGAGATTTATTGGTCCGTTTCCGATCAGTGAAGTGTTGAATGATCAGACTGTGGTGTTAGATCTTCTGCCAGAGTTAGCTGGATTTCATAATACATTCAACGTATGTTATCTTCGTAAGTGTAAAGTCGACGATGAAACACAACTTCTTCCTTTAGAAGATTTAAGGGTCGATTTGAATAAGAAATTGGTGGAAGAGCCGGTCCGTGTGGTTGACCAAAAGGTGACTAAGCTGAGAAAGAAAGAGATTCCGATGGTGTTGATTGAGTGGAAACACAGTTTGGGTTCTAATTTTACATGGGAGACAGAAGAGTTGATGAGAAATCGCTACCCTCGTTTGTTTGACCAAGACCAGATTCCGAGGACGGAATCTTCTTAAGGGGGGTGGATTTGTAACAGACTGAAACCCGGGCTAGTTGTAAGTTGCCTATTTTGCCCTTAGGGTTTATGCTTAGTCTTAAGTGCTTTTATTTTAATTATTTTATTAGTGTTTTATTATAATTGTGTTGTGACCAGTTTGTGACAAGGGTCCCAGAACAGGTTTGTTTATTTAATTTGGACCTCGTTTGGGCTACCTAATCTTGTGCGAAATATTTTAGATAACTGGTAAATACCCGTGTGTGATGGGGTATTATTTTTTAACACATAAGAGTGTAATATCTGGATGTTTCCATCCATTTCACCTAATTTCCCAAAACTAGAACGTACCTAAACTCTTTCACTCTCAAAACCCTAATCAAATCCAAGTAAGAAATTGGATCAAGTAGCTTAAGTGACTAATTTCTTGTATCCTTGTGATCATCTAATCAGGTTTGTTTACTTGAATCCTTGCTTTGATTCTTGATTAATTGAGTTTTTGTGTTCTTGAATAAAAGTGTGATTTTAAGCTTGAATCTTCATGTTTGGTGTTTGTTATGCTTAATTGATGTTAGAAATAGGTTGTATATATGTTTAGTAGCTTCCATGTGCTTAAAAACTGATCAAAAACACTCAAAAATCGAGTTTTGGGCAAAAAAAATGCTCAAAATCAGCGTAAGAAGTTCGAAACCCAGTTGCTACAGTATTTTGCTACAGTACCCGAATTGCTACAGTGTCACTATTTGCTACAGTGTCACTATTTGCTACATTGTCACTATTTGCTACAGTACCGAGTTGGTACACCCGAGTTGCTACAGTACCCGAGTTGCTACAGTGTCACTATTTGCTACAGTACCGAGTTGCTACATTGTCACTATTTGCTACAGTACTTTTATGAAATTGAAACGGGCGTAACTTTCAAAATGTAACTCCGTTTTTGATGAATAAACTATTGTTAGAATCGTAATAAAGAATACTTTTTAATGGTGAACTTTTAAGAAACTAGATCAAACTGTTTTTGGACCGGAAAAGGAGTTTTAGTGTGTATGTCGTGTTTTGCACGCACCTGTATGCCATTATTGAGTGGAGTCATGATGTAGACTCATAAAATTATGAATATATGGTGTTATGACCTAGTTAATCGTATGAAATAATTATATTATTTATTGGATATGTATATTAACTTTGTTTGTGTTGTTCTCAGGTTATAAGGACAAGGAGGAAGCTCAGAAATAATAACTGAGCAGTTGGTGGTAATTGGTGAGTGGGTCTATCTCCGGATAGAGTTTAAGTAGCATATCATGCTACTGTGGTTGACTCTTTTACCATGCATAGTGTAGAAATTGCCATGTTAGAATAATATAGTATGCCTGATGTTGTATGTGAATTATGTGTACACTGTGTGAATGCCACCAGTCGGGCCTAGGGAGACTGGGGACTCGAGACCGTGCCTAGGAGAGGTTAGAGTCCGTATGAGGTCAACCGTGCCTAGGGGAGGTTGGGTCCATAGGCTACTGATTGTAGAGTATAGTGTGAATGATGCATCCCCTGCATCTGGATAACTATACTGTGAATTGAGTAGCAGGGACTATCGGTAGACTCAAGTCCGATCAGCTAGGAGTCGTGTGCTCGTACAAGCCGCCGATCCTCGTATTGTCTTATTGTATGCTAGTTGGTAGTAGCATGTGTTGTTGTTAGTATATAGCTTGTGTGTGACTTAAGCTATATCTGTTAGATAGATTCCATTCACTTAGCAGTGCGCTAATCCCCCACATATTCTCCCCTTGCAGGTTTAGGTACTGCTAGTCGGGAAGGGTGCTATTGCAGAAGACATGTTTGACAACCCAACTCTGATGTGGACTTTTGTATAAATAATGTTTTGTGATAACGTAACACCGTTGTGTAAACTTAAACGTGATGACGTGACTTATTTTGTGTTTGTTAATAAAGTCTTCCGCTGTGTATTTAAAAAAAAATGGCCGGTGTTTCAATTCATCCAAGATTTCTCCAAAATAGCAAAACCCTTGACTGCATTAACGCATAAAGGGAAGAAATTTGCATGGAAGGATGAACAAGAGAAGGCGTTTCAGTTATTAAAGAAAAAGCTAACTACGGCACCTATATTGTCATTGCCTGAAGGGAATGATGATTTTGTGATTTATTGTGACGCATCAAAGCAAGGTCTCGGTTGTGTATTAATGCAACGAATGAAGGTGATTGCATATGCGTCTAGACAATTGAAGATTCACGAGCAAAATTATACAACTCACGATTTGGAATTGGGTGCTGTTGTTTTTGCATTAAAGACATGGAGGCATTATTTATATGGGGTCAAAAGTATTATATATACCGACCACAAAAGTCTCCAATATATATTTAATCAGAAGCAACTAAATATGAGACAACGCAGGTGGATTGAACTATTGAATGATTATGATTTTGAGATTCGATACCACCCGGGGAAGGCGAATGTGGTAGCCGACGCTTTGAGTAGAAAGGACAGAGAACCTATACGGGTAAAAGCTATGAATATAATTATTCGTACTAACCTTACTACTCAAATAAAGGAGGCGCAACAGGGAGTTGTAAAAGAAGGAAAGTTGAAGAATGAGATACCTAAAGGATCAGAGAAACATCTTAATATTCGGGAAGACGGAACCCGATATAGGGCTGATAGAATTTGGGTACCAAGGTTTGGAGATGTGAGAGAAATGGTACTTAAAGAAGCACATAAAACTAGATATTCAATACATCCCGGAGCGGGGAAGATGTATAAAGATCTCAAGAAACACTTTTGGTGGCCGGGTATGAAAGCCGATATTGCTAAATATGTAGGAGAATGTTTGACGTGTTCTAAGGTCAAAGCTGAACATCAGAAACCATCAGGTCTACTACAACAACCTAAAATCCCGGAATAGAAATGGGAAAACATTACCATGGATTTCATTACTAAATTGCCAAGGACTGCAAGTGGTTATGATACTATTTGGGTAATAGTTGATCATCTCACCAAGTCAGCACACTTCCTGCCAATGCGAGAAGATGACAAAATGGAGAAGTTGGCACGATTGTATTTGAAGGAGGTTGTCTCCAGACATGAAATACCCGTCTCTATTATCTCTGATAGGGATGGTAGATTTGTTTCAAGGTTCTAGCAGACGTTGCAACAAGCATTGGGGACTCGTCTAGACATGAGTACTGCCTATCATCCACAAACTGATGGGCAGAGTGAAAGGACAATACAAACGCTTGAAGACATGCTACGAGCATGTGTTATTGATTTCGGAAACAGTTGGGATCGACACCTACCGTTAGCAGAATTTTCCTACAACAACAGTTATCATTCTAGTATTGAGATGGCGCCGTTTGAGGCACTTTATGGTAGAAAGTGCAGGTCTCCGATTTGTTGGAATGAAGTGGGGGATAGACAGATTACGGGTCCAGAGATAATACAAGAAACTACCGAGAAAATCATCCAAATTCAACAACGATTGAAAACCGCCCAGAGTCGACAAAAGAGCTACGCGGACAGTAAAAGAAAAGATATAGAGTTTGAAATTGGAGAAATGGTCATGCTTAAGGTTTCACCTTGGAAAGGCGTTGTTCGATTTGGTAAACGGGGGAAACTAAATCCAAGGTACATTGGACCATTCAAGATTATAGATCGTGTCGGACCAGTAGCTTACCAACTGGAGCTACCTCAACAACTCGTGGCTGTACATAACACTTTCCACGTCTCGAATTTGAAGAAATGTTTTGCTAAAGAAGATCTCACTATTCCGTTGGATGAAATCCAAATCAATGAAAAACTTCAATTCATTGAAGAACCCGTCGAAATAATGGATCGTGAGGTTAAGAGACTTAAGCAAAACAAGATACCGATTGTTAAGGTTCGATGGAATGCTCGTAGAGGACCCGAGTTCACCTGGGAGCGTGAAGATCAGATGAAGAAGAAATACCCACATCTATTTCCAGAAGATTCGTCAACACCTTCAACAGCTTAAAATTTCGGGACGAAATTTATTTAACGGGTAGATACTGTAGTGACCCAAACTTTTCCATGTTTATATATATTAATTGAGATTGATATTTACATGACTAAATGTTTCCAATGTGTTAAGCAATCAAACTTTTTAAGACTTGATTAAATGAAATAAGTTTCATATAGACAATTGATCACCCAAGTTGACCGGCGATTCACGAACGTTACAAAATTGTGAAAACTATATGTTGTGGTATATATAGACATATATATATGGTTGACATGAAATTATGATGAGTAATTATCTCACTAAGTATATTAACAATGTGTGATATACATAAGAAATGAGATTACTAAGTTAAGAAACTCGAAATGATATATATAACAATTATCGTTATGATAAAGTCTAGTAAATACATATGTATCATATTAAGATATTCATACACTATATTTAACATGATAAAATGATATTTAAATATATCATTAAGTGTGTTAACAATGAACTACATATGTAAAAACATTACTACTAACTCCAGAATTACGAAACGAGACTTATATGTAACGATTATCGTTGTAACGATATTTTAATGTATGTATCATATTAAGAGATATTCATACATCATAATATCATGATAATATAATAATTTGACATCTCATTTGATATAATAAACATTGGGTTAACAACATTAATTGAGATCGTTAACTTAAAGGTTTCAAAACAACACTTACATGTAACGACTAACGAAGACTTAACGAATCCATTAGAATGTATATACATGTTGTGTTTTGATATGTATTCTTACACTTTTGAAAGACTTCAAGACATATATCAAAGTACTTCTACTTAACAAAAATGCTTACAATTACATCCTCGTTCAGTTTCATCAACAATTCTACTCGTATGCACCTGTATTCGTACTCGTATAATACACAGCTTTTAGATGTATGTACTATTGATATATACACTCCAATGATCAACTCTTAGCAGCCCATGTGAGTCACCTAACACATGTGGGAACCATCATTTGGCAACTAGCATGAAATATCTCATAAAATTACAAAAATATTAGTAATCATTCATGACTTATTTACATGAAAACAAAATTACATATCTTTTATATCTAATCCATATACCAACGACCAAAAACACCTACAAACACTTTCATTCTTCAATTTTCTTCATCTAATTGATCTCTCTCAA
This sequence comes from Rutidosis leptorrhynchoides, assembly GCF_046630445.1. NCBI lineage: Eukaryota > Viridiplantae > Streptophyta > Magnoliopsida > Asterales > Asteraceae > Rutidosis > Rutidosis leptorrhynchoides. The sequence continues at coordinate 444,519,399 of NC_092335.1, forward strand.
GTTCCATCTTCAAGTTCTAAGTGTTCTTCATAAATTCCATAAGTATATTAACAATGGAAATTGAAGAATGAGATGTTAAATTATTATATTATCATGATATTATGATGTATGAATATCTCTTAATATGATACATACATTAAAATATCATTACAATGATAATCGTTACATATAAGTCTCGTTTCATAATTCTTGAGTTAGTAGTATTGTTTATACATATGTAGTTCATTGTTAACACACTTAATGATATATTTAAATATCATTTTATCATGTTAAATATAGTGTATCAATATCTTAATATGATACATATGTATTTAGTAGACGTTATCATAATGATAATCGTTATATATATCATTTCAAGTTTCTTAACTTAGTAATCTCATTTCTTATGTATATCACACATTGTTAATATACTTAGTGAGATACTTACTCATCATAATCTCATGTCAACCATATATATATGTCTATATATACCATAACATGTAGTTTTTACAAATTTGTAACGTTCGTGAATCACCGCTCAACTTAGGTGATCAATTGTCTATATGAAACTTATTTCATTTAATCAAGTCTTAACAAGTTTGATTGCTTAACACGTTAGAAAAATTTAGTCATGTAAATATCAATCTCAATTAATATATATAAACATGGAAAAGTTCAGGTCACTACAACACTTTCAAGCATGTTTATTCTCAAGTCCCTAGAAGTCTTCCGTTGTTTGCTTATACGTTATACAAGCTATGTGCATGGAGTCATACATGCTTTATTAAAGAAAACTTTGCATTCACAAAATCATCACCATGTATCTTATTTTGACTGCATTGTCAACGGATGTATTATTGTAAACTATTAGTTACGGTGATTGTCTATATGTAGAAATCATAAGATGTTGAAAACCTTGGATTTAGATATTCATTTATGGTGTGCCTTTTCAAAAGAATGCAATGTTTATAAAACGTATCATATAGAGGTCAATACCTCGCAATGAAACCGGTGAATAACGTACTGCGTCAATAGCGATTTTGGCGGGTCGTTACATGTGGTATCAGAGCGTTGGTTGTAGGGAATTAGGTGCATTAGTGTGTCTGACCTGGACTGTTTGGATACATTAGTGGTCTAGTCTACAACCGTGTCATTACACTTATATCTGATTATGTGCATATTCTGACATTAATATAATATTATTATTACTATCTGTGAGAAAGTATTTCTCCTTTTGATTACAAGCCTTCTCCTGCTTAAGCGAGTTCATTTTCAACACCCAGGTTATTGAAAAATCAGGAAGCGTCATTCAGGACTTTCAAAATTCCCGGCATTCCTACGTGAGTTATTACTTATATATTCTTATAGATATCATTTGTGTTATATTATGTGCTTATGTGCTTCGATTCAGAAATTCCGAACATCTCGAATTGTTAATCGAAAGAAGTCCTTTCCGACTCACAAAGATTCTCAGTAGTTTCAAAGACATTCTTACGTCATTACCCTTTCAATATTTCAATTATATTCCTGTACTATTTTTAGTACACCTCTTTTTGAAATCATTTTGATTTATAAATTCTGGAAAATGACACTTGTTTCATATCCATAAATATTTTGGAGTAGTGTTGGAATGGAAGCATGAGCTAGTGTAATATAATGACGCCCGATCAACGTGGTTATATTATGGTAAGTCATGCGGAAGTTCTAATGGAACGTGATGAGGGTAAAACTTGATCAACCTTACCTTCACCATGTACCATGTTACTTGATTCCTTTATTTTCTCTACTGATATCTGAATATACTGATACTCTATATGTGACATCATTTGAATCACATGTAATTTCCTTCTCATATTTGTCATATCATACTTGCACTACGAGCAGTTTATTCGAAGTTATTCGTCATCAAAGAAATACGATCTCATTTTGCTCAACTTTCATACTTAACTACAAGATGCTCGATCTTACTATGTCAAGGCGAACATTCATATCCTCACTTGTTTCCTAAACGTCGTTTAATCGCACCAAACAAAATTTCGGGACGAAATTTTCTTTAACGGGTAGGTAATGTAATAACCCGACTTTTTCCATTAACTTTCCATTAAAAACTTAACAACCATTTGTTAGATTCAATGATTTTTCCACTCCATTTTTTTTAGAATATACTAGTTATAAATTAAACACTGCGATTCGTGAAAACGGAAAAAAAAATTTAAGACAACAAAGTGTATGATTATTAATTTAAATAATTGATTAGAATTAAATATAAAAGGTTTCGAACAATATATATATATATAGATGTATTTTTTTATAAATATAAAATTTAGAAATTATTGAATCATATTAAGATAGGATACATTGGATTTTAACTAACGGATAAAAACTTAATTATCACCTTGACTATATATTATATCTATATTTTCTTACTATTAAACCTGTGACTACTAAAATTATAACCCGTGTTTATTTAATTATTACACCCGTGATATATCTATACCCGTGACTACACACTAATACTCGTGTTTACCTAACTTAAACCCGTGACTCTATCTTATCTATATTATATTCTAATCCAATTCATTTCATTTCATTTCATTTATCATAACACACACCGACACTTCAAACCTCAAGAACACCCATATACTATTCATCATCATCGTCGATCTTCAAACCTCAAGAACACCTTCAATACTTGCTTGATCATAAAATCATTTACATATTCGGATTCCTCTCGAAGAGCTCTACACATCCATACCAACAATTTCTTGATTAGAGTAAGTTTTAAAAACTCTAATTTTTGGGTTTTCATGTTTTTGTTACATTTTAGGGTAGATATCGTGTCTAGTGCTCAAGTCCTTGTATGTATGCATGATAGTATTTGTTAATTTGATCGTTTGATGACTTTTTGATGAATCACGAATTTGTTTTGTGTGATGTCAGAAACTTGAACTTGTTAAATTTATAATATTATGAGATAATTAGAATCCTCTGGAAAAACTAATAAGTTTGGGCTTTAGAATTTCGAATTTTCGTTACCGTATGCTCATGTTATGCTTAATTGAAGTTTTAACTCGTTTTTATGAATGATCACGTTTTTGATTAATATGCTACTGATATGAACATGATGTTTTCAATTTATGAAATTTTTATAAATGAAATCCTTGTGAAAAATTAATAAGTTTGCTCTTTTGAATAGCATGTTTTCGTTACGTATTGCTCATGTTATGATTAATTGATTTCGGTTTAAAAATTCGTAATTGAAACTGAGAATCTAGAAAAGTATGCAATATATTCAGGTCTTGAGAGGTACATAGTTGTATTCCTTGCGAAAAAACATTTGGTTTTCATTTAGATATTGTCAAATTCCGATAAACGAGTCAAAATCTATAGCCAAATCAAAGCTACAATTTTTATATTATTTAAAACCGAACAGAATAGTTACCTTGAGATGCGTGCAACCAGATCTCAGATTTCTGGGTTCACGGTTGCGTGCGTATCGAAAAATTAATAAGTTTAGACTCCAGAAACGCGTCATTTGGATACTTTTTGGATTTGATATGATTTTTCAAAATTTATACGTTTTATATAAAAGTGCTGAAACTTTTCTGAAAAACTGTCGAGCGCATTGCGGACTGCTGCAACTTTTCAGTTAAGACTTAGAGTCTGATTTCCGGATATATTTTAGAACTCTGAGTTACGGAGATTTTGGCATGTATTTCACGTCAAACGAAGCTGTACTTATTTTTATAAAAATTATACAAGTTGACTGCGTTGTTTAAATCAAATATTATGTGCAGTTGACTTTGTTTGACCAAATGGGTTTAAAGTGTCAAAATGGGTAACGGGCACCGTGGACATGTCACATATGTCGATATAATTAAGTTTGAAGATTGTAGTGTTTTAAAAATGAGTTTTGGTATGTTTTGGTCAAAATGGGTATTTATAACCCATTTGGGTCATACGCGTCTACTTTGACCCGTATGCGGAATTTTGAGAACCAAAGGTATGTAACACGTATAAAATATCATTTTGGACTTGTGACATGATTTTTACATGCTCAAGTATTATGGTTTAGAATTTGAGTTGTCGATAGAAAATTTTTATAGTTTTGGTGAAGTGTCAAAAATGACTCTTGGACCTACTTTGTGGACTTGTAATTTGAAATCGGTTAAGTTTGGATAAAAACTGGTATTTGGTATTGAAAGTATTCACGACAAGCTTTAAAACGATATATTATATGTATGATTTTATTGAGTATAAACAGGTTTAAAATAAGCATGAAAATGGGCAATCGTTGCTGATTTTGAACACGACAATATTTTATCAGCATTTTATGTCTCGGGAGGCTGTTTTCGCGAGGCCATAACTTTTAAACCGTAACTTCGTTTTTGTCAAATAAACTGTCTATGAAAAGGTGGGATGACATATTTTCCAATGGTCACGACTTAAGGTATTATATCGAATTTGGTGAGACCCGAAATCAGCTGCAAAATACCTAAAAAATACATATATGTAAAAAAATATTATTTTGCTATATAAAAATGGATAACTTAAATTTGACCAATGTTTGACTATTTGACCAACTTGAGTAATATTATGAGATTGTTGACTTGTGTTGACTATGTTGACTGTGTTTGACTTACATTTGACTTACTTGGACTTTTGTTGACTTTTGTTGACTTTTGCTAAATTTTGCTAAATTTATGAGTTGGACTTGAGCAATAGGACTATACGAACCCTATGGACCGACCTAGCTTATTAGACACTTATTGACCAACATGTGTTCTCTAGGTTGAGGTCTACGGTTACTTGCATTCCGATTTTCGGTCACATCCCTGTGATTTATTTCTGAAGTTGTCAGGTGAGTTTCATATGCTCCTTTTTTAATTGCTTTTGAAATCTATATTTTTGGGCTGAGAATACGTGCACTTTATTTTAAACACAATGAACACAAGTACATACTAAATTCTACACTGATTTTGAACTGAAAATCCCTTAGCTTTGGTAACTAGTAACTGCCGGTTATAAGAACTGGTGGGCGCGAATAGTTGTATATGGATCCATAGGGCTTGACATCCCCGTCTGTTCCAGGTATAGAGACCCTAGCCTGGACTATAAAACAGACGTATGCTATTTGAGGTTAGTACACGTTGGTTTGCGTGTATTGTACATGTTGGTTGCATGTATGTTAAAACAGGGGTACTTATTATATAGATGTTAAAGTTTAGTTACCAGGGTGCTCAATCTTGTAGAATATTTTGATACACGTTTCTGGATGAAACAACTGAAATCTTGTGATCCACCTTTATATACAGATTATGCGCTATATTAAAACTATGAACTCACCAACCTTTGTGTTGACACTTTCAAGCATGTTTATTCTCAGGTCCCTATAAGTCTTCCGCTGTTTGCTTATACGTTATACAAGCTATGTGCATGGAGTCATATGTGAGGACCCGTCCTAATCCATCCAGACGAAGTCTATATCGATTATAAACGATTCACAATAGTTGATTTCATTGCAAGGTACTTGACCTCTATATGATACATTTTACAAACATTGCATTCGTTTTTAAAAAAGACAAACTTTCAATACATTGAAAGTTGACGGCATGTATACCATTTCATAATATATCTAAACTATAAATGACTTGATAATAATCTTGATGAACTCGACGACTCGAATGCAACATCTTTTGAAATATGTCATGAATGACTCCAAGTAATGTCTCTAAAATGAGCAAATGCACAGCGGAAGATTTCTTTCGTACCTGAGAATAAACATGCTTTAAAGTGTCAACCAAAAGATTGGTGAGTTCATTAGTTTAACATAAATAATCATTTCCATCATTTTAATAGACCACAAGATTTTCATTTCACATAAATATACGTCTCATGCATAGAGACAAAAATAATCATTCATATGGATTGAACACCTGGTAACCGACATTCACAATATGCATATAAGAATATTCCCATCATTCCGGGATCCTCCTTCGGACATGATATAAATTTCGAAGTACTAAAGCATCCGGTACTTTGGATGGGGCTTGTTGGGTCCGATAGATCTATCTTTAGGATTCGCGTCAATTAGGGTGTCTGTTCCCTAATTCTTAGATTACCAGACTAAAAAGGGCATATCCAATTTCGATCATTCAACCATATAATTTAGTTTTGATTACTTGTGTCTATTTTGTCAAACAGTTATAAAAACAGCGCATGAATTCTCAGTCCCAAAAATATATATTGCAAAAGCATTTAAAAAGGGATTAATGAAACTCACCTAATGTATTTTGTAGTAAAAATACATATGACTATATTGAACAATGCAGGGTTGGCCTCGGATTCACGAACCTATATCATTTGTGTATTTATTAATATAAATAGTTGTAATCGAATATATATATATATATATATATATATATATATATATATATATATATATATATATATATATATATATATATATATATATATATACATATATATAATTCTATTAATTATATACTTTTTATATTAATAATATATATGTTTCGCATATTAATTTTGTATATGAAAATATAAATTTTATTATGTTATATGTATTAAATATATATATATATATATATATATATATATATCATTTGTTTGTTAAAATGTAGTAATTATAACTAATACCAAGATATTATTTGTAATGGTAAAAATGGTAATAATTATAATATCTAATGTTACTAATGAAAATATTAAAGTTAGTAATTTTTGTTAATAATAATATTGATGACAGTTTTTGATTATAAATCTTATAATAATAATATTTGTAGTTTTTGGTAACATGAATAATTTAGTAATAATGGTAGTGAAAATAATAATTTTTGACTTTAGTACATAGTACTTAATAATAATAATCATAACAATCTTATTATTAATAATAATCTTAATAATAATAATTTTGTTAATAATAATAATAATAAATCTGCAATAATACAAATACTAATATTAATCCTAATAATAATAGCTTGTATTATTTTCATAATAACAATTATAATAATAGGCATAATCATAATATTACTTATATTGATATTAATAATACTAATAATCATGAATAATAGTTAATGATTCTTCATAATAGCAAAATGATAATAATAATAATAATAATAATAATAATAATAATAATAATAATAATAATAATAATAATAATAATAATAATAATAATAATAATAATGTTACTAATACCTAATAATAATAATAATTGATAATTACTACTTATATTAGTAATATTAATAACACTAATAATTATAATACTAATATTAAAAACAATAACAATAATAATCATAATAATAATAATAATAATAATAATAATAATAATAATAATAATAATAATAATAATAATAATAATAATAATAATAATAATAATAATAATAATAATAATAATAATAAAAATGGAAATGAAAATATATAAGTGTATACCCTTTTGAAAGTTTTTTCAAAAAAAATGCCCACGACGGGGCTCGAACCCGTGACCACTTGCTCACCCGAACCAATACTTAACCACTCGGCCGTGTCTGTTTTCCTGATTTAAACCACAGCTTGTTTTTATTTAACCCGATCCTTTAACTTTTTCTATCTCCTTCCTCAACTAAACACTGGATCGAACAGGGACCAACAACAATCAATCAATTGGATTTATCATTTTGATTTAAAACCTGAATTGAATTAAAACGACATGTTCTGATTTGTAATGACTTAATATCAACAGAAATAAATAACTAAAAAAAAAACGCTGTATCAGTTCTTTAAGAACATCACGAAGTCAATACATGATTTTAAAATTTGGACAGTTTTAGCTCTCGTTTTCTAAATGAAATAGGTTGCAAATTGTTCTTAGAAACTTTATAAATTGTCAATTGATCTTGTAATTCCAAAACAGATTCGAATTTTATAGAAAACCAATCGTTTGACTTTTTTTGTTCATAACTTTGACTCAATAATTAATAATCAATATGAGAAATTGAAACCTGAAAATTTGCAGATAGTTTGAGTATAGTATTCCAAACATAACTGCATTTTTACATTGTGGGATTTGATTTAAAAATCGAATTTTGCCATAAAGTTGAAGAGCAGAGACATGTCGAGCTTTTTCTTGGGTTTTAGTTTTTAATTTCGAATTGTAGAAGATTAGGGTAGTTTATATTGATGATATTCGAATAGTTGTAGTAGTACAATTGATAGGATCAAATTTTGTTTTGTACTGATAATGGAAGTCGAATTTCTTTAGCTCCAGCAGACAATCAGGACAAGAAAAAAAAATAGAAAATAAGAGTGGATGTTGATCTCTAACAGAATTTGAATGATTCGATTCTTGAGGGATTTAGTTAAACAGATACTTCCAAAATTGATAAAAGTCGATGTGGATATGCAACACAAATCGATTCTGTATTTGTCTACCTATATATATATCAGTATATATTTCTCTGATTTTATATATATATATATATATATATATATATATATATATATATATATATATATATATATATATATATATATATATATTATTTATATATATGTTTTCTTTATATCTGTATCTATATATTTATAGATTTTTGTTAACTTTATTAATAAATATAATTATACTAATGTTACTCTTAAATAGTAATACAAATTTATAACAATATAAAAGAAATAATAGTATTATTACCAATGTTAATTATAATAATTACTATAAAATGTAACAATAATATTATTAATAATAATAATAATATATCAATTTATATATATTCACTTTCATAATTATATATTATCTATTGATAGTAATAATATATTTAACACTGATTAATATTATTAATGGTACTAATAATATTATTAGTTATAATAATATTAATTTTATTGATAATATTAACAATAATAATATAACAAATTATACTTATCAAATTTCTTATGTATATATATACTTAATATAAATGATACAAATATTAATATCAATATTAAATTTAATAATAATATTAATGAAAATTATGATCATAATTTCAATATAACATTATACTTTAACTTATGAATACATATACTACACTAACCCTATATTTCATACTTATTTATATAGTAACCTTTTTGAATATTTTATACGTGTTACAATGTACATATAATATTAATTATACATGATAATCATATATATATATATATATATATATATATATATATATATATATATATATATATATATATATATTTTAAATTCCACCTAATTATTTGGTATCTTATTTTACATATTTAGTTCTATTGTTTATTTTATAATTTTAAATTATTATATATACTTACATTCAAATATACATTTTTATTTACAACAATTGTTCGTGAATCGTCGGAAACAGTCAAAGGTCAATTTAATATATAAAACAGTTCAAAATTTTGAGACTTAACTTAACAGGCTTTGCATATCGTGTCAGATCCATGTAAAGATTAAGTTTAAATTTGGTCAAAAATTGCCGGGTCGTCACAGTACCTACCCGTTAAAGAAATTTCGTCCCGAAATTTGATCGTGGCCGTCATAGCTAACATTAAAAATGTCTTCATGACGAATTTGAGCTGATAAATAGAGTTTTATTACTGTTGAGTAATATGGATAAGATAATTCGATTACTCAAAGATTACGAGTAAAACTATCACTAATTAATGAAATGAGAAAGACATGTTTCATCATAACTTTTGACTAGTCATGGTTGAATTCAGAAAATAAGGTGCGTCTTAGCTTTTTACGTTGTCTTTGTTGAATTCCGGAATTCAAGGGATTTAAAGAAAATCTTCGAAATCTAAGAGATTTGATTCTTCGGCGAATAAAGAGATTAAGATCTCTACAATTAAATACGGTGATCTGCCTCGATTTTTCTATCAGATATTTCACTATAAATTAACTTCTTCCATTCTGTTACTTTTACCATTCCTATACCCAATTTCCAAATTCAAAAGTCTATGAAAATGCTAAATCCAGTTCTGATCCTTGTCCTTATCCTTACTATCACAACCATCATTCTCCTTTTTCAACTTCCACCAGAGGAATCTGCTTATTTCTACTTTGCCCTTGGGATTATAGTGCTTTTAATCCTCCCGTGTCTTTATGCTGCTATAAACATTGATATACACGGTTCGTAATTTATGTGTTGTTATCGAGCTTTATATCTTCCCTTATACTTCGAAGTCCTTGCTTCTGTTTTCTGAAATCATTGTCATCCCCAGTTAATACTTCCCCTATTTGCTGCGATTTATACTCCAATTTCTATTTCGGAGCTTTGTCCCTTCGTTTCTTCTTCTTGCGATTGGGCATCTCTTGTAATGGTCCAGAATTCGTAGATATAGGTTTCAGAATGAACATTGTTAATGTTCTAAGAAAGAAACAGTAATAGCACAATTTGACTTGTCAAATTACCATACTTCAAGGAAAGATAGGACTATCAAGAAAAACATGTTCTTGATATGTTTATAGATTAGACAGAACGTAAGAGTCGTGTAACATGGCACATGATGATGTTATGATCTGTGAATCATCACGTTTCATTAGAAACTCAACATGATTTACTTTAATATAATCACGTTGATCAAGTGTCATTATATTATACTAACTCATGCATCAGTTCCCAACATTACTTCAATAACATTCATATTTTAAGCTCGAAAGTTTACAGAATATAGAAACTAACAGTTTCTATATGATGTAATACTGATAGCACGAAAAGATTAATGATTTCAGATAAGATTAGTTATGAAAATATATTCAGAAATATCGAGGATATTTATAATGAAAGATACTATAATATCCCGGAATTTCTAATATCGAAGGATGGTGAAGAAAATTTATCCGCAAGAGTTTAGAGTCAGAAGCAAGGTATTCGCTAAAGATTTCAGCAGGCATTGAATCATTTAGATTCTTTGAAGTCAAACTTATTCTTTGTGATTTGTCCACGGCTTCCTTCATAGTTTCGTATAATTCACTTTTCGGTAGTAAATTTTCTATTGAGTGTTTCCAATACTCCATTCTTTATCATCAAACTTCCGATGATTAAGGTCGTTTACGGTTGCCTACAGTTTCTGCTGCTTCATTCAGCTTTTTCAACATACAGAGTATTGATTTGTGGACTGAGTGCTTTTCAGAATTTCAGAATGGAAGATCATAGTTCTAAGAGATAAATGTTATATGGATACATATAACTGTTGATGTGGAAACGTTGCGAGACTTAAAATACAGATTTGCTGATTCCCGTAATTGGTATGGCAATTCTTGTTACAAGATGCGGATGAGTACATGATGAGACTTCAATAGATAAATATAGTGATTTGTTGGAGAGATTTAAGCCAAGGAGCAACGAGGTTGCTGGTATGTCTGGTGGTAATATGGTGAAATATAAATGGTGTCCCGATAACAATAAAGGACACGTATATATATATATATATATATATATATATATATATATATATATATATATATATATATACATATATACATATACATATACATATATACATATACATATATATATATATATATATATATATATATATATATATATATATATATATATATATACATATATATATATATATATACATATACATATATATATATATATATATACATATATATATATATATATACATATATATATATATATATATATATTAAGGTTATAATAAGGCTAATTCGAATGAAAAATCAAAGTTGACTTGCTGGAGCTGTGACAAAATTGGCTACTCGGACAGGCGTTGCAAAGTTATTTTCGGTAATAATAACGACAAAGGAGCTAGCACAGATACATGTTAAACGTTTACTCGGGTTCCGAGTGTTTTCAGGTGCATAACTATATGTATCAATCTTTTCTTCCGTAGATGAAGTGCGGTTGTTTCATCCTCTCAATCGAGGTGTTTTCAAGAATTATGAAAGGTTTGAACGCAGATTGTAATCGTTAAGATACAAATGAGGTTTAAGATGAAATCAAGTGGCAAACTTGAAGAATTTTTTAGTTTCATATGTTATAATCAATATTTTAATTCATTTTAATTGTCCAATGTTATTAGTCCACAGTCGATAGTCCACAGTTGGCAGTCCAATAATTCATATATAGTTTAATATATAATATTCAAAGTAATTAATACGTGTCGTGACCCGTATACGTCTAAGACTGAATCACAACTCAAAGTATATATATTATTGTAGAATCAACCTCAACCCTGTATAGAGAACTCGATCATTACTGCATATAGAGTGTCTATGGTTATTCCAAATAATATATATATGCGTCGATATGATATGTCAAAAATTTGTATACGTGTCCCGATATTTAAAGTGTGTAAAATAAATACAGAAATTAAATGACAATAAATAAAGTGCGTAAAGTAAATAACAGAAATTAAATGACGATAAATAAAATTGAGAGAATATAAATTGCGATAATTAAATTGCGATAAATATAATGTAATCAGTTAGCTAGGAACAGTTAGCTGGAAACAGTTAGCGTGGACTCTTAACAAATTTTCATCATAGTTAATTTATTTGTTTCTAACAATTTTTATTTTGTCCAATGTTTTCTTCATTATGCCACTTGTTGGATTCTGATAAGTCAAAATCCAAATATGAAATTGAATGAAAATGGTTATTCTGTGGTGAACGGATACGTGTATCGGTGGATGTAAATAGGATAGTAAATAATCGTTGAATCAGATTCGAGGAATGTACAGTGTAACTTGTTAATGTGGAATCTAAATATTCCTCGGGTATTACCTACCCGTTAAAATATTTTCACCATTAACAGGTTGTACAAAAGAATTTTTAATTACAATCTTTATGAAAATATATACATATATATTTTCTTCAGATGTAATCTTGGATTTGATGAATTTATATGATATTAATATCATCTGATTTATCGTTAGAACTAGAATACATAATCTCCAAAACATTAGAGATTACATAATCGCCAGGTAGAACGAAGGTAAATGATGTAGAACGATAGGTAGAACGTTGATTATACTCGATGTACATAATGAGATGTTGAGGCGTGTGATGTTGAAACTTGGGTTGTTGGTGATACTAGTATTGATGTTGGTGATATTGTTGGTGCCGGTGATGTTGCTGAAGCTGGTACTTTTTGCACCATATTTTCTAGATTGATTACTCAAGCGCGAAGCTCGTTGACTTCTTCTATTACACTGGGATGATTGTCGGTCGAAACGAACGGATGAATAAGGTTTAGAATCTTAGATATAATATAATCGTGACGAGCTACCCTGGAAATGAGGCTAAAAATGGTGTTTCGGATAGGTTCGCTGAAATGTCCCGTTCTTATTGATTAAAAATGTTCCATATTAATTGATTTCGTTGCGAGGTTTTGACCTCTATATGAGACGTTTTTCAAAGACTGCATTCATTTTTAAAACAAACCATAACCTTTATTTCATAAATAAAGGTTTAAAAAAACTTTACGTAGATTATCAAATAATGATAATCTAAAATATCCTGTTTACACACGACCATTACATAATGGTTTACAATACAAATATGTTACATCGAAATCAGTTTCTTGAATGCAGTTTTTACACAATATCATACAAACATGGACTCCAAATCTTGTCCTTATTTTAGTATGCAACAGCGGAAGCTCTTAGTATTCACCTGAGAATAAACATGCTTTAAACGTCAACAAAAATGTTGGTGAGTTATAGGTTTAACCAATATATATCAAATCGTAACAATAGACCACAAGATTTCATATTTCAATACACATCCCATACATAGAGATAAAAATCATTCATATGGTGAACACCTGGTAACCGACATTAACAAGATGCATATATAAGAATATCCCCATCATTCCGGGACACCCTTCGGATATGATATAAATTTCGAAGTACTAAAGCATTCGGTACTTTGGATGGGGTTTGTTAGGCCCAATAGATCTATCTTTAGGATTCGCGTCAATTAGGGTGTCTGTTCCCTAATTCTTAGATTACCAGACTTAATAATAAGGGGCATATTCGATTTCGATAATTCAACCATAGAATGTAGTTTCACGTACTTGTGTCTATTTTGTAAATCATTTATAAAACCTGCATGTATTCTCATCCCAAAAATATTAGATTTTAAAAGTGGGACTATAACTCACTTTCACAGATTTTTACTTCGTCGGGAAGTAAGACTTGGCCACGGGTTGATTCACGAACCTATAACAATATATACATATATATCAAAGTATGTTCAAAATATATTTACAACACTTTTAATATATTTTGATGTTTTAAGTTTATTAAGTCAGCTGTCCTCGTTAGTAACCTACAACTAGTTGTCCACAGTTAGATGTACAGAAATAAATCGATAAATATTATCTTGAATCAATCCACGACCCAGTGTATACATATCTCAGTATTGATCACAACTCAAACTATATATATTTTGGAATCAACCTCAACCCTGTATAGCTAACTCCAACATTCACATATAGAGTGTCTATGGTGTTGGGATTCATAAGATTACCAAGTTTCCATATCCATATATGTTTATGTCTAAAATTGATTTTATTAACATAGAAAGCGGAAGCATTTTAATTATAATCTTTACATAGTTTAACCATTTAAACATGAATCCCATATGAATATCAAGTCCAGAAAATATGCTTACAAAAGTAAAAGAGCTAGTTAATGGAGTTATACCTACTCCAAGTTAGGAGGTTAGAATGAAGATGAAGATGATGAAATGAAGCTTGTTTCTAACTTGAAACCTCAAGCTTGTATACCCACAAGCCTTAGTATAACAACACCCTTGTATGTGGTTAGGATTTAGACACAAAATAAGCTTGAAAACAAACTTGAAGAACCCCTTTTCTCTTGCTCAAGGTGGCGGCCAAAATGGAGATGGAAGAGAGTGTTTTTTTTTGTTTTCAAATTTTGCAAGTAATGATATGTATGTTTAGTGTGCAAGATACATGTATCTAATAAAGCATATACAAGAACCAAGGCAAGCATGGGGTGGCTTGTCTTGGGTTCCCAAAACCGCTACCACCCCTTGTTTATTTTATTTTTTTTTTGCTTTCTTTTAAATAAAAGGCCTTGCATACTTGTACATTTAATCTTTATAAAACCTATTATAAAGATGTGCTTAGTTGCTTTTATATATAATCTTTATAGTCCACTTATAAAGATATATATATGTATATATAGAATATATATATATATATATATATATATATATATATATATATATATATATATATATATATATATATATATATATATATATATATTCTAACTTGCACATATAATTTTATAAATCATTTTATAAAACTATGACACACACATATAAGTTTAATCATCCAAATAATTAAACTTGTACTTATAATTATCCAAATAATTATTCAAGCATATTATCTTTAGAAAACCAATTTCTAAAGTCTAAGTGTCTAGTATTTATTTTAAAGATCCATTCATTAAAACAAATACTCTTAAAGTGTTGTCGGCTTGTTATTGGGTATGACCCGACTTGGATCATAACATATTGGCCACATTAATTAATATGTCTCTCGGGCATATGAAATACCTTCAATCTCCCACTTGCACGAGAAACATAAGAAATTAATGCAAGTGATGGATACCACCTAACGACCGTCCATCACCCCCAATGTGTTATGACTTAGTGCCATTTAATAACATCATCCCTTTCGAGTTCCCATCTCGAATATGATTTTAGGTGAATCTTTCAATATATCCTTTTGTCCTAGATGTCATGTCAAATCCAAGAGACATAGAATGATCACTCTCTTATAAATTTAACTTTATCAGGCCTTAGACATCTGACTCTCAACAAATAAGAGGGACAAATTCCATCTTGACTACATACGTCCTAGACACCACACTTAGTACCATACCTGAAGCCTCCCTTATGTACTACCATATTTCAGAATAGCGAAGGAAAGAATCAAGGCACAATATTCGGTGAATATCCGAACCCAATATGTGTCTCAGGTCAGAGGATATAATGATATTCTCCTTTACTCAAGATTACATGTGATCAACCACAAAGGCTCCATATAGTAAATCTTGAGAGCGGGTCTTCCAATATTTGTGTCCCACAAATATCTATGAACCTTGGTTGCAACCTTGCCCCACATTCACCATTTGAATGTTAACTAATCCAAGTTCATAATAGTTTAGACCTCACACTTGCTCCCACAAATGTGATAAACTACAGAATTTAGAATAATAGTTTATTCATGGATAAAATATGCAAAATTGGAACATGACTCATAATTAAATTAATACCATAATTATATTGATGAGTTTGAACTAATTCGTTCCGTTACAATACTTAAATAGATCAATTCCAATCACTAGAATATCGAAGCCCTAATGCACAAACATGTCCCTCATGTTTTGGCCCATGTAAAAGCTTCGTGAGTGGATCCGCAACATTTTGATCTGTGTGAACTTTGTGAATACATATCTTTCCTTTTTCAACCTCATCCCTAATGTAGTTGAATCTCCGCTCAATGTGACGAGTCTTTTGATGAGCACGAGGTTCCTTGATTTGAGCAATCGCACCCTCGTTGTCACAAAAGATCTCAAGAGGGTCCTGAATGGAAGGGACCACTCCTAAGTCGTCGATGAATTTCTTCATCCATGCCGCTTCCTGAGCTGCCAGTGAGGCGGCAATGTACTCCGACTCTGTAGTGGATAACGCAACAACTTCCTGTTTTGAGCTCTTCCAAGAGACTGCACCACCATTTAACATGAAGACATAACCGGATTGTGATCGAGAGTCATCTCGATCAGTTTGGAAACTCGCGTCCACGTAACCTTTTACAGCGAGTTCCTCTTCACCAGACCCATATATTAGAAACAT
The DNA here is from genome assembly GCF_046630445.1 of Rutidosis leptorrhynchoides. Lineage (NCBI taxonomy): Eukaryota > Viridiplantae > Streptophyta > Magnoliopsida > Asterales > Asteraceae > Rutidosis > Rutidosis leptorrhynchoides. Next base: position 444,536,233 of record NC_092335.1, read on the forward strand.
ATCCTTAGTCCTTCTAAGGTATTTCAATATACATTTAACCGCAGTCCAATGACTATTTCCCGGGTTATTCTGGTATCTACTTGTCAGGCTTAGGGCGCATGACACATCCGGTCTAGTACATATCATTGCATACATGATAGACCCAATAGCAGATGCGTATGGGACTTTCTTCATTCTCTCTTTCTCATCTTTTGTGGTAGGACACTGAGATGAACTGAGAATGGTTCCCTTTTGAATAGGTACCAAACCTTTCTTAGAGTTTTCCATCTTGAACCTTTTCAAGATTTTATCAATGTATGCACTTTGACTTAAACCTATCAATCTCTTGGATCTATTCCTATAGATCCCAATCCCCAATATGTATTGTGCTTCTCCAAGATCCTTAATAGAGAAGCAACTCTTTAGCCAAGTTTTGACTTCTTGCATTGTGGTAATATCATTCCCAAACAATAATATATCATCCACATATAGCACAAGGAACATTATAGAGCTCCCACTAGCCTTTTTATACACACAAGCTTCATCACCATTTTTAATGAAGCCAAATTTCTTTGCCTCTTCATTAAAGTGATGATTCCACATTCTAGATGCTTGTTTCAATCCGTAGATTGACTTCTTTAACTTGCATACCTTTTTAGGATTTTTTGGATCAACAAAACCTTCGGGCTGTACCATATAGACATCTTCCTCAAGATATCCATTTAGGAAAGCGGTTTTGACATCCATTTGCCATATTTCATAGTCATAATGAGCAGCAATGGCAAATAATATCCTAATAGACTTTAGCATTGCCACTGGCGAGAAAGTTTCATCATAATCAACCCCTTGAGTTTGAGTGAAACCTTTTGCTACAAGTCTAGCTTTGTATGTATCCAAGTTTCCATGTATGTCGGTTTTCTTCTTGAAAAGCCATTTGCAATCAACTAGCTTGGAGCTAGGAGGTTGCACAACAAGTTCCCAAACTTGATTTTCATACATGGATTACATCTCGGCGTTCATGGCTTCCTGCCATTTATCTTTATCAATCCTTGATAAAGCATCTTCGTAGTTTGTCGGTTCATCCAAATCAACCGTATAGCAACCATCCACGAGAAACCCATATCTCTCGGGAGGATTACTATTCCTACTAGATCTTCGAACGTCTTGTGTACCTTGATCATCCACTTGATCATTTTCAACATCCTCATGTTGAGTACTAGTGCCAACCAATTGTGTATCATCGGCTTGATCTTGTACCTCTACAAGATCTATCTTCCTTTCACCATCACCTTCCATAAGGAACTTGGTTTCAAGGAATTCCGCTTTTCGAGCAACAAATACCGTTTGCTCGGATGGATCATAGAAGTAATATCCCATGTCATCTTTGGGATATCCTATGAAGATACACTTTGTGGATCGAGCATGTAGCTTATTAGCTACATAACGCTTAGGATAAGCTTCACATCCCCATACTTTTAAGTATGAAAGAGAAGGAGGTTTTCCAAACCACATCTCATGAGGAGTTCGTTCCACTTTCTTGGTTGGGGTCATATTTAAAATACGAGCCGCAGAGCTTAGACAATAACCCCAAAATGATAGAGGTAACGAGCTTCTTGCCATCATAGATCGAACCATATCCATTAGGGTTCGGTTCCTCCTTTCGGAAACTCCATTAAGTTGGAGTGTTCCGGGTGGAGTAAGTTGTGAGATAATCCCACAACTCCTAAGATGATCTTGGAAGGCATCGTTTAGGTATTCACCTCCTCTATCGGTACGAAGTACCTTAATTGTCCTATTGAGTTGATTTTGTACTTCGTTTTGATATTCTTTGAATGCTTCAAACGTTTCGTCCTTGTGACTTAATAAGTAGACATATCCGAAACGGCTAAAGTCATCAATGAAAGTAACAAAGTATCTTTCACCATTCCTAGTCATGGGTTTAAAGGGTCCACATACATCCGAATGTATTAATCCCAATAAATCCTTAGCCCTTTCATAAGTCCCTTTGAAAGGTGCTTTAGTCATCTTGCCTTGTAAACAAGATTCACATACATCAAACGAATCCATTTCATTTGATTTTAAAAGTCCATTCTTTTGAAGTGTATGCATTCGGTTCTTGTTTATGTGACCAAGGCGACAATGCCATAAATAGGAATCACTCAAATCCCTTTTGAGTTTCTTGGTGCTAGTATGGTATATAGAGCTCGATGATGCGTCATCATGAACCAATTCATAAATTCCATTTGAAGGCGAAGCCTTGAAATAGAATACATTATCTTTAGAAACATGAATATCATCATCAATAAAATTAACAACGTAACCACATTGTTTTAAGCGAGAAATAGAAATAATGTTTCTACACAAATCCGGAGCATACAAAACATTTTCTAAAATAAGTTCCAATCCGCTTGGAAGCTTCAAAACAAAATCTCCTTGAGCTTTAACATGCACCTTTGCACCATTGCCCATATAGAGACTTGATGTTCCCGCCTTATGATCACTTCTTTTGAACCCCTGCAAAGAATTGCAAATATGAGTTCCACATCCCGTGTCTAATACCCATGTATTAGAAGAAGTAATACTAAGCTCTATATATACCATATATATATTACCTGAGGTTTGCCCTGCATCCCTCTTGTCCTTCAACTCCTTAAGATAGACCGGACAGTTTCGTTTCCAATGACCCATCTCACCGCAACCGAAACATGGGTCTTCTTTGGGGTTTGCCTTCTCGGCTACCTTTTGCTTCTTAGCCTTGTTGATGGTTGGGGTAACCATCTTCCCTTTCCCTTTGCCTTGATGGGCGGGTCCTTTTCTCTTGGCCACCTTTGGCTTAGAGGAGTTACCTTTTGACCCACCTTGATCGATTGCTAACACGGGTAAAGCCCTTTTACCCATGCTAGTTTCCTCCGTTCTAAGCATACCGTGAAGCTCACCTATGCTCTTATCCATCCCATTCATATTGTAATTAATTACAAATTGATCAAACCTTTTTGATAGGGAGTTAAGGATAAGATCGGTGGCTAACTCATTAGATATGTTTAGGTTAAGGCGGTTAGCACGATCGATAAGGCTTTTCATCTTAAGTACATACGATGAAACCGATTGGGTATCGTCCATACGACAAGCATGTAGCGCCCGAACCGTTTCGAAACGCTCGACACGCGCTTGTTGGAGAAACATCTCCTTCAATTGCGTTATCATGTCGTATGCACTATGATGCTCGAAATCCTTTTAGAGTTCGGGTATCATAGTCCCAAGCATTAAGCATGAGACTTGAAGGGAGTCGTGGCAATACTTATCGTAAGAGGCCATTGCCTCCACATCATTCTCATCCGGTTGATCGGGAATGGGGTCCTCAAGTACATACGCTTTATCCTCTTGTTTGAGGACAATCCGAAGATTGCGGAACCAATCCATAAAGTTGGTATGATTGAGTTTGTCTTTCTCGAGGAGAGACCGTAACGATAGGTTGTTCATGTTTAGTGGTGCGTTTTGCATGTTGTTGTTGTTATTAGCGACCATCTACAAAATTCAACAAAGTTCATTTTAAGTATCGATTTTAGATTTAATAAACAATACCCTTTTAATTCGTTTTATTAAATATTAGAATCCAACGGTAAATCAAATTTCGGTTAGGTGACCTTTATCCCGTCATTTGATTTAGCTAGGTAGTCATAATGACAATTGCAATCCTTTTGCAACTTCTAAGTTATGGGATCATGCAATCCTTTTGCATGGCATATTAATCCCATCAACGCCTATTTGTTCCTCATGCTTCGGTGACCCTAAGTTCATGATTCCCAAATCAAGTCGTCCTACTTGCGTAAACATGTAGACTTAACATACAAGTGGTTAGGTGACCTTTATCCCACATGTATGCGAAGTGTACCTTATTCACATTAGTTCACTCATGACGGTTAGGTGACCTTCATCCCATCAAGAGATTCCTAATATGTCTAAGTGTTTGATAAGGCTAAAAAGGAACATATATTTTATAGCAATATCCCTCCTAAATAATAGGTTTTCATATGTAATTGTTTAAATAAATAAGTGCGAAGACAAAAGGCAAAAATGAAGATTTGAAGACACAAATGTCCAAAAAGCTCAAATGTACAAAATACAATTCAAAAGGTTCAATTTATTGATGAGAAACGTCTCAAAATGACAAGAGTACAAGTTACAAAATGCAAAGTACAAGATATTAAATTGTACGCAAGGACGTTCGAAAATCCGGAACCGGGACATGAGTCAACTATCAACGCCCGAGGAATGAACCAACTTTCAAAGCTCGACGCAACGGAGCTGAAAGTACAAGTCAACTATGCACAAGAATATAATATAATATTTAAATAATTCATAATAAGAATAATATTAAATAATAAAAAGTTGTTAATTGAGCATAGTTCAGGGGTCATAAGTGAAAATTTCAATTTATCATTTGCCTATAAAAGGCCATCTAAATCGATGATTTAGATACACCTTTTTCCAATCTTCTTTCTTTCTTATGTAATTTATATTTATATTTATAATATTAAGTTTAATTTAAGATTAATAATAATTGGGTTATTGTAAGAAATGTTTTACGGGTTTTAAAGTAGGAACTCTGTCCGTGTAACGCTACGCGATTAATAATCACTGTAAGTTATGTTCTTTTTTTTTTAAATTAATGTCTCGTAACTAAGTTATTATTATGCTTATTTAAGCCGAAGTAATCGTGATGTTTGACTAAATATTAAGACGGGGTTATTGGATTTTGTACCATAATTAAGGTTTGGGCAAAAGACCGACACTTGTGGAAATTGGACTATTGACTATTAATAGATGGGGGGTATTGTCTAATTGAGTGACAACTCATTGGAGTCTGTCGAACCTATCTTCAAATTAATTATCCTAATAATTAATAATGATTATGGTTGTCCTATTTAGTGACGTTCATATGGAATCTATTATAATCATTTAATTAATTATTCGGGTTGGGTAATTGATTATTCAAACTGATCAAGTGGGTAAATTAATATTCATATCTAATCAAAACAGGGGTAGATTACATACAGTGATAACTGGTGTAATTGTTGACAGAAGTGATAATTGCGTCACAGTTTAAATCCTTAATTAGTTGGAATATTTGACTTCGGGTATAAGGGTAATTTGACGAGGACACTCGCACTTTATATTTATGACCGATGGACTATTATGGATAAAAACCAGATAGGTATCAAATAAACCATGACAAAGGACAATTAACCCGAGTAACAATTAATTAAAATCAAAACGTTAAACATCATGATTACGGAAGTTTAAATAAGCATAATTGTTTTATTGTATTTTTCATCGCACTTTTATTTTCTGTCATTTTATTTTCTGTCATTTTATTTATCGCAATTTATTTTACGCACTTTAATTTTTGTCATTTATTTTTACGCTTAAAATCGACAAACCGGTCATTAAACGGTAAAACCCCCATTTTATAATAATACTACTACTTATTTATATATATATTTTTACAAATAAACTTAATAATATAGCGTTAACTTCACCAGCTCCCTGTGGAACGAATCGGACTTACTAAAAACTACACTACTCTACGATTAGGTACACTGCCTATAAGTGTTGTAGCAAGGTTTAGGTATATCCACTCGATAAATAAATAAATAAAACTTGTGTAATATTTCGTCGCATTTTGTAGTAAAAATTAATACTATTTCGTACACCCCGCTGCACACATCAAGTTTTTGGCGCCGCTGCCGGGGAGCGCTAAAACGCTATATTTTTAATTATAATAATATTGAAATAAAATATAATAATATAATAATATTGAAATAAAATATAATAATATAATAATATTGAAATAGAATATAATAATATAATAATATTTTAGAATCTATTTTTTTTAAAAAGTCGTATTTATTAAATACTTCAGGGGTATATTATGTAACTTATAATTAATAATTTCTATCATGTCGCTTTCATGTGAATAGTAAATTAATTAATTTATTTTCATTTACTATTCATGAATAGTAAATGAATTAAAAAAAAAAGTTTTGAAAAAAAATAATATTATAATAAAAAAAATATTCGTTTTAAAAAAAAGAATAAAAAAAAAAACGTTTTTAAAAAAAAAAAAAATTCGTTTTAAAAAAAAAATTAAAAAAAAAAAATTTGTGTAAAAAAAATCGTTTTTTTTAAGAAAAAAAAATTTTCGTTTTTAAAAAAAAAAAAAAAAAAAAATTGTGTAAAAAAAAATCGTTTAAAAAAAATTGTAAAAAAAATCGTTTTTTTTTAAAAAAAATTTTTAAAAAAAAAAGTTTTAAAAAAAAAATTTTAAAAAAAAAATTTTAAAAAAAAAAAATTTTAAAATCCTTAAAAAATGAAATAAAAAAAAATTAAAAATTAAAAAAAAAAGTTTTTTTTTTTTATTACCTTTAGATTTTTAGACTCTAGTTACAATTTTTAGTATTAAGTTTAGTTTTGCCATAGTTATTTTTATTTCTAGAATTTTTAGGTTTGCCGTAAAATCCCTTAAGTGCTTATTCCTTAGACTAAGATTTATGTGCTTTAGAATTTTGCGACGCCGTTTTTCGCGCTACTTTCTTATTTTTATTTTTCGACGCCTATTTTTAGACCTTTTATTTTTCGACATTTTTCGACGCGCAATCTTTTTCTCTCTTATTTCTCGCCATTCTAGTTTTTAGGACTTAGAATTTTTTCTACTTCTTCTCTAAATTTCTTAAAATTACGAAAATTTATTTTAAGTGGTTAAATTGATAGACATCAAAATTTTCTGGTTCGTAGTAATAGTTGGATTTGTACGTGGACCGGGTTATTGGAGCCAAACAGTACTCAATTATATTGAGACCAAACGAATCCTGCCCCTCTGCTGCATCTTTTGGCTATTCGAAACGTGGGAAAAATCAGAAAAGTCTATTGATTGGATAACTTATTATAATTTTTCTTTCCTTTTAAAAACTAATAGGATATTCAGTGAATGCACCGAGCAAGACGTTCACCACCTTTTGTACGTTCACCACCTGTAACTAGATCAAGACATTTAGCAAATATAACCGCCGTTGATTTTTCTTTAGAATCGTCATCCAGTCGACCAAGTACTTCAGTTCAAATTTCCGATAACCCAGTTTTTGAAACAAACCTCACAATTGAGAATCCGGAGAATACTCAAGGACAATTCCGAGACCCTGATCCACTAATTATTCCTCCAGAACCACCAATCATTCAAACAGAGATTGTTGAGGAAGAAACCATTAAATTAGAAACCTCTAGTGATTCGGATACAACACTTCCAATCATGGAAAATCTAGAACCTCTAAGTATGGAAGACCGAATGAGAGCCACACGCACGGGCCAAGGTCACGCCATTATTAAGCCAGACATTAATGCGCCAGATTATGAAATCAAAGGACAAATCCTACACATGGTAACTAATCAGTGCCAATATAGTGGTGCGCCGAAGGAAGATCCAAACGAACATCTTCGTACGTTTAATAGGATCTGTACACTATTCAAAATCCGAGAAGTTGAGGATGAACAGATCTATCTCATGTTGTTTCCCTAGACTTTAAAGGGAGAAGCCAAAGATTGGTTAGAATCGTTACCTGAAGGGGCGATTGACACATGGGATGTTTTAGTTGAGAAATTTCTTAAAAGATTCTTTCCGGCATCCAAAGCCGTGAGACTTCAAGGAGAAATTGTTATGTTCGCGCAAAAGCCAAATGAAACATTATATGAGGCGTGGACAAGATTCGGAAGGATGTTGAGAGGATGTCCTCAACACGGTTTAGACACTTACCAAATAGTACAAATATTCTACCAAGGTGTCAACGTTGCTACACGAAAAGACATCGACATAACAGCCGGTGGTTCCATCATGAAGAAAACCGCAACTGAAGCTTACAAAATTATTGATAATACAGCCTCCCACTCTCATGAGTGGCACCAAGAAAAAGATATCTTTCGATCATCTAAAGCGGCTAGAGCCGATTCTAGCCATGACTTTGATTCCGTTTCCGCAAAAATAGATGCTTTCGAAAGACGAATGGAAAAGATGAATAAAGATATTCACGCAATACGAATCAGTTGTGAGCTATGCGGTAGACCACACTTATTGAAAGATTGTCACATTGAACCAACCATGGAACAACGAGAGAATGTTTTCTATATGAACCAAAGGCCAGGAAATAATTATCAAAATAATTATCAACCGCCAAAGCTAAACTTCAATCGAAATCAAAACATTCTTTACAATCCAAAAGGACCCGAAAATAACTGGTATAACCAACAAGGTCCGAATAACCAACCAACTCAAAACAACACTTTCAATCAACAAAGACCTGGCTTGTATAAACCACCACAACAAACCGAAGAGAAAAAGTCAAATATGGAAGACGTGGTATTCAAGCTAGTTGAATCTCAAACACAATTTATTGAAACTCAAACCCAAACAAATGAGAGGTTTGATCAGTCATTAAGAACTCAACAAGCTTCCATTTTGAATCTAGAAAAACACGTAGGTACTCTTGCTAGCTTAATGAGTGAGAGGGAACAAGGAAAGCTACCGAGTAATACTGAAGCAAATCCTCGGAATGAGAATGTTAACATGGTTTCAACAAATTCTGAAAAACCAGCTCCGAAAGATGGGAAGGTTTTAGATAAGAATAAAAATGAAGAAGTTACACCACCACCACCAGAGTATGTAAAGCCAGTGGTGGCACCATACAAACCACCCATTCCGTTTCCAAGAAAAGGAGTTGAGTATGAGCAAGTAATAAGTAATAAAGATTGTGATACTTCTGGAAAGAAGAAGAAGAAAAAGAATAAGAAAGTACAAGAAACAAAAGCCGTAGAAGTAAACCCGGTGAATACAGTTCCACCAAAACCTCCACCTAGGGTAGGTGATCCGGGTGAATTTATTGTTCCTTGTCTACTTAGTGATTGTGTCATGTATGATGCACTAGCAGATTTAGGTGCAAGTGTAAGTGTTATGCCTATTTCCTTATATAAGAGATTAGGTGTAGGTAAGTTAAGTCCAACGGATATGAGTGTTCGACTCTTTGATCAAACCATTAAGCACCCAGTTGGAATTGCTGACAACCTACCCATTCAAGTAGGTAATTTAACCTTTCTAGTCGAATTCATTGTCATTGACATAGAAGAGGACCCAAACATTCCTCTAATTTTAGGTCGACCATTCTTTGCGTCCACCGGGGTGTTATTTGATGTAGAAAATGGAAGAATGACACTTAAAAGTGGTGACAAATCGATCACCTTTATGATTCGAAAATCTAAACCTCCACCAACCAAAACCGTTGAACCAATAAAAATGATTGGTAAGAACCATGTTGTTTTACCAACTCCAACGGCAGTGCTTAGCAATAATGAAATGCCTAAGTGTGGGAAAAATGAAGTAACACCTAATGATGACTTGATAATAAAGAACCCCATAGTTGATACGAAATTAAATAACCCCGTTATTAACAGTTCAATGAAGAAACTTTTTAAACGGGTTATTGATGCTAAAAGTAAGGGGAACTTTAAGTTATGTAACCGGTTAGTATCCAATCTGTCGCCTAAAGAAAAGGCGAAGCTAGTTGAATTTGTGGATATTACGGAAAAAGTTGGTCACTGGCTTAAAGCAAAAGTCACAGATATGCAAGTTGATTATGGTCCAAGAGAAATTGACGATGAAGTTAATCACAATTTCGACACCACATCTACCTAAGTGTGAGGAGATTCAAATATTCTAAAAAGAAAATGCTGTTTGGAGTTAGTTGTTCTGTTCTCGTGTAGTTCCGAGAATGGAATTCGATTGGTCTTTTCCGCTAGCAGACACTAAAGAACTAGTTTTCTCCCTCCATTCTGAATTTTTATTTTTTTTAGGTTTTATTTGAAATTAATATGCATTTTAATTTATGTTTTATTGTGATTTTAAAAAACAAAATTTACTTTATTTCTTTAAGTTAAAAATATGATTTTTAAAATTCGTCGTAAGTTGAACACTAGGTCATTGAACCGAAATTGCTTTACCCTAGGGCGGGGCGACAAATTTTGTTATCATTATTTTTAATTTTATTGATCTAAAGCATGCCAAAAATATTATATATTATAAATTTTTGAACGTGGGGTTATGTACCAAACTTCAAAAATATGTATATATATGTTTGTATTTTATGTTATGTACACAACAGGGTAAAACAGCGCACTTTCAAAGACTGTCATGAAGTTCAGCAAAAGCTACTGATTTTGACAAGACGCAAAAAATCAAATGTGAAATAACAATATGTTTGCAAACTCGGTATTTTTAATCACTTTTCTACGCTAATCACCCTCATGAATTTAAATTATAGTCTGATTTCATGCAAATGAGGGCATTGCATGATCTTAAGTGTGGGGAAGGGTTATAAATTCTCTCAGGTTTATACTTGGTTTATTTGCCAAATTTTGTGAAAATTTGAAAAATTTTCAACTAAATGAACTCAAAATCATGTTTATACATATTTATGAACGATGAAAACTAGGTGTTAATACCGAAATTATCGTTACCTCAAAAAGGACATAAATTGAGAAACAACTTAAAACGCTTGAATTCATTTAAAATGGAATAAAGGAGAATAAAAAGGCAAAGAAAGAAACTAAGTGTGGGGAGAATGTACCAAGTTATTCAATTAAAAACTATCTATCACATATTTTTGTACAAGATTATTGCAGGTACTTTTGTTTTGGATAATACTAATCAGTTTTACCCGATTTACTATAATACTTTTGAAAGAAAGATGGATCTACACGATGAATCAATTCCATCATTTGAAGGAAGTAAAGTCTTCCAAAAAAGACACACGCTTCTTGATTTAGGTCAAGAAGTTGTCGTCCAGACCAGCTGTAGGTTGACGAAAAATCTAGAAAAGTCATCACTAAAATCGGCTGGAAATCCACGGACCTCAGCATCAAACAGGGTCGCCATGTGGTCAGATTTATCCTAACCATGAGAAGGATTTATCTCGTACAATGGGGGGGCACCGTGCAAATTAGCTTGATAAGACTAATGAATCAGATCCCCAGAAAGGATAATCTCCTTAAAGATTAAAAATCAGCTTTTAAGACTGATATTACTCAATCCTAGAGATTGACCTTAAAGATTGAGAATTCAAACTCATGGAATTCAATGATATCTAAACTCGAGCTTGAACGAGAAAATATTTTGATCAAAATTAAAACCGATTTGTTTTCTGAAAACCCAATTTCAATGCGTTCATTACCATTGAACGTAAAATCCTGAGAATTCATCAGAATTCATTAGGTCACCTGAACCAAATCGGGTGTCAACCGTAAGAACGGTGGTTGCATAGCATGGTCGGAGACAGGACCTTGTGCCAGACCGAAAAATTATAAGGGTGAGCTTTACTATTGCTCCTACAAAGGATAGTAAAAGCATCCGACATGTTTTTGGACCATAATTAAAAGCATGTCACGGGACATTGCCTTAACAGTTTCTTGTTCATCGCTTTCCTTTACAACCGGACGGTAGTTTGCCGAAAGGTAATATACGGGACAAGTAAACTGGACGTGTTGCTTTCCTAATACAAGGTTAGCAAGTGGGTAACACAAAACCACAAGTGTTGAGCTAAAATTTTCAAATCTGAAACCCACACAACCCACAAAAATATTTTGCAAACACCGGTGAAGGGTTATTCCGGAAAACTTGTCTAGGGTAAAAGCTAGATTGAATTTTCAAAAGATCAAATGTTTTCATACAGATCCAATTTCCTAAAGGATCTAAATTTTCATAGTCATGTGGGACTGTAAACCGCCTTTCAAATGTGCACTTTGCTTTGGAAACCGAAAGTAAATCGGCTATTTGATTGCAAGTGTCGTTGACCTAAACCAGAGGCAACTGTGGATGACACACCCACCTTTAACCATGGTTCTATCGTTACTATCATTGTTTATACCACTATATCAAAATCACTAATGTACAAAGTGTGATGAATAAAAAAGTGATTCATGTATGTTTTTATTTCAAGTTCTGTATTGCTTGAGGACAAGCAACGCTCAAGTGTGGGGATATTTGATAAGGCTAAAAAGGAACATATATTTTATAGCAATATCCCTCCTAAATAATAGGTTTTCATATGTAATTGTATTATATTTTCATTGTAATTGTTTAAATAAATAAGTGCGAAGACAAAAGGCGAAAATGAAGATTTGAAGACACAAATGTCCAAAAAGCTCAAATGTACAAAATACAATTCAAAAGGTTCAATTTATTGATGAGAAATGTCTCAAAATGATAAGAGTACAAGTTACAAAATGCAAAGTACAAGATATTAAATTGTACGCAAGGACGTTCGAAAATCCGGAACTGGGACATGAGTCAACTATCAACGCCCGAGGCATGAACCAACTTTCAAAGCTCGACGCAACGGAGCTGAAAGTACAAGTCAACTATGCACAAGAATATAATATAATATTTAAATAATTCATAATAAGAATAATATTAAATAATAAAAAGTTGTTAATTGAGCATAGTTCAGGGGTCATAAGTGAAAATTTTAATTTATCATTTGCCTATAAAAGGCCATCTAAATCGATGATTTAGATACACCTTTTTCCAATCTTCTTTCTTTCTTATGTAATTTATATTTATATTTATAATATTAAGTTTAATTTAAGATTAATAATAATTGGGTTATTGTAAGAAATGTTTTACGGGTTTTAAAGTAGGAACTCTGTCCGTGTAACGCTACGCGATTAATAATCACTGTAAGTTATGTTCTTTTTTTTTTAAATTAATGTCTCGTAACTAAGTTATTATTATGCTTATTTAAGCCGAAGTAATCGTGATGTTTGACTAAATATTAAGACGGGGTTATTGGATTTTGTACCATAATTAAGGTTTGGGCAAAAGACCGACACTTGTGGAAATTGGACTATTGACTATTAATAGATGGGGGGTATTGTCTAATTGAGTGACAACTCATTGGAGTCTGTCGAACCTATCTTCAAATTAATTATCCTAATAATTAATAATGATTATGGTTGTCCTATTTAGTGACGTTCATATGGAATCTATTATAATCATTTAATTAATTATTCGGGTTGGGTAATTGATTATTCAAACTGATCAAGTGGGTAAATTAATATTCATATCTAATTAAAACAGGGGTAGATTACATACAGTGATAACTGGTGTAATTGTTGACAGAAGTGATAACTGCGTCACAGTTTAAATCCTTAATTAGTTGGAATATTTGACTTCGGGTATAAGGGTAATTTGACGAGGACACTCGCACTTTATATTTATGACCGATGGACTATTATGGATAAAAACCAGATAGGTATCAAATAAACCATGACAAAGGACAATTAACCCGAGTAACAATTAATTAAAATCAAAACGTTAAACATCATGATTACGGAAGTTTAAATAAGCATAATTGTTTTATTGTATTTTTCATCGCACTTTTATTTTCTGTCATTTTATTTTCTGTCATTTTATTTATCGCAATTTATTTTACGCACTTTAATTTTTGTCATTTATTTTTACGCTTAAAATCGACAAACCGGTCATTAAACGGTAAAACCCCCATTTTATAATAATACTACTACTTATTTATATATATATTTTTACAAATAAACTTAATAATATAGCGTTAACTTCACCAGCTCCCTGTGGAACGAATCGGACTTACTAAAAACTACACTACTCTACGATTAGGTACACTGCCTATAAGTGTTGTAGCAAGGTTTAGGTATATCCACTCGATAAATAAATAAATAAAACTTGTGTAATATTTCGTCGCATTTTGTAGTAAAAATTAATACTATTTCGTACACCCCGCTGCACACATCAGTGTTCATACAAAAGGATGGCGTTTAACTTGTTTACCTTGTATTAGTAAAAGGGATTTTATGTTTTCTACATTCTAGTTTTAGAAAACAAAATGCTATACACCAACATGCATTTGGTGTGTAGTGTTTTATGAAAACCTATTTTAATGTCCTTTTAGTAAACCATTTACCAATTCATTACCTTTTAAATAAACCATTTTATTTACAATTTCATCTAGTACCTAATAACCATTTATTAGTGTCATGTTGTTATAATTATAACCAATTATAATGTCATTTTTGCAAGTTGTTCCAAGAGATTTTGTATCAACCAAACACATACAAAAAACATACAAGCATGCAAAAGGAAAGTCCACAATCATGCCAAAGTGGTAAGCACTTGTTTAACCAAAACAAGTGTTACCTAAAGGGTTAAACAAGTAAGAGATTTTAAACAAAATCTCCCACTTAATCTTGTAATCTTCAAAGTTCCATCTTGTAATCTTCTTCATGAATCTTCATTTTCTCTTTACAAAATTATATCCTAATACAATTCGTTTCTAGAAAATGAAATAACAACCTATTCTATTTTACAAACCAAAATAGAATAAATTACATCAAAATTACAAGAATAATTACAACTTATTACAAACCAAAATGAATGAATAATTATTACAAACCATAAGAATGAATAATCAACCAAATCACACACAAATCCAACCACAAGGTCAAGGCATGATTGTGAACCAAAACAACAACAAATCTTGGCCAAACTTGAAGTCCCAAACCCATTTTTGGAACCCCATATTTTCGGCCAAAAAATAACCCCCATCCAAAACCCAAAATTTTTACTTTCTAGTTTCATGCATGTTACTAGATTGTAAAGAAAATGGGTTTACAAGCCAAATACAAGAAGCATATTTCTATGACTTTGGCTCTAGATACCATTGTTGGGATTCATAAGATTACCAAGTTTCCATATCCATATATGTTTATGTCTAAAATTGATTTTATTAACATAGAAAGCGGAAGCATTTTAATTATAATCTTTACATAGTTTAACCATTTAAACATGAATCCCATATGAATATCAAGTCCAGAAAATATGCTTACAAAAGTAAAAGAGCTAGTTAATGTAGTTATACCTACTCCAAGTTAGGAGGTTAGAATGAAGATGAAGATGATGAAATGAAGCTTGTTTCTAACTTGAAACCTCAAGATTGTATACCCACAAGCCTTAGTATAACAACACCCTTGTATGTGGTTAGGATTTAGACACAAAATAAGCTTGAAAACAAACTTGAAGAACCCCTTTTCTCTTGCTCAAGGTGGCGGCTAAAATGGAGATGGAAGAGAGTGTTTTTTTTTGTTTTCAAATTTTGCAAGTAATGATATGTATGTTTAGTGTGCAAGTTACATGTATCTAATAAAGCATATACAAGAACCAAGGCAAGCATGGGGTGGCTTGTCTTGGGTTCCCAAAACCGCCACCACTGTGACGACCCGAAAATTTCGGACCAAATTTAAACTTAACCTTTATATGTTTCCGACACGATAAGCAGAATTTGTAATGTTGAATCTCAAAAAGTTTGGAACTACATTCATGTAATCAATTACCCTTTGACCGTGTTCGACGATTCACGAACAATTATGTGTATATAGATATGTATATATAATATATAATATTAACTGAAAACATTAACAAAGTATTAGATATATGATACTTTACATGAACGTATTTGTTTCGATATATTTATCGATAGAATTAAGAGATAATATCAAATGATTGAATTATCAGATACATTATGATATGATTACGGGCCAATGTTATGAGGTCCATTGTGATTTAAGAAATCTATTCTTTTTGACAATATTCGGAAAATGGTAAAGTGATCTATAAGTAAGAACGTGGAGTGTAAATAACTTAGATGTTGGATATCGACAAGTTAAGTAACTCGACATTTTTCATTAAGATAATTTCATACATTTATTAAACCTTTGGACTTTATCCCATGCTTCACCAACAGACTGTAATTTAAAAACTTGAAACCTATTATGAATATATATAATTCTACTTTTCTAAAATGTTTTATGATATAACGATTTCTATTATTTTAACCTTTTAACAAAATGATTCTTAACTATATTTAGTTTTGGAAAACAAAATTATCATATTTATTTGATTTAGTTTCAAAAGTACAAAAAAAGTTTTCAGTTTAAAAAGAACTTTATTATTAAAATGTATATATCTTTTATAAATATCTAGAACCACTTTTGACAACTCATTACTTAACTAATATGATAAAAATAACGATATTTATATTTTATTTTATTAAATATATATAACGATTTAAATTAATATTATATATATTTATACGCGTATTATACGTATATAGTTTTATACTTTTACTATACTTTAACTTTACCTTTACTTTACTTTTACTTTTACTTTACTTTAACTTTAATAATTCACTTTAATAATTCACTTTAATAATTCATACTTTAATAATTCACTTTAATAATTCACTTTAATAATTCATACTTTAATAATTCACTTTAATAATTCACTTTAATAATTCATACTTTAATAATTCACTTTAATAATTCACTTTAATAATTCATACTTTAATAATTCACTTTAATAATTCACTTTAATAATTCATACTTTAATAATTCAAAAATCTATTATAAATAGATTTGAATAGGTTTCATTATTTCATAGAAACTTGAAAATATATTTCTCTAAACTCTCTCAATCGAATTACATATATATATTTTCTTTGTATTATTTCATGATATTATTAGTATACATAAAATACTACGACGGAGTTATACTCAGACGATTTCAAAATAAGTTTTCAAACGGGATAAAGCTAAGGAAATTATGGGTTATAGCTATGGAGGTTATGGGTATTGATCGAGAGTATTGCTTGTGAGTCAAACTAGTGTTTATCATCTCCGTTGCGTCTACGTACTTTTCCTGCAATATTGAATCTCAATATTGATACGTTCGTGAATCCAAGGCCAACATTGCACTTGTTCAATGACGTCATATGTATTTTTACTACAAAATACAGTATTGTGAGTTTCATTTGCTCCCTTTTATATATATTTTTGGGACTGAGAATACATGCGCTGTTTTTATAAATGTTTTACGAAATAGGCACAAGTACTAAAACTAATTCTATGTGGGTTTAAACCAGAAATATACCCTTAGCTTGGTAACATTAAACTACTTGTCTATGTACGGTAGGCGCGAATCCTAAAGATAGATCTATTGCGCCTGACAAACCTCATCCTGACTATGGGATGCTTTAGTACTTCGAGGTTATTTTAAACACACCTGATCTGGTGTACTTCAGAGGGTAAAACATGAACGTTAAGGCTTGTTACCGGGTGCCTACAACTTATAGAATAATTTTATACACTTGCGAGTGTACATATATTTATAAACGAAAATCTTGTGGTCTATTAATATATTGAAATGATTGTTATGATAAACCTATGAACTCACCAACCTTTTGGTTGACACTTTAAAGCATGTTTATTCTCAGGTATTAAAGAAATCTTCCGCTGTGCATTAGCTCATTTTAAGGATATTACTTAGAGTCATTCATGGCATATTTTGAAAGACGTTGCATTCAAGTCATTGAGTTCATCAAGATTATTATTAAGTCAATTATAGTTGGATGTATTATGAAATGGTGTGCATACCGTCAATTTTCGTTGCAAAGAAAGTTTGTCTTTTAAAAACAAATGCAATATTTGTAAAATGTATCATATAGAGGTCAAATACCTCGCGATGTAATCAACTATTGTGAATCGTTTATAATGTATATGAACGGGTCCTTTCAGTTGGTATCAGAGCTGTGGTCTTAGCGAACCAGGTCTTGCATTAGTGTGTCTAACTGATAGTTGTTAAGATGCATTAGTGAGTCTGGACTTTGACCGTGTCTGCATGTCAAAAGTTTTGCTTATCATTTTTAGTCGGAAATCATCTACTTACCATCCTTAGGAAATTACCTGCTTATCATTCTTAAGTCTAGACGCGTTTTCCTACATTTATTGCATAATAATGTATAGGCAAATTCTTATCTTAGCATATCTGTTACTGTGAACTTTGATTGACATCTTTCAAAGATTCCTCCGTAATTTATGGAATTTTGGTATTATATATACATATGTAAATTATGTATTGAAGAATACCAAATCTAAATTCTACAATCTATTTAATACCAAAAAAATTCTTTCCCTGGTCATACAAGATGGATCCCTCAACCAGTTCGAGTTCCTCGGATTCCGACAGCTATGCCGATATGGATTTTCACATGAGCTCCGAAAGCAGCGTGACCGAAATGGATCAACCAATTAGCCATCATCTATTTTGGATGAATTGGGGATGAGTTCGTAATCTACTTAACCATTGGAGACAAGAAGAAGGTGATCCCTTTCATCCACCACATTGCCCTCTTGGCAATTAACCTGAAGCATTTACCGGCGAACCTGTCCAAAACACCATTTTCTCTATCATTTCCAGAGTATCTCGTCATGATTATATACTACACCAAATTCTAGATCTTATCTATCCGCTCGTCCGAACCGACAATCACCCCGGTGTAATAGAAGAAGTCAACGAGCTTCGCGCTCGGGTAGTGGCTTTGGAGAATATGGTGCAAAGGTTACAAACACCAGCAGCATAACTAGTACCACCATCAACAACATCAACAGTACCATTACCACCACCAACAACAACCGCTTCGCAAACCTCAACTTCACAATCTGTCCCATGAGCATCGACGTCATACGCCCTGTAGATACTAAGGAATACCACAACGATGAAGTATTGATTCATAACTTCATTGGGAAAACATTCTACGACGATTATGTAATTTCTAAAGTTTAGAAATTGTCTATCCTAGCCTTAACCATAAATCAAATGAGTTTAATTTAATATTAACTCATTAAATCTATATTACATCTGAAGAAATATACACATATATTTTCATAAAGACTGTAATAAAATTCTTTTGTACAAAATATTAATTGTGACATTTTTTTTAACGGGTAGGTAATACCCGAGAGATATATAAATTCACAATTAATATGTTACATTCTTCGAATCTGATTCAGCAAATCATCCATTATACTCCCTACTTTCACAACAATATACATTCTTTTATAGAAATCAAAACAACCATACTCATTCAAAAATCTAATTACATATTCTGATTTTGAAATCACCGAATTCAATTCAAGTTATAAACGATATCATCACTCTTAGATTCTTACATCTTTCAAAGCTATACTTTAACTTCAAAACTGTGTTAGAACATCGTATGTATATTAACGATTATAATCTGTGTTCAAGCCCTTCGAAATACCTGAAGACACTTCAAATAATGAACAATCGAGATGATGATCCAACCACATGTTATCCACAGTTACGTACCTGAAAAACTCTTGAAACCAAAGTCATAATTTAACATGTATCCATGTCAGACCTTTTGGCATTTACTAGCTAAAATAACTTTTCAATCCCTTCTAAAAATAGACGATTTTGTCACAGCTCCAGCAAACCAACTTCAGTTGTTCATTCAAATAAGCCTTATTATAATGATTACCCCTTCATCATTATTACCGGGGAACCTTTCATATCTCGCCACATTAGCAGTAAACTTATTAACAACTTCATTGATCTTTGACTTTCTGAAAAATCTTTATATTTATCAAAATCCCATCATTTACTCATCTGCATCTTGTAACGAGAATTGCCATACGAATCATCAAAAATTAGCAATCAGTATTTTGAAATCTCGCAGCATGTCTACGCCAACAATTATATGTGTCTATCTTCTGGACTTATATACTTTGAATGTGAAGTTTCTGAAAAACACCCTAAACTGCGAACTAGTTCTCGAAATACTGATGAAGCAGCAAAAACTATAAACGACCTTAACAGTAAAAAGTTTGATGATAAAGAGTAGTGTGTTGGCAAAGCTCAGAAAAAGAGAAGATTTGGTACTGAAAAATACGGATTGAGCAAACCATGAAGAAGGCTGTGGATAAATCACAAGGACGAAATCTACCTTTAAAGAATCCAAATGATTCCGTGTCTGCTGAAGTCATTATCGAATACCTTGCTCCTGACTCTAAACCCTTACGGACAATATTCTTCATCATCCTCTGATATTAGAAATTTTAAGATATCATCGTATCTTTCATTATAAATATCCTCCATATTTCTGAAGATATTTCCATAATTATTCTTATCTGAAATCATTTACCTCTTCGTGATGTCTGTATTACATCATAAAAGAAACTATTTTAGTTTCTAAATTCTGAAACTTTCGAATTTAAAATAGGAATATTTTTGAAGTAGTGTTGGGAACTGAAGTATGAACTAGTATAATATAATGACACTTGATCACCGTGAATATATTACAGTAAGTCATGCTGAGTTTCTAATGGAACGTGATGATTCACATAACATACCGTCATCATGTGCCATTTACACGACTCTTACATTCTACCAAATCTCCAAACATATTAAGAACATATCTTCTTGATAGTTCTATCTTTCTGGATATTCTGGTAATTTGCCAAATCAAGATTGTACCATTACGATTTCCTTCTTAGAACATTAACTATGTTTATCCAAAACTTCATACCTACTAATTCTGGACCATTATTCGCTTGACTTAAAGCCGAGAAGAGACAACAAAAGTATGAAACTCCGAAATGTAAGGGAGAATATAAAGTCCAATAACAACACATAAATTACAAACCGTGTATATCAATGTTTATCGCAACATAAAGACACGGGAGAATTAAAAACACTATAACCCCAAGGGCGAAGTAGAAGAAAATAGATTCCTCCGGTGGAAGTTGGAAAAGGAGAATGATTGTTGCTATAGTAAGGATAAGGACAAGGATTAGAAATGGATTAAGCATTTTCGCAATCTTTTGAAATTGGAAATGAGTATAGAGGTGCTAAAAACTAATGGAATGGAAAAGGTAAATATATAAGGAAAATATCAGACGTAGTAATCGGGACAGATCATCGCATTTAATTAAAGAGATACTAATTTCCTTAAATCTCGAAGAAACAGATCTTATAGATTTCCAAGATTTTTTTTTTTTTTTTTTTTTTTGAATCCCTTGAATTCCGGAATTCAACCATGAATACGTCAAAAATTATGACGAAACTTATTTTTCTCATTCCACTATTTTGTGATAGCTTCACTCATACGCTTCGAGTAATTGGATCATTTTATCCATATTACTCTATGGTAATAAAATCCTATCTATCAACACATATCCGTCATGAAAACATTTTTATGGTTAGCCATAATGACCTCGATCAAATTTCGGGACGAAATTTCTCTAACGGGTAGGTACTGTGACGACCCGAAAATTTCTGACCAAATTTAAACTTAACCTTTATATGTTTCCGACACGATAAGCAGAATTTGTAATGTTGAATCTCAAAAAGTTTGGAACTACATTCATGTAATCAATTACCCTTTGACCGTGTTCGACGATTCACGAACAATTATGTGTATATAGATATGTATATATAATATATAATATTAACTGAAAACATTAACAAAGTATTAGATATATGATACTTTACATGAACGTATTTGTTTCGATATATTTATCGACAGAATTAAGAGATAATATCAAATGATTGAATTATCAGATACATTATGATATAATTACGGGCCAATGTTATGAGGTCCATTGTGATTTAAGAAATCTATTCTTTTTGACAATATTCGGAAAATGGTAAAGTGATCTATAAGTAAGAACGTGGAGTGTAAATAACTTAGATGTTGGATATCGACAAGTTAAGTAACTCGACATTTTTCATTAAGATAATTTCATACATTTATTAAACCTTTGGACTTTATCCCATGCTTCACCAACAAACTGTAATTTAAAAACTTGAAACCTATTATGAATATATATAATTCTACTTTTCTAAAATGTTTTATGATATAACGATTTCTATTATTTTAACCTTTTAACAAAATGATTCTTAACTATATTTAGTTTTGGAAAACAAAATTATCATATTTATTTGATTTAGTTTCAAAAGTACAAAAAAAGTTTTCAGTTTAAAAAGAACTTTATTATTAAAATGTATATATCTTTTATAAATATCTAGAACCACTTTTGACAACTCATTACTTAACTAATATGATAAAGATAACGATATTTATATTTTATTTTATTAAATATATATAACGATTTAAATTAATATTATATATATTTATACGCGTATTATACATATATAGTTTTATACTTTTACTATACTTTAACTTTACCTTTACTTTACTTTTACTTTTACTTTTACTTTACTTTAACTTTAATAATTCACTTTAATAATTCACTTTAATAATTCATACTTTAATAATTCACTTTAATAATTCACTTTAATAATTCATACTTTAATAATTCACTTTAATAATTCATACTTTAATAATTCACTTTAATAATTCACTTTAATAATTCATACTTTAATAATTCACTTTAATAATTCACTTTAATAATTCATACTTTAATAATTCAAAAATCTATTATAAATAGAATTGAATAGGTTTCATTATTTCATAGAAACTTGAAAATATATTTCTCTAAACTCTCTCAATCGAATTACATATATATATTTTCTTTGTATTATTTCATGATATTATTAGTATACATAAAATACTACGACGGAGTTATACTCAGACGATTTCAAAATAAGTTTTCAAATGGGATAAAGCTAAGGAAATTATGGGTTATAGCTATGGAGGTTATGGGTATTGATCGAGAGTATTGCTTGTGAGTCAAACTAGTGTTTATCATCTCCGTTGCGTCTACGTACTTTTCCTGCAATATTGAATCTCAATATTGATACGTTCGTGAATCCAAGGCCAACATTGCACTTGTTCAATGACGTCATATGTATTTTTACTACAAAATACAGTATTGTAAGTTTCATTTGCTCCCTTTTATATATATTTTTGGGACTGAGAATACATGCGCTGTTTTTATAAATGTTTTACGAAATAGGCACAAGTACTAAAACTAATTCTATGTGGGTTTAAACCAGAAATATACCCTTAGCTTGGTAACATTAAACTACTTGTCTATGTACGGTAGGCGCGAATCCTAAAGATAGATCTATTGCGCCTGACAAACCTCATCCTGACTATGGGATGCTTTAGTACTTCGAGGTTATTTTAAACACACCTGATCTGGTGTACTTCAGAGGGTAAAACATGAACGTTAAGGCTTGTTACCGGGTGCCTACAACTTATAGAATAATTTTATACACTTGCGAGTGTACATATATTTATAAACGAAAATCTTGTGGTCTATTAATATATTGAAATGATTGTTATGATAAACCTATGAACTCACCAACCTTTTGGTTGACACTTTAAAGCATGTTTATTCTCAGGTATTAAAGAAATCTTCCGCTGTGCATTAGTTCATTTTAAGGGTATTACTTGGAGTCATTCATGGCATATTTTGAAAGACGTTGCATTCAAGTCATTGAGTTCATCAAGATTATTATTAAGTCAATTATAGTTGGATGTATTATGAAATGGTGTACATACCGTCAATTTTCGTTGCAAAGAAAGTTTGTCTTTTAAAAACAAATGCAATATTTGTAAAATGTATCATATAGAGGTCAAATACCTCGCGATGTAATCAACTATTGTGAATCGTTTATAATGTATATGAACGGGTCCTTTCAACCACCCCTTGTTTATTTTTTATTTTTATTTTTTTGCTTTCTTTTTAATAAAAGGCCTTGCATACTTGTACATTTAATCTTTATAAAACCTATTATAAAGATGTGTTTAGTTGCTTTTATATATAATCTTTATAGTCCACTTATAAAGATATATATATGTATATATAGAATATATATATATATATATATATATATATATATATATATATATATATATATATATATATATTCTAACTTGCACATATAATTTTATAAATCATTTTATAAAACTATGACACACACATATAAGTTTAATCATCCAAATAATTAAACTTGTACTTATAATTATCCAAATAATTATTCAAGCATATTATCTTTAGAAAACCAATTTCTAAAGTCTAAGTGTCTAGTATTTATTTTAAAGATCCATTCATTAAAACAAATACTCTTAAAATGTTGTCGGCTTGTTATTGGGTATGACCCGACTTGGATCATAACATATTGGCCACATTAATTAATATGTCTCTCGGGCATATGAAATACCTTCATATGGTTGTTCCGAAATATATATAGATGTGTCGACATGATAGGTCGAAACATTGTATACGTGTCTATGGTATCTCAAGATTACATAATATACAATACAAGTTGATTAAGTTATGGTTGGAATAGATTTGTTACCAAATTTCACGTAGCTAAAATGAGAAAAATTATCCAATCTTGTTTTACCCAAAACTTCTTCATTTTAAATCCGTTTTGAGTGAATCAAATTGCTATGGTTTCATATTGAATTCTATTTTATGAATATAAACAGAAAAAGTATAGGTTTATAGTCGGAAAAATAAGTTACAAGTCGTTTTTGTAAAGGTAGTCATTTCAGTCGAAAGAACGACGTCTAGATGATCATTTTAGAAAACATACTTCCACTTTGAGTTTAACCATAATTTTTGGATATAGTTTCATGTTCATAATAAAAATCATTTTCCCAGAATAACAACTTTTAAATCAAAGTTTATCATAGTTTTTAATTAACTAACCCAAAACAGCCCGCGGTGTTACTACGACGGCGTAAATCCGGTTTACGGTGTTTTTCGTGTTTTCAGGTTTTAAATCAGTAAGTTAGCATATCATATAGATATAGAACATGTGTTTAGTTAATTTTAAAAGTCAAGTTAGAAGGATTAACTTTTATTTGCGAACAAGTTTAGAATTAACTAAACTATGTTCTAGTGATTACAAGTTTAAACTTTCGAATAAGATAGCTTTATATGTATGAATCGAATGATGTTATGAACATCATTACTACCTCAAGTTCCTTGGATAAACCTACTGGAAATGAGAAAAATAGATCTAGCTTCAAAGGATCCTTGGATGGCTTGAAAGTTCTTGAAGCAGAATCATGACACGAAAACAGTTTCAAGTAAGATTTCCACTCGCAATAAGATTGTTATAGTTATAGAAATTGAATTAAAGTTTGAATATGATTATTACCTTGTATTAGAAAGATAACCTACTATAAGTAACAAAGGTTTCTTGATCTTGGATGATTACTTGGAATGGATTTAGAAAACTTGGAAGTAAACTTGCAATCTTGGAAGTATTCTTGATTTTATGAAACTAGAACTTTTGGAATTTATGAAGAACACTTAGAACTTGAAGATAGAACTTGAGAGAGATCAATTAGATGAAGAAAATTGAAGAATGAAAGTATTTGTAGATGTTTTTGGTCGTTGGTGTATGGATTAGATATAAAGGATATGTAATTTTGTTTTCATGTAAATAAGTCATGAATGATTACTCATATTTTTGTAATTTTATGAGATATTTCATGCTAGTTGCCAAATGATGGTTCCCACATGTGTTAGGTGACTCACATGGGCTGCTAAGAGCTGATCATTGGAGTGTATATACCAATAATACATACATCTAAAAGCTGTGTATTGTACGAGTACGAATACGGGTGCATACGAGTAGAATTGTTGATGAAACTGAACGAGGATGTAATTTTAAGCATTTTTGTTAAGTAGAAGTATTTTGATAAGTGTATTGAAGTCTTTCAAAAGTGTATGAATACATATTAAAACACTACATGTATATACATTTTAACTGAGTCGTTAAGTCATCGTTAGTCGTTACATGTAAATGTTGTTTTGAAACCTTTAGGTTAACGATCTTGTTGAATGTTGTTAACCCATTGTTTATTATAACAAATGAGATGTTAAATTGTTATATTATCATGATATTATGATATATAATATATCTTAGTATGATATATATACAGTTAAATGTCGTTACAGCGATAATCGTTACATATATGTCTCGTTTCGAAATCATTAAGTTAGTAGTCTTATTTTTACATATGTATTTCATTGTTAATACACTTAATAATATATTTAGTTATCATTTAACATAATTAACCAAGTGTATCAATATCTTAATTTGATTCATATGTACCTAGTAAGACGTTGTTATAACGATAATCGTTATATATATCGTTTTCGAGTTTCTTAAATTAATAGTCTCATTTTTATGTATATAACTCATTGTTAAAATACCTAATGAGATACATACTTATAATAAAATCATGTTAACTATATATATAACCATATATATGTCATCGTATATTTTTTACAAGTTTTAACGTTCGTGAATCACCGGTCAACTTGGTGGTCAATTGTCTATATGAAACCTATTTCAATTAATCAAGTCTTAACAAGTTTGATTGCTTAACATGTTGGAAACACTTAATCATGTAAATAACAATTTCATTTAATATATATATAAACATGGAAAAGTTCGGGTCACTACAGTACCTACCCGTTAAATAAATTTCGTCCCGAAATTTTAAGCAGTTGGAGGTGTTGACGTATCTTCTGGAAATAAATGCGGGTATTTCTTCTTCATCTGATCTTCACGCTCCCAGGTGAGCTCGGGTCCTCTACGAGCATTCCATCGAACCTTAACAATTGGTATCTTGTTTTGTTTAAGTCTCTTAACCTCGCGATCCATTATTTCGACGGGTTCTTTAATGAATTGAAGTTTTTCATTGATTTGGATTTCGTCCAACAGAATAGTGAGATCTTCTTTAGCAAAACATTTCTTCAAATTTGAGACGTGGAAAGTGTTATGTACAGCCGCGAGTTGTCGAGGTAGCTCCAGTTGGTAAGCTACTGGTCCGACACGATCTATAATCTTGAATGGTCCAATGTACCTTGGATTTAGTTTCCCCCGTTTACCAAATCGAACAACGCCTTTCCAAGGTGAAACCTTAAGCATGACCATTTCTCCAATTTCAAACTCTATATCTTTTCTTTTACTGTCCGCGTAGCTCTTTTGTCGACTCTGGGCGGTTTTCAATCTTTGTTGAATTTGGATGATTTTCTCGGTAGTTTCTTGTATTATCTCGGGACCCGTAATCTGTCTATCCCCCACTTCACTCCAACAAATCAGAGACCTGCACTTTCGACCATAAAGTGCTTCGAACGGCGCCATCTCAATGCTTGAATGGTAGCTGTTGTTGTAGGAAAATTCTGCTAACGGTAGATGTCGATCCCAACTGTTTCCGAAATCAATAACACATGCTCGTAGCATGTCTTCAAGTGTTTGTATTGTCCTTTTGCTATGTCCATCAGTTTGTGGATGATAGGCAGTACTCATGTCTAGACGAGTTCCTAATGCTTGCTGTAATGTCTGCCAGAATCTTGAAATAAATCTGCCATCCCTATCAGAGATAATAGAGATTGGTATTCCATGTCTGGAGACGACTTCCTTCAAATACAGTCGTGCTAACTTCTCCATCTTGTCATCTTCTCTTATTGGCAGGAAGTGTGCTGATTTGGTGAGACGATCAACTATTACCCAAATAGTATCAAAACTACTTGCAGTCCTTGGCAATTTAGTGATGAAATCCATGGTAATATTTTCCCATTTCCATTCCGGGATTTCGGGTTGTTGAAGTAGACCTGATGGTTTCTGATGCTCAGCTTTGACCTTAGAACACGTCAAACATTCTCCTACGTATTTAGCAACATCGGCTTTCATACCCGGCCACCAAAAATATTTCGTGAGATCCTTGTACATCTTCCCCGTTCCAGGATGTATTGAGTATCTGGTTTTATGAGCTTCTCTAAGTACCATTTCTCTCATATCTCCAATTTTGGTACCCAAATTCTTTCAGCCCTATACCGGGTTTCGTCTTCCCGAATATTAACATGCTTCTCCGATCCTTTGGGTATTTCATCCTTTAAATTTCCCTCTTTTAAAACTCCTTGTTGTGCCTCCTTTATTTTAGTAGTAAGGTTAGTGTGAATCATTATATTCATAGATTTTACTCGAATGGGTTCTCTGTCCTTTCTGCTCAAGGCGTCGGCTACCATATTTGCCTTCCCCGGGTGGTAACGAATCTCAAAGTCGTAATCATTCAACAATTCAATCCACCTACGCTGCCTCATATTCAGTTGTTTCTGATTAAATATGTGTTGAAGACTTTTGTGGTCGGTATATATAATACTTTTGACCCCATATAAGTAGTGCCTCCAAGTCTTTAATGCAAAAACAACCGCGCCTAATTCCAAATCATGCGTCGTATAATTTTGCTCGTGAATCTTCAATTGTCTAGACGCATAAGCAATCACCTTCGTCCGTTGCATTAATACACAACCGAGACCTTACTTTGATGCGTCACAATAAATCACAAAATCATCATTCCCTTCAGGCAATGACAATATAGGTGCCGTAGTTAGCTTTTTCTTCAATAATTGAAACGCCTTTTCTTGTTCATCCTTCCATTCAAATTTCTTCCCTTTATGCGTTAATGCAGTCAAGGGTTTTGCTATTTTGGAGAAATCTTGGATGAATCTTCTGTAGTAACCAGCCAATCCTAAAAATTGACGTATATGCTTCGGAGTTTTTGGGGTTTCCCACTTTTCAACGGTTTCGATCTTTGCCGGGTCCACCTGGATACCTTCTTTGTTCACTATGTGACCGAGGAATTGAACTTCTTCCAACCAAAATGCACACTTTGAAAACTTAGCATACAGTTTTTCTTTCCTCAATACTTCTAGCACTTTTCTCAAATGTTCTTCGTGCTCTTGATCATTCTTTGAGTAAATAAGTATGTCATCGATGAAAACAATGACAAACTTGTCAAGATATGGCCCACACACTCGGTTCATAAGGTCCATGAACATAGCTGGTGCCTTACTCAATCCAAACGGCATAACCATAAACTCGTAATGACCATAACGCGTCCTAAAAGCAGTTTTTGGAATATCATCCTCCTTTACTCGCATTTGATGATATCCAGAACGTAAATCGATCTTCGAATAAACCGACGAGCCTTGTAGTTGATCAAATAAGTCGTCAATTCTCGGCAGTGGATAACGGTTTTTGATGGTAAGTTTGTTCAACTCTCTGTAGTCAATACACAACCTAAATGTACCATCCTTCTTCTTGACAAACAAAACAGGAGCTCCCCATGGTGATGTGCTTGGTCGAATGAAACCACGTTCTAATAGTTCTTGCAGTTGGCCTTGCAGTTCTTTCATCTCGCTGGGTGCGAGTCTATAAGGAGCACGAGCTATTGGTGCAGCTCCTGGTACAAGATCTATTTGAAATTCAACAGATCGATGTGGAGGTAGTCCCGGTAATTCTTTCGGAAATACATCGGGAAATTCTTTTGCGACGGGAACATCATTGATGCTCTTTTCTTCAGTTTGTACTTTCTCGACGTGTGCTAGAACAGCATAGCAACCTTTTCTTATTAGTTTTTGTGCCTTCAAATTACTAATAAGATGTAGCTTCATGTTGCCCTTTTCACCGTACACCATTAAGGGTTCTCCTTCTTCTCGTACAATGCGAATTGCATTTTTATAACATACGATCTCTGCTTTCACCTTCTTCAGCCAGTCCATGCCAACTATTACATCAAAACTCCCTAACTCTACTGGTATCAAATCAATCTTAAATATTTCGCTACCCAGTTTAATTTCTCGATTCCGGCATATATTATCTGCTGAAATTAATTTACCGTTTGCTAATTCGAGTAAAAATTTACTATCCAACGGCTTCAATAGACAACTTAATTTAGCACAAAAATTTCTACTCATATAGCTTCTATCCGCACCCGAATCAAATAAAACATAAGCAGATTTATTGTCAATAAGAAACGTACCCGTAACAAGCTCCGGGTCTTCCTGTGCCTCTGCCGCATTAATATTGAAAACTCTTCCGCGGCCTTGTCCATTCGTGTTCTCCTAGTTCGGGCAATTTCTAATAATGTGGCCCGGTTTTCCACATTTATAACAAACTACATTGGCATAACTTGCTCCGACACTACTTGCTCCACCATTACTCGTTCCGACACCATTTGTTCCTTTCGTTCTATTAACCCCTGGTCCGTAGACCTCACACTTCGCCGCGCTATGACCATTTCTTTTACACTTGTTGCAAAATTTGGTGCAGAACCCCGAGTGATACTTTTCACACCTTTGGCATAGCTGCTTCTGATTGTTGTTGTTGTTGCGGTTGTTATTGTTGTTGGGATGATTGTTATAGTTGCTGTTGTTGTTGTTGTTGTTGTTGTTGTTGTTGGGCCGTTTGTTGTTGTTGCGATTGATGTTGCGATTGTTGGGATAATTTTTGCGATTATTATTGTAATTGCTGTTGTTGTTGTATTGGTGATTCTTATCACCGTTTTCCTCCCACTTTCTTTTGACTTGCTTCACATTGGCTTCTTCAGCCGTCTGTTCTTTAATTCTTTCCTCATTCTGGTTCACTAGTTTGTGAGCCATTCTACATGCCTGTTGTATAGAGGCGGGCTCGTGTGAACTTATATCTTCTTGGATTCTTTCCGGTAATCCTTTCACAAACGCGTCGATCTTCTCTTCCTCATCTTCGAACGCTCCCGGACACAATAGGCACAATTCTGTGAATCGTCTTTCGTACGTGGTAATATCAAATCCTTGGGTTTTTAACCCTCTAAGTTCTGTCTTGAGCTTATTGACCTCGGTTCTGGGACGGTACTTCTCGTTCATCAAGTGCTTGAATGCTGACCATGGTAGTGCGTACGCATCATCTTGTCCCACTTGCTCTAGATAGGTATTCCACCATGTTAACGCAGAACCTGTGAAGGTATGCGTAGCGTACTTCACTTTGTCCTCTTCAGTACACTTACTTATGGCAAACACCGATTCGATCTTCTCGGTCCACCGTTTCAATCTGATCGGTCCTTCGGTTCCATCAAATTCCAAAGGTTTGCAGGCAGTGAATTCTTTGTAGGTGCATCCTACACGATTTCCTGTACTGCTAGATCCAAGGTTATTGTTGGTATGTAGCGCAGCCTGTACTGCGGCTATGTTTGAAGCTAGAAAAGTACGGAATTCCTCTTCATTCATATTCACGGTGTGTCGAGTAGTCGGTGCCATTTCCTTCAAAATAGTCAAATGGAACAAGTTAATCATACAGAATATTAAGAGTAGTTAATAGTATTTCGTAGCATAATATGAACTCATTTATAAAAGCTTTTTCTTCATATTAGCGTTTTATAAGTTTAAATTCGGGTAGTACCTACCCATTAAGTTCATACTTAGTAGCTAATATACAATTCAACTACTACAATTCTATATGAAAAACTGATTATAATAATATTTCGCGTTCCAACCTTTATACAATATTTTACAAACTTACAATACCGCTTATTTTGCATAAAGCATGAAATATAGCACACAATAACTTTGATACAAGATAGTTGTGAAGATAATTCTAGCTAGTACACAAGTCGTTCAGCAAAGGCAATAAAGACACGTAATTCATACGTCCAGAAACAAGTCATGCATTCTGGTTTCACTAGGACTACTTCCCATCCTTGGTCTTGTGGAACATAACCGTTATGGCCGTTGATAAGATAGCGTGTTGTAACATCGTCAAAGGGACGAGGGTTACGTAATGTCCAACAGTCCCGTAACAATCTAAAAACCTCATTTCTTACCCCAATTACCGACTCCGTTACTTGTGGGAACGTTTTGTTTAATAGTTGTAGCCCGATGTTCTTATTCTCACTTTGGTGAGAAGCGAACATTACTAACCCATAAGCATAGCATGCTTCTTTATGTTGCATGTTAGCCGCTTTTTCTAAATCATGAAGTCCTATATTCGGATACATTGAGTCAAAATAATTTCTTAACCCGTTGCGTAAAATAGCATTTGGGTTCCCCGCAATATATGCGTCAAAGTAAACACATCGTAACTTATGGGTTTCCCAATGTGATATCCCCCATCTTTCAAACGAAAGTCTCTTATAAACCAAGACATTCTTAGAACGTTCTTCGAATGTCTTACAAACTGATTTCGCCTTAAATAGTTGTGCCGAGGAATTCTGACCGACTCTAGACAAGATTTCATCAATCATGTCTCCGGGTAGGTCTCTTAAAATATTGGGTTGTCTATCCATTTTGTGTTTTTAAACTGTAAAATAGACAAGAGTTAGATTCATAAAAAAAATTACTCATTAATACAAGCAATTTTTACATATATCATAAAGCATAAGCACACTATATTACATATATTACACCACACGAATACAACTATCTTATTCAGACTCGCTCGTTTCTTCTTCTTCGGTTTTGGTTCATTTTGCCAAGTTTCTAGGGATATATGATGTTCCCCTAATACGAGCCGTCGTTTTCCACATTGGTTTAGAAAAATCGGGTGGTTTAGAGGTTCCCGGGTCATTGTTACAACTTAAGGGCTTCGGGGGTTGACGATACATATAAAGTTCATCGGGGTTGGAATTAGATTTCTCTATTTTTATGCCCTTCCCTTATTATTTTCTTTTGCCTTTTTAAATTCAGTTGGGGTAATTTCTATAACATCATCGGAATTCTCGTCGGAATCCGATTCATCGGAGAATTGGTAATCCACCCAATATTTTGCTTCCTTGGCGGAAACACCATTGACCATAATTAACCTTGGTCGGTTGGTTGAGAATTTTCTTTTACTTAACCGTTTTATTATTTCCCCCACCGGTTCTATTTCCTCCTCCGGTTCCTCCTCTTCTGGTTCTGATTCTTCTTCCGGTTCCGACTCTTCTTCCGGTTCCTCTTCTGGAACTTGTGAATCAGTCCACGAATCATTCTAATTTACATTTGACTCTTCATTATTATTAGGTGAGTCAATGGGACTTGTTCTAGAGGTAGACATCTATCACATAATATCAAACGCGTTAAGAGATTAATATATCACATAATATTCACATGTTAAAAATATATAGTTTCCAACAAAATTTGTTAAGCAATCATTTTTCAAGTAAACACGGTCGAAGTTCAGACTCAATAATGCATCCTAACAAACTCTATAAGACACACTAATGCAAAATTCTGGTTCTCTAAGACCAACGCACGGATACCAACTGAAATGTCCCGTTCTTATTGATTAAAAACGTTCCATATTAATTGATTTCGTTGCGAGGTTTTGACCTCTATATGAGACGTTTTTCAAAGACTGCATTCATTTTTAAAACAAACCATAACCTTTATTTCATAAATAAAGGTTTAAAAAAACTTTACGTAGATTATCAAATAATGATAATCTAAAATATCCTGTTTACACACGACCATTACATAATGGTTTACAATACAAATATGTTACATCGAAATCAGTTTCTTGAATGCAGTTTTTACACAATATCATACAAACATGGACTCCAAATCTTGTCCTTATTTTAGTATGCAACAGCGGAAGCTCTTAGTATTCACCTGAGAATAAACATGCTTTAAACGTCAACAAAAATGTTGGTGAGTTATAGGTTTAACCAATATATATCAAATCGTAACAATAGACCACAAGATTTCATATTTCAATACACATCCCATACATAGAGATAAAAATCATTCATATGGTGAACACCTGGTAACCGACATTAACAAGATGCATATATATATATAAGAATATCCCCATCATTCCGGACACCCTCCGGATATGATATAAATTTCGAAGTACTAAAGCATCCGGTACTTTGGATGGGGTTTGTTAGGCCCAATAGATCTATCTTTAGGATTCGCGTCAATTAGGGTGTCTGTTCCCTAATTCTTAGATTACCAGACTTAATAAAAAGGGGCATATTCGATTTTGATAATTCAACCATAGAATGTAGTTTCACGTACTTGTGTCTATTTTGTAAATCATTTATAAAACCTGCATGTATTCTCATCCCAAAAATATTAGATTTTAAAAGTGGGACTATAACTCACTTTCACAGATTTTTACTTCGTCGGGAAGTAAGACTTGGCCACTGGTTGATTCACGAACCTATAACAATATATACATATATATCAAAGTATGTTCAATATATATTTACAACACTTTTAATATATTTTGATGTTTTAAGTTTATTAAGTCAGCTGTCCTCGTTAGTAACCTACAACTAGTTGTCCACAGTTAGATGTACAGAAATAAATCGATAAATATTATCTTGAATCAATCCACGACCCAGTGTATACATATCTCAGTATTGATCACAACTCAAACTATATATATTTTGGAATCAACCTCAACCCTGTATAGCTAACTCCAACATTCACATATAGAGTGTCTATGGTTGTTCCGAAATATATATAGATGTGTCGACATGATAGGTCGAAACATTGTATACGTGTCTATGGTATCTCAAGATTACATAATATACAATACAAGTTGATTAAGTTATGGTTGGAATAGATTTGTTACCAATTTTCACGTAGCTAAAATGAGAAAAATTATCCAATCTTGTTTTATCCATAACTTCTTCATTTTAAATCCGTTTTGAGTGAATCAAATTGCTATGGTTTCATATTGAACTCTATTTTATGAATCTAAACAGAAAAAGTATAGGTTTATAGTCAGAAAAATAAGTTACAAGTCGTTTTTGTAAAGGTAGTCATTTCAGTCGAAAGAACGACGTCTAGATGACCATTTTAGAAAACATACTTCCACTTTGAGTTTAACCATAATTTTTGGATATAGTTTCATGTTCATAATAAAAATCATTTTCCCAGAATAACAACTTTTAAATCAAAGTTTATCATAGTTTTTAATTAACTAACCCAAAACAGCCCGCGGTGTTACTACGACGGCGTAAATCCGGTTTACGGTGTTTTTCGTGTTTCCAGGTTTTAAATTAGTAAGTTAGCATATCATATAGATATAGAACATGTGTTTAGTTGATTTTAAAAGTCAAGTTAGAAGGATTAATTTTTATTTGCGAACAAGTTTAGAATTAACAAAACTATGTTCTAGTGATTACAAGTTTAAACCTTCGAATAAGATAGCTTTATATGTATGAATCGAATGATGTTATGAACATCATTACTATCTCAAGTTCCTTGAATAAACCTACTAGAAATGATAAAAATAGATCTAGCTTCAAAGGATCCTTGGATGGCTTGAAAGTTCTTGAAGCAGAATCATGACACGAAAACAATTTCAAGTAAGATTTCCACTCGCAATAAGATTGTTATAGTTATAGAAATTGAATTAAAGTTTGAATATGATTATTATCTTGTATTAGAAAGATAACCTACTATAAGTAACAAAGGTTTCTTGATCTTGGATGATTACTTGGAATGGATTTAGAAAACTTGGAAGTAAACTTGCAATCTTGGAAGTATTCTTGATTTTATGAAACTAGAACTCTTGGAATTTATGAAGAACACTTAGAACTTGAAGATAGAACTTGAGAGAGATCAATTAGATGAAGAAAATTGAAGAATGAAAGTATTTGTAGGTGTTTTTGGTCGTTGGTGTATGGTTAGATATAAAGGATATGTAATTTTGTTTTCATGTAAATAAGTCATGAATGATTACTCATATTTTTGTAATTTTATGAGATATTTCATGCTAGTTGCCAAATGATGGTTCCCACATGTGTTAGGTGACTCACATGGGCTGCTAAGAGCTGATCATTGGAGTGTATATACCAATAGTACGTACATCTAAAAGCTGTGTATTGTACGAGTACGAATACGGGTGCATACGAGTAGAATTGTTGATGAAACTGAACGAGGATGTAATTGTAAGCATTTTTGTTAAGTAGAAGTATTTTGATAAGTGTCTTGAAGTCTTTCAAAAGTGTATGAATACATATTAAAACACCACATGTATATACATTTTAACTGAGTCGTTAAGTCATCGTTAGTCGTTACATGTAAATGTTGTTTTGAAACCTTTAGGTTAACGATCTTGTTGAATGTTGTTAACCCATTGTTTATTATAACAAATGAGATGTTAAATTTTTATATTATCATGATATTATGATATATAATATATCTTAGTATGATATATATACATTTAAATGTCGTTACAACGATAATCGTTACATATATGTCTCGTTTCGAAATCATTAAGTTAGTAGTCTTATTTTTACATATGTATTTCATTGTTAATACACTTAATAATATATTTAGTTATCATTTAACATAATTAACCAAGTGTATCAATATCTTAATTTGATTCATATGTACCTAGTAAGACGTTGTTATAACGATAATCGTTATATATATCGTTTTCGAGTTTCTTAAATTAATAGTCTCATTTTTATGTATATAACTCATTGTTAAAATAACTAATGAGATACATACTTATAATAAAATCATGTTAACTATATATATAACCATATATATGTCATCGTATAGTTTTTACAAGTTTTAACGTTCGTGAATCACCGGTCAACTTGGGTGGTCAATTGTCTATATGAAACCTATTTCAATTAATCAAGTCTTAACAAGTTTGATTACTTAACATGTTGGAAACACTTAATCATGTAAATAACAATTTCATTTAATATATATATAAACATGGAAAAGTTCGGGTCACTACATTCGCCGGTAAGTGCTTAAGGTTCTTCATCAAGAGGTGAATTCGGTTAGTGGAAGGGATCGCCTTCTTCGCGTCTCCATTGGTTAAGTAGACTACGAATCCATCAGATGAATTGGTGATGACTGATTGGTTGATCCATTCTGGTGACACTGCTTTGGAGCTCGAGGGAAACTCTATGTCGGAATAGCTGTGGGAATAACTATCGGAATAGTTATTGGAATCTAAGGGACTCGAACTAGTTGAGGGATTCATCTCGTGCGCTCAGATGAAGGACTTTTCGATAAGAAATAGATTATAGGATGTAGATTAGTACCCTGCAATACATAATTTACATATGCATATATAATACTAAAATCCCATAAGTTACTGAGGAATTTACGGAAGCTGTCAGGCATCGGTAACAATAACAGGTACGCTAAGATATAAATTTTTGTCTATACACTACTCATGCAATTAATGCAATAAGATGTGTCTAGACTAAGGATGATAAGCAAGTGATTCTCTAAGAATGATAAGCATGAAATTTTCGACACGAAATGATAAGCAAAACTTTTGACATGCAGACACGGTCAAAGTCCAGACTCACTAATACATCTAAACAACTATCAGTTAGACACAGTAATGCAAGACCTGGTTCGCTAAGACCTCCGCTCTGATACCAACTGTGAGGACCCGTCCTAATCCATCCGCACGAAGTCCATATCGATTATAAACGATTCACAATAGTTGATTTCATTGCGAGGTACTTGACCTCTATATGATACATTTTACAAACATTGCATTCGTTTTTAAAAAGACAAACTTTCAATACATTGAAAGTTGACGGCATGTATACCATTTCATAATATATCTAAATTATAAATGACTTGATAATAATCTTGATGAACTCGACGACTCGAATGCAACGTCTTTTGAAATATGTCATGAATGACTCCAAGTAATGTCTCTAAAATGAGCAAATGCACAGCGGAAGATTTCTTTCGTACCTGAGAATAAACATGCTTTAAAGTGTCAACCAAAAGGTTGGTGAGTTCATTAGTTTAACATAAATAATCATTTCCATCATTTTAATAGACCACAAGATTTTCATTTCACATAAATATAAGTCCCATGCATAGAGACAAAAATAATCATTCATATGAATTGAACACCTGGTAGCCGACATTCACAATATGCATATAAGAATATCCCCATCATTCCGGGATCCTCCTTCGAACATGATATAAATTTCGAAGTACTAAAGCATCCGGTACTTTGGATGGGGCTTGTTGGGCCCGATAGATCTATCTTTAGGATTCGCGTCAATTAGGGTGTCTGTTCCCTAATTCTTAGATTACCAGACTAAAAGGGGCATATTCGATTTCGATCATTCAACCATATAATGTAGTTTCG
This sequence comes from Rutidosis leptorrhynchoides, assembly GCF_046630445.1. NCBI lineage: Eukaryota > Viridiplantae > Streptophyta > Magnoliopsida > Asterales > Asteraceae > Rutidosis > Rutidosis leptorrhynchoides. The sequence goes on from NC_092335.1 coordinate 444,574,025, forward strand.
ATTACTTGTGTCTATTTCGTCAAACAGTTATAAAAATAGAGCATTAATTCTCAGTCCCAAAAATATATATTGCAAAAGCATTTAAAAAGGGATTAATGAAACTCACCTAATGTATTTTGTAGTAAAAATACATATGACTATATTGAACAATGCAGGGTTGGCCTCGGATTCACGAACCTATATCATTTGTGTATTTATTAATATAAATAATTGTAATCGAATATATATATATATATATATATATATATATATATATATATATATATATATATATATATATACAAATATATAATTCTATTAATTATATACTTTTTATATTAATAATATATATGTTTCATATATTAATTTTGTATATGAAAATATAAATTTTATTATGTTATATGTATTAAATATATATATATCGTTTGTTTGTTAAAATGTAATAATTATAACTAATACCAAGATATTATTTGTAATGGTAAAAATGGTAATAATTATAATATCTAATGTTACTAATGAAAATATTAAAGTTAGTAATTTTTGTTAATAATAATATTGATGATAGTTTTTGATTATAAATCTTATAATAATAATATTTGTAGTTTTTGGTAACATGAATAATTTAGTAATAATGGTAGTGAAAATAATAATTTTTGACTTTAGTACATAGTACTTAATAATAATAATCATAACAATCTTATTATTAATAATAATCTTAATAATAATAATTTTGTTAATAATAATAATAATAAATCTACAATAATACAAATACTAATATTAATCCTAATAATAATAGCTTGTATTATTTTCATAATAACAATTATAATAATAGGCATAATCATAATATTACTTATATTGATATTAATAATACTAATAATCATGAATAATAGTTAATGACTCTTCATAATAGCAAAATGATAATAATAATAATAATAATAATAATAATAATAATAATAATAATAATAATAATAATAATAATAATAATAATAATAATAATAATAATAATAATAATAATAATAATAATAATAATGCTACTAATACCTAATAATAATAATAATTGATAATTACTGCTTATATTAGTAATATTAATAACACTAATAATTATAATACTAATATTAATAATAATAACAATAATAATCATAACAATGATAATAATAATAATAATAATAATAATAATAATAATAATAATAATAATAATAATAATAATAATAATAATAATAATAATAATAATAATAATGGAAATGAAAATATATAAGTGTATACCCTTTTGAAAGTTCTTCCAAAAAAAAAATGCCCACGACGGGGCTCGAACCCGTGACCACTTGCTCACCCGAACCAACACTTAACCACTCGGCCGTGTCTGTTTTCCTGATTTAAACCACAGCTTGTTTTTATTTAACCCGATCCTTTAACTGTTTCTATCTCCTTCCTCAACTAAACACTGGATCGAACAGGGACCAACAACAATCAATCAATTGGATTTACCATTTTGATTTAAAACCTGAATTGAATTAAAATGACATGTTCTGATTTGTAATGACTTAATATCAACAGAAATAAATAGCTAAAAAAAACGATGTACCAGTTCTTTAAGAACATCACGAAGTCAATACATGATTTTAAAATTTGGACAGTTTTAGCTCTCGTTTTCTAAATGAAATAGGTTGCAAATTGTTCTTAGAAAATTTATAAATTGTCAATTGATCTTGTAATTCCAAAACAGATTCAAATTTTACAGAAAACCAATCGTTTGACTTTTTTTGTTCATAACTTTGTCTCAACAAATAATAATCAATATGAGAAATTGAAACCTGAAAATTTGCAGATAGTTTGAGTATAGTATTCCAAACATAACTGCATTTTTACATTGTGGGATTTGATTTAAAAATCGAATTTTGCCATAAAGTTGAAGAGCAGAGACATGTCGAGCTTTTTCTTGGGTTTTAGTTTTTAATTTCGAATTGTAGAAGATTAGGGTAGTTTATATTGATGATATTCGAATAGTTGTAGTAGTACAATTGATAGGATCAAATTTTGTTTTGTACTGATAACGGAAGTCGAATTTCTTTAGCTCCAGCAGACAATCAGGACAAGAAAAAAAATAGAAAATAAGAGTGGATGTTGATCTCTAACAGAATTTGAATGATTCGATTCTTGAGGGATTCAGTTAAACAGATACTTCCAAAATTGATAAAAAGTCGATGTGGATATGCAACATAAATCGATTCTGTATTTGTCTACCTATATATATATCAGTATATATTTCTCTGATTTTATATATATTTATATATATATCTATATCTATTATTATTTATATATCTATTTTCTTTATATCTGTATCTATATTTATAGATTTTTGTTAACTTTATTAATAAATATAATTATACTAATGTTAATCTTAATAATAGTAATACAAATTTATAACAATATAAAAGAAATAATAGTATTATTACCAATGTTAATTATAATAATTACTATAAAATGTAACAGTAATATTATTAATAATAATAATAATATATCAATTTAATATATTCACTTTCATAATTATATATTATCTATTGATAATAATAATATATTTAACACTGATTAATATTATTAATGGTACTAATAATATTATTAGTTATAATAATATTAATTTTATTGATAATATTAACAATAATAATATAGCAAATTATACTTATCAAATTTCATATATATATATATATACTTAATATAAATGATACAAATATTAATATCAATATTAAAGTTAATAATAATATTAATGAAAATTATGATCATAATTTCAATATAATATTATACTTTAACTTATGAATACATATACTACACTAACCCTATATTTCATACTTATTTATATAGTAACCTTTTTGAATATTTTATACGTGTTACAATGTACATATAATATTAATTATACATGATAATTATATATATATATATATATACACATATATATATATACACACACATATATATATACACACACATATATATATATACACACACATATATATATATATATACACATATATATATATATATATATATATATATATATATATATATATATATTTTAAATTCCACCTAATTATTTGGTATCTTATTTTACATATTTAGTTCTATTGTTTATTTTATAATTTTAAATTATTATATATACTTACATTCAAATATACATTTTTATTTACAACAATTGTTCATGAATCATCGGAAACAGTTAAAGGTCAATTTAATATATAAAACAGTTCAAAATTTTGAGACTCAACTTAACAGGCTTTGCTTTAACGGGTAGGTACTGTAGTGACCCGAACTTTTCCATGTTTATATATATATTAAATGAAATTGTTATTTACATGATTAAGTGTTTCCAACATGTTAAGCAATCAAACTTGTTAAGACTTGATTAATTGAAATAGGTTTCATATAGACAATTGACCACCCAAGTTGACCGGTGATTCACGAACGTTAAAACTTGTAAAAACTATATGATGACATATATATGGATATATATATATATATATAGTTAACATGATATTATGATAAGTAAACATATCATTAAGTATATTAACAATGAACTACATATGTAAAAGCAAGACTACTAACTTAATGATTTTGAAACGAGACATATATGTAACGATTATCGTTGTAACGACATTTAATGTATATATATATATCATATTAAGAGATATTCATACATCATATTATCATGATAATATAATAATTTAAAATCTCATTTGATATTATAAACATTGGGCTAACAACATTTAACAAGATCGTTAACCTAAAGGTTTCAAAACAACATTTACATGTAACGACTAACGATGACTTAACGACTCAGTTAAAATGTATATACATGTAGTGTTTTAATATGTATTCATACACTTTTGATAGACTTCAAGACACTTATCAAAATACTTCTACTTAACAAAAATGCTTACAATTACATCCTCGTTCAGTTTCATCAACAATTCTACTCGTATGCACCCGTATTCGTACTCGTACAATACACAGCTTTTAGATGTATGTACTATTGGTATATACACTCCAATGATCAGCTCTTAGCAGCCCATGTGAGTCACCTAACACATGTGGGAACCATCATTTGGCAACTAGCATGAAATATCTCATAAAATTACAAAAATATGAGTAATCATTCATGACTTATTTACATGAAAACAAAATTACATATCCTTTATATCTAATCCATACACCAACGACAAAAAACACCTACAAACACTTTCATTCTTCAATTTTCTTCATCTAATTGATCTCTCTCAAGTTCTATCTTCAAGTTCTAAGTGTTCTTCATAAATTCCAAAAGTTCTAGTTTCATAAAATCAAGAATACCTCCAAGATTGCAAGTTTACTTCCAAGTTTTCTAAATACATTCCAAGTAATCATCCAAGATCAAGAAACCTTTGTTACTTACAGTAGGTTATCTTTCTAATACAAGGTAATAATCATATTCAAAATTTAATTCAATTTCTATAACTATAACAATCTTATTTCGAGTGAAAATCTTACTTGAAATTGTTTTCGTGTCATGATTCTGCTTCAAGAACTTTCAAGCCATCCAAGGATCCTTTGAAGCTAGATCTATTTTTCTCATTTCCAGTAGGTATATCCAAGGAACTTGAGGTAGTAATGATTTTCATAACATCATTCAATTCATACATATAAAGCTATCTTATTCGAAGGTTTAAACTTGTAATCACTAGAACATAGTTTAGTTAATTCTAAACTTGTTCGCAAATAAAAGTTAATCCTTCTAACTTGACTTTTAAAATCAACTAAACACATGTTCTATATCTATATGATATGCTAAATTAATGATTTAAAACCTGGAAACACGAAAAACACCGTAAAACCGGATTTACGCTGTCGTAGTAACACCGCGGGCTGTTTTGGGTTAGTTAATTAAAAATTATGATAAACTTTGATTTAAAAGTTGTTATTTTGAGAAAATGATTTTTATTATGAACATGAAACTATATCCAAAAATTATGGTTAAACTCAAAGTGGAAGTATGTTTTCTAAAATGGTCATCTAGACGTCGTTCTTTCGACTGAAATGACTACCTTTACAAAAATGACTTGTAACTTATTTTTCCTACTATAAACCTATACTTTTTATGTTTATATTCATAAAATAGAGTTCAATATGAAACCATAGCAATTTGATTCACTCAAAACGGATTTAAAATGAAGTTATGGGTAAAACAAGATTGGATAATTTTTCTCATTTTAGCTACGTGAAAATTGGTAACAAATCTATTCCAACCATAACTTAATCAACTTGTATTGCATATTATGTAATCTTGAGATACCATAGACACGTATACAATGTTTCGACCTATCATGTCGATACATCTATATATATTTCGAAACAACCATAGACACTCTATATGTGAATGTTGGAGTTAGCTATACAGGGTTGAGGTTGATTCCAAAATATATATAGTTTGAGTTGTGATCAATACTGAGATACGTATACACTGGGTCGTGGATTGATTCAAGATAATATTTATCGATTTATTTCTGTACATCTAACTGTGGACAACTAGTTGTAGGTTACTAACGAGGACAGCTGACTTAATAAACTTAAAACATCAAAATATATTAAAAGTGTTGTAAATATATTTTGAACATACTTTGATATATATGTATATATTGTTATAGGTTCGTGAATCAACCAGTGGCCAAGTCTTACTTCCCGACGAAGTAAAAATCTGTGAAAGTGAGTTATAGTCCCACTTTTAAAATCTAATATTTTTGGGATGAGAATACATGCAGGTTTTATAAATGATTTACAAAATAGACACAAGTACGTGAAACTACATTCTATGGTTGAATTATCGAAATCGAATATGCCCCTTTTTATTAAGTTTGGTAATCTAAGAATTAGGGAACAGACACCCTAATTGACGTGAATCCTAAAGATAGATCTATTGGGCCTAACAAACCCCATCCAAAGTACCGAATGCTTTAGTACTTCGAAATTTATATCATATCCGAAGGGTGTCCCGGAATGATGGGGATATTCTTATATATGCATCTTGTTAATGTCGGTTACCAGGTGTTCACCATATGAATGATTTTTATCTCTATGTATGGGATGTGTATTGAAATATGAAATCTTGTGGTCTATTGTTACGATTTGATATATATAGATTAAACCTATAACTGACCAACATTTTTGTTGACGTTTAAAGCATGTTTATTCTCAGGTGAATACTAAGAGCTTCCGCTGTTGCATACTAAAATAAGGACAAGATTTGGAGTCCATGTTTGTATGATATTGTGTAAAAACTGCATTCAAGAAACTGATTTCGATGTAACATATTTGTATTGTAAACCATTATCTAATGGTCGTGTGTAAACAGGATATTTTAGATTATCATTATTTGATAATCTACGTAAAGCTTTTTGAACCTTTATTTATAAAATAAAGGTTATGGTTTGTTTTAAAAATGAATGCAGTCTTTGAAAAACGTCTCATATAGAGGTCAAAACCTCGCAACGAAATCAATTAATATGGAACGTTTTTAATCTATAAGAACGGGACATTTCAGTTGGTATCCGAGCGTTGGTCTTAGAGAACCAGAACTTTTCATTAGTGTGACTTATCGAGTTTGTTAGGATGCATTAGTGAGTCTGGACTTCGACCGTGTTTACTTGAAAAATGATTGCTTAACAAATTTTGTTGGAAACTATATATTTTTAACATGTGAATATTATGTGATATATTAATCTCTTAACGCGTTTGATATTATGTGATAGATGTCTACCTCTAGAACAAGTCCCATTGACTCACCTAATAATAATGAAGAGTCAAATGTAAATTGGAATGATTCGTGGACTGATTCACAAGTTCCCGAAGAGGAACCAAAAGAAGAATCGGAACCGGAAGAAGAATCGGAATCGGAAGAAGAAATAGAACCAGTGGGGGAATAATAAAACGGTTAAGTAGAAGAAAATCCTCAACCAACCGACCAAAGTTAATTATGGTCAATGGTGTTTCCGCCAAGGAAGCAAAATATTGGGAGGATTACCAATTCTCCGATGAATCGGATTCCGACGAGAATTCCGATGATGTTATAGAAATTACCCCAACTGAATTTAAAAAGGCAAAAGAAAATAATAAGGTAAAGGGCATAAAAATAGAGAAATCTAATTCCAACCCCGATGAACTTTATATGTATCGTCAACCCCCGAAGCCCTTAAGTTGTAACAATGACCCGGGAACCTCTAAACCACCAGGTTTTTCTAAACCGTTGTGGAAAACGACAGCTCGTATTAGGGGAACATCATATATCCCTAGAAACTTGGCAAAATGAACCAAAACCGAAGAAGAAGAAGAAACGAGCGAGTCGGAATAAGATAGTTGTATTCGTGTGGTGTAATATATGTAATATAGTGTGCTTATGCTTTATGATATATGTAAAAATTGCTTGTATTAATAAGTATTTTTTTTTTATGAATCTAACTCTTGTCTATTTTACAGTATAAAAACACAAAATGGATAGATAACCCAATATTTTAAGAGACCTACCCGGAGACATGATTGATGAAATCTTGTCTAGAGTCGATCAGAATTCTTCGGCACAACTATTTACGGCGAAATCAGTTTGTAAGACATTCGAAGAACGTTCCAAGAATGTCTTGTTTTATAAGAGACTTTCGTTTGAAATATGGGGGATATCGCATTGGGAAACCCATAAGTTACGATGTGTTTACTTTGATGCATATATTGCGGGGAACCCAAATGCTATTTTACGCAACGGGTTAAGAAATTATTTTGACTCAATGTATCCGAATATAGGACTTCATGATTTAGAAAAAGCGGCTAACATGTAACATAAAGAAGCATGCTATGCTTACGGGTTAGTAATGTTCGCTTCTCACCAAAGTGAGAAAAAGAACATCGGGCTACAACTATTAAACAAAACATTCCCACAAGTGACGGAGTCGGTAATTGGGGTAAGAAATGAGGTTTTTAGGTTATTACGAGACTGTTGGTGATTACGTAACCCTCGTCCCTTTGACGACGTTACAACACGCTATCTTATCAACGGCCATAACGGTTATGTTCCACAAGACCAAGGATGGGAAGTAGTCCTAGTAAAACCAGAATGCCTGACTTGTTTCTGGACGTATGAATTACGTGTCTTTATTGCCTTTGCTGAACGACTTATGTACTAGCTAGAATTATCTTCACAACTATCTTGTATCAAAGTTATAGTGTGCTATATTTCATGCTTTATGTAAAATAAGCGGTGTTGTAAGTTTGTAAAATATTGTATAAAAGTTTGAACGTGAAATATTATTATAATCAGTTTTTCATATAGAATTGTAGTAGTTGAATTGTACATTAGCTACTAAGTATGAACTTAACGGGTAGGTACGACCCGAATTTAAACTTATAAAACGCAAATATGAAGAAAAAGCTTTTATAAATGAGTTCATATTATGCGACGAAATACTATTAACTACTCTTAATATTCTGTATGATTAACTTGTTCCATTTGACTATTTTGAAGGAAATGGCACCGACTACTCGACACACCGTGAATATGAATGAAGAGGAATTCCGTATTTTTATAGCTTCAAACATAGCCGCAGTACAGGCTGCGCTACATACCAACAATAACCTTGGATCTAGCAGTACAGGAAATCGTGTAGGATGCACCTACAAAGAATTCACTGCCTGCAAACCTTTGAAATTTGATGGAACCGAAGGACCGATCGGATTGAAACGGTGGACCGAGAAGGTCGAATCGGTGTTTGCCATAAGTAAGTGTACTGAAGAGGACAAAGTGAAGTACGCTACGCATACCTTCACAGGTTCTGCGTTAACATGGTGGAATACCTATCTAGAGCAAGTGGGACAAGATGATGCGTACGCACTACCGTGGTCAGCATTCAAGCACTTGATGAACGAGAAGTACCGTCCCAAAACCGAGGTCAATAAGCTCAAGACAGAACTTAGAGGGTTACGAACCCAAGGATTTGATATTACCACGTACGAAAGACGATTCACAAAATTGTGCCTATTGTGTCCGGGAGCGTTCGAAGATGAGGAAGAGAAGATCGACGCATTTGTGAAAGGATTACCGGAAAGAATCCAAGAAGATATAAGTTCACACGAGCCCGCCTCCATACAACAGGCATGTAGAATGGCTCACAAACTAGTGAACCAGATTGAGGAAAGAATTAAAGAACAGACGGCTGAAGAGGCCAATGTGAAGCAAGTTAAAAGAAAGTGGGAGGAAAACGGTGATAAGAATCACCAATACAACAACAACAGCAATTACAATAATAATCGCAACAATTATCCCAACAATCGCAACATCAATCGCAACTACAACAAATGGCCCAACAACAGCAACAACAACAACAACAACAACAACAACAGCAACTACAACAATCATCCCAACAATAATAACAACCGCAACAACAACAACAACAACAACAACAACAACAACAACAACAACAACAATCAGAAGCAGCTATGCCAAAGGTGTGAAAAGTATCACTCGGGGTTCGGCACCAAATTTTGCAACAAGTGTAAAAGAAATGGTCATAGCGCGGCGAAGTGTGAGGTCTACGGACCAGGGGTTAACAGAACGAAAGGAACAAATGGTGTCGGAACGAGTAATGGTGGAGCAAGTAGTGTCGGAGCAAGTTATGCCAATGTAGTTTGTTATAAATGTGGAAAACCGGGCCACATTATTAGAAATTGCCCGAACCAGGAGAACACGGATGGACAAGGCCGCGGAAGAGTTTTCAATATTAATGCGGCAGAGGCACAGGAAGACCCGAAGCTTGTTACGGGTACGTTTCTTATTGACAATAAATCTGCTTACGTTTTATTTGATTCGGGTGCGGATAGAAGCTATATGAGTAGAGATTTTTGTGCTAAATTAAGTTGTACATTGACGCCGTTGGATAGTAAATTTTTACTCGAATTAGCAAACGGTAAATTAATTTCAGCAGATAATATATGCCGGAATCGAGAAATTAAACTAGGTAGCGAAATATTTAAGATTGATTTGATACCAGTAGAGTTAGGGAGTTTTGATGTAATAGTTGGCATGGACTGGCTGAAGAAGGTGAAAGCAGAGATCGTATGTTATAAAAATGCAATTCGCATTGTACGAGAAGAAGGAGAACCCTTAATGGAGTACGGAGAAAAGGGCAACATGAAGCTACATCTTATTAGTAATTTGAAGGCACAAAAACTAATAAGAAAAGGTTGCTATGCTGTTCTAGCACACGTCGAGAAAGTACAAACTGAAGAAAAGAGCATCAATGATGTTCCCATCGCAAAAGAATTTCCCGATGTATTTCCGAAAGAATTACCGGGACTACCTCCACATCGATCTGTTGAATTTCAAATAGATCTTGTACCAGGAGCTGCACCAATAGCTCGTGCTCCTTATAGACTCGCACCCAGCGAGATGAAAGAACTGCAAAGCCAACTGCAAGAACTATTAGAACGTGGTTTCATTCGACCAAGCACATCACCATGGGGAGCTCCTGTTTTGTTTGTCAAGAAGAAGGATGGTACATTTAGGTTGTGTATTGACTACAGAGAGTTGAACAAACTTACCATCAAAAACCGTTATCTACTGCCGAGAATTGACGACTTATTTGATTAACTACAAGGCTCGTCGGTTTATTCGAAGATCGATTTACGTTCTGGATATCATCAAATGCTAGTAAAGGAGGATGATATTCCAAAAACTGCTTTTAGGACGCGTTATGGTAATTACGAGTTTATGGTTATGCCGTTTGGATTGACTAACGCACCAGCTGTGTTCATGGACCTTATGAACCGAGTGTGTGGGCTATATCTTGACAAGTTTGTCATTGTTTTCATCGATGACATACTTATTTACTCAAAGAATGATCAAGAGCACGAAGAACATTTGAGAAAAGTGCTAGAAGTATTGAGGAAAGAAAAACTGTACGCTAAGTTTTCAAAGTGTGCATTTTGGTTGGAAGAAGTTCAATTCCTCAGTCACATAGTGAACAAAGAAGGTATCCAGGTGGACTCGGCAAAGATCGAAACCGTTGAAAAGTGGGAATCCCCAAAAACTCCGAAGCATATACGTCAATTTTTAGGATTGGCTGGTTACTACAGAAGATTCATCCAAGATTTCTCCAAAATAGCAAAACCCTTGACTGCATTAACGCATAAAGGGAAGAAATTTGAATGGCAGGATGAACAAGAGAAAGCGTTCCAGTTATTGAAGAAAAAGCTAACTACGGCACCTATATTGTCATTACCTGAAGGGAATGATGATTTTGTGATTTATTATGACGCATCAAAGCAAGGTCTCGGTTGTGTATTAATGCAACGGACGAAGGTGATTGCTTATGCGTCTAGACAATTGAAGATTCACTAGCAAAATTATACGACGCATGATTTGGAATTAGGCGCGGTTGTTTTTGCATTAAAAACTTGGAGGCACTACTTATATGGGGTCAAAAGTATTATATATACCGACCACAAAAGTCTTCAACACATATTTAATCAGAAACAACTGAATATGAGGCAGCGTAGGTGGATTGAATTGTTGAATGATTATGACTTTGAGATTCGTTACCACCCGGGGAAGGCAAATGTGGTAGCCGACGCCTTGAGCAGAAAGGACAGAGAACCCATTCGAGTAAAATCTATGAATATAATGATTCAAACTAACCTTACTACTCAAATAAAGGAGGCACAACAAGGAGTTTTAAAAGAGGGAAATTTAAAGGATGAAATACCCAAAGGATCGGAGAAGCATCTTAATATTCGGGAAGACGGAACCCGGTATAGGGCTGAAAGGATTTGGGTACCAAAATTTGGAGATATGAGAGAAATGGTACTTAGAGAAGCTCATAAAACCAGATACTCAATACATCCGGGAACGGGGAAGATGTACAAGGATCTCAAGAAACATTTTTGGTGGCCGGGTATGAAAGCCGATGTTGCTAAATACGTAGGAGAATGTTTGATGTGTTCTAAGGTCAAAGCTGAGCATCAAAAACCATCAGGTCTACTTCAACAACCCGAAATCCCGGAATGGAAATGGGAAAACATTACCATGGATTTCATCACTAAATTGCCAAGGACTGCAAGTGGTTTTGATAATATTTGGGTAATAGTTGATCGTCTCACCAAATCAGCACACTTCCTGCCAATAAGAGAAGATGATAAGATGGAGAAGTTAGCACGACTGTATTTGAAGGAAGTCGTCTCCAGACATGGAATACCAATCTCTATTATCTCTGATAGGGATGGCAGATTTATTTCAAGATTCTGGCAGACATTACAGCAAGCATTAGGAACTCGTCTAGACATGAGTACTGCCTATCATCCACAAACTGATGGGCAGAGTGAAAGGATGATACAAACGCTTGAAGACATGCTACGAGCAAGTGTTATTGATTTCAGAAACAGTTGGGATCGACATCTACCGTTAGCAGAATTTTCCTACAACAACAGCTACCATTCAAGCATTGAGATGGCGCTGTTTGAAGCACTTTATGGTAAAAAGTGCAGGTCTCCGATTTGTTGGAGTGAAGTGGGGGATAGACAGATTACGGGTCCGGAGATAATACAAGAAACTACCGAGAAAATCATCCAAATTCAACAAAGAATGAAAATCGCCCAGAGTCGACAAAAGAGCTACGCGGACAGTAAAAGAAAAGATATAGAGTTTGAAATTGGAGAAATGGTCATGCTTAAGGTTTCACCTTGGAAAGGCGTTGTTCGATTTGGTAAACGGGGGAAACTAAATCCAAGGTACATTGGACCATTCAAGATTATAGATCGTGTCGGACCAGTAGCTTACCAACTGGAGCTACCTCAACAACTCGCGGCTGTACATAACACTTTCCACGTCTCAAATTTGAAGAAATGTTTTGCTAAAGAAGATCTCACTATTCCGTTGGACGAAATCCAAATCAATGAAAAACTTCAATTCATTGAAGAACCCGTCGAAATAATGGATCGTGAGGTTAAGAGACTTAAACAAAACAAGATACCGATTGTTAAGGTTCGATGGAATGCTCGTAGAGGACCCGAGTTCACCTGGGAGCATGAAGATCAGATGAAGAAGAAATACCCACATTTATTTCCAGAAGATACGTCAACACCTCCAACTGCTTAAAATTTCGGGACGAAATTTATTTAACGGGTAGGTACTGTAGTGACCCGAACTTTTCCATGTTTATATATATATTAAATGAAATTGTTATTTACATGATTAAGTGTTTCCAACATGTTAAGCAATCAAACTTGTTAAGACTTGATTAACTGAAATATGTTTCATATAGACAATTGACCACCCAAGTTGACCGGTGATTCACGAACGTTAAAACTTGTAAAAACTATATGATGACACATATATGGATATATATATATATATAGTTAACATGATATTATGATAAGTAAACATATCATTAAGTATATTAACAATGAACTACATATGTAAAAGCAAGACTACTAACTTAATGATTTTGAAACGAGACATATATGTAACGATTATCGTTGTAATGACATTTAATGTATATATATCATATTAAGAGATATTCATACATCATATTATCATGATAATATAATAATTTAAAATCTCATTTGATATTATAAACATTGGGCTAACAACATTTAACAAGATCGTTAACCTAAAGGTTTCAAAACAACATTTACATGTAACGACTAACGATGACTTAACGACTCAGTTAAAATGTATATACATGTAGTATTTTAATATGTATTCATACACTTTTGATAGACTACAAGACACTTATCAAAATACTTCTACTTAACAAAAATGCTTACAATTACATCCTCGTTCAGTTTCATCAACAATTCTACTCGTATGCACCCGTATTCGTACTAGTACAATACACAGCTTTTAGATGTATGTACTATTGGTATATACACTCCAATTGTGACAACCCGGAAATTTCCAACCAAATTTAAACTTTAATCTTTATATGTTTCCGACACGATAAGCAATATTTGTTAAGTTAAATTTCAAGAATTTTAAACTATGTTCATACATTCATTCAACCTCGACCAAGTTCCAACGATTCACGAACCATTAAACGAATATGATTATATATGTATATGTGTATATATATTATAACTTGAAACGTAAACAAAATATTAGATTAAATACTTTATATGATTGTATCTGTTTCAAAATGTTTATCAATGGAATTAGAAGATAAGATCAAATAATTGAATTATCAGATACATTGAATTATGATTACAAGTCTCTGTTGAAAGGCCCACGTTGATTTGAGAAATCTTTCCATTTTAACAATATTCGGAAAATGGTAAAGTGATTTATAAATAAGAACAAATTGTCAATCATTTAGAACTAGACAAAGGATAGTGGAAGATTGAATCTCATAAAGACTCGATTGATCTATTTAGTTTTAAACGTACAAAAACGTTTTCAGTTTAAAAAGAACTTTATTATTAAAACGTATATAACTTTTATAAATATCTAGAACCACTTTTGACAACTCATTACTTAACTAGTATGATAAAGATAACGATATTTATATTTTATTTTATATATATAACGATTTAAATTAATATTATATATATTTATACGCGTATTATACGTACATAGTTTTATACTTTTACTATACTTAAACTTTACCTTTACTTTATTTTTACTTTACTTTAACTTTAATAATTCATACTTTAAATTCACTTTAATAATTCATACTTTAATAATTCACTTTAATAATTCATACTTTAATAATTCACTTTAATAATTCATACTTTAATAATTCACTTTAATAATTCATACTTTAATAATTCATACTTTAATAATTCACTTTAATAATTCAAAAATCTATTATAAATAGAATTCAATAGGTTTCATTATTTCATAGAAACTTGAAAATTTTTTTCTCTAAACTCTCTCAATCGATTTACATATATATATTTACTCCGTATTATTTCAAGATATTATTAGTATACATAAAATATTACGACGAAGTGCTGTCCGAGTGATTTCGAAATTGTTTTTTGAGTGGGATAGGATTAAGGAAATTATGGGTTATAGCTATGGAGGTGATTGAGTATGGTTCATGGGTATGCTCGTGAGGTCAATATAGTGTTTATCATTTCCGTTGCGTCTACATACCTTTCCTGCAATATTGAATCTCAATATTGATACGTGAGTACTCATAATTTAACTTTTACATACTAATAGTGTATCCCTGACTAGTGCTCGAGTATTTAGGATTATGCATGCTTGTACTTTTAATATTGCCCTTAGACAGGTTAGGTTGAATGTTGAATTAGTTACACTTGCGGTTGAGATAAGGTATAAGATATGCATGTCCTTGGAAAGCTAGCGAAAAATTAAGAACTTTTCCTTTAGATATCGAATGGTTTCGATGAACTGATTAGAAGTTATAATCAATTGAATTTTTGATATTTTTATTAAAAATGATTATTATTATCGTCATTTTTACCGTCGTTCTAGTTTTATCTTATTATTATGATTATTATTATCTTTATCAATAAAAGGGATTTATCATTAAAAATTGTTATTTTTTTATTATTATTACTATCGTTATTATCGTTAAAGTTATAATTAGTATTATTATTATTATCCAATTATTATTATTATTAGTATTATTATTATTATTATCGTTATTAATATAAATATCATTATTTAAAAATGGTTATTGTTATTGTTATTATTATTATTACTATATTATCATTAAGATAATTATTAGTATTATCGTTAATAATGTTATAGTAACTATCATTATTAATATTAGTGTATTTAAAACAAATATTTGTAACACCTAATTATTTTGATTACTATTATTATCATTATTATGAACACGATATAAAAGACGATTAAAAGCTATTAAACGAAACGATTAGGAAATAATGAGTAAGAGTATCATGATGAAATTAAAATATTATAAGATATTGATTTAGATAAAATTATCGTTCTTATTATTTTTATCATTACTATTATTATTAAAAGTATCGTTAGTATTAAAACTATCATTTTAACAAAAATTATCATTTTAATAGAAATGTCATTGTTACTATAAAATATCATTATTATTATTATTTTAAATAGAATTATTATTTTAAAGATAATATTAAAAATTATCGTAAATATTAAAGTTATCATAATTAGAATCATCGTTTTATCATAATGTCATCTTAGTAATTATAAATATTGATATTTTTATAATAATAATTATTATTACAAAATAATACAACTTTTACTTACTATCATTATAGATATTATTTTATCAAATAAATATGTGATACAAACATATTTTACTACGTGTAATAACTTACTTTAATAATACCTATCATATTATTTTTATGATATTAAATGAACCCTATAAATTTTATTACTTAATATATATAAAAGTATATTTTATTATATAAATTTAATATAAAATTTTATTTATTAATAAATAAATTATATTATTTACTCTAATAAATCTTTTAAAAATATTTAAAAATATAAAACGACGATATTTAAACTATATATTAATCATGTATAGATTTTTGGAAATTATTTTGAGTCAAATTTACTTTGTTGACTTTTGCATATTAGTCTCGAGCATTAGGATTGTGTTACACTATGACTTGACCTAATTTGTTAGACAAATATTGACCAACACATAAATATATATAATTAATTTAGGTTCGTGAATCCGAGGCCAACCTTGCACTTGTTCAATGACGTTATATGTATTTTTACTACAAAATACAGTATGGTGAGTTTCATTTGCCTTTTTACCCTTTATATTTTTGGGACTGAGAATACATGCGTTTTTATAAATGTTTGACGAAATAGACACAAGTAATTGAAACTACATTCTATGGTTGAATTATCGAAATCGAATATGCCCCTTTTTATTAAAGTCTGGTAATCTAAGAATTAGGGAACAGACACCCTAATTGACGCGAATCCTAAAGATAGATCTATTGGGCTTAACAAACCCCATCCAAAGTACCGGATGCTTTAGTACTTCGAAATTTATATCATGTCCGAAGGAGGATCCCGGAATGATAGGGGATATTCTTATATGTATCTAGTTAATGTTGGTTACCAGGTGTTCACCATATGAATGATTATTTTTGTCTCTATGCATGGGACGTATATTTATGAGAACTGTAAATGAAATTCTTGTGGTCTATTAAAATGATGGAAATAAATGATTATGATAAACTAATGAACTCACCAACCTTTTGGTTGACACTTTAAAGCATGTTTATTCTCAGGTGTTAAAGAAATCTTCCGCTGTGCATTTGCTCATTTTAAAGATATTACTTGGAGTCTTTCATAGCATATTTCGAAGAACGTTGCATTCGAGTCATTGAGTTCATCAAAGATTATTATTAAATCAATTTATAGTTGGATAGTGGATATTATGAAATGGTATGCATGCCTGTCAATTTTTGATGTAAAGAAAGATTGTCTTTTAAAAACGAATGCAATGTTTGTAAAATGTATCATATAGAGGTCAAATACCTCGCAATGTAATCAACTATTGTGAATCGTTTATAATGTATATGAACGGGTCCTTTCAGTTGGTATCAGAGCGGTGGTCTTAGCTAACCAGGTCTGCATTAGTGTGTCTAACTGATAAGTCGTTAGGATGCATTAGTGAGTCTGGACTTCGACCGCGTCTGCATGTCAAAAGTTTTGCTTATCATTTCTAGTCGGAAATCATCTGCTTATCATCCATAGGAAATTACCTGCTTATTATTATTAGTCTAGACACGTCTTGCTACATTAATTGCATGAGTAGTGTATAGACAAAATTCATATCTTTGCGTATCTGCTAAATCATATCTTATCGTATCTGTTACTTTAAACTTTGTCTGACATATCCCGCAAATTCCTCTGTAATCTATGAAATCTTTTGATCTCTATATATAGATATCCTATGTAAATAGAATACCACCCGATAGCCGAAAAATCATTTTATATCGAAAATCCTTTATCCAATCGTACGAAATGGAATTTGTCATCAGTTCAAGTCACTCGGATTCCGAAATGGAATCTCACTCAAGCTCCGAAATCAGTGTGACCAGAATGGATCAACCAATCAGTCATCACCTATTCTGGATGAATTGGGGATGGGTTCGTAGCCTCCTCAATCATTGGAAACAAGAAGAAGGCGATCCTTTCCATCCACCACATTGCCCTCTTGGCGAAGAACCTGAAGCACTTACTGTAGTGACCCGAACTTTTCCATGTTTATATACATTAATTGAGATTGATGTTTACATGATTAAATGTTTCCAACATGTTAAGCAATCAAACTTGTTAAGACTTGATTAATTGAAATAGGTTTCATATAGACAATTGACCACCCAAGTTGACCGGTGATTCACGAACGTTAAAACTTGTAAAAAAACTATATGATGACATATATATGGTTATATATATAGTTAACATGATATTATGATAAGTAAACATATCATTAATTATATTAACAATGAACTACATATGTAAAAACAAGACTACTAACTTAATGATTTTGAAACGAGACATATATGTAACGTTTATCGTTGTAACGACATTTAATGTATATATATCATATTAAGAGATATTCGTACATCATAATATCATGATAATATAATAATTTAAAATCTCTTTTGATATTATAAACATTGGGTTAACAACATTTAACAAGATCGTTAACCTAAAGGTTTCAAAACAACACTTACATGTAACGACTAACGATGACTTAACGACTCAGTTAAAATGTATATACATGTAGTGTTTTAATATGTATTTATAAACTTTTGAAAGACTTCAATACACTTATCAAAATACTTCTACTTAACAAAAATGCTTACAATTACATTCTCGTTCAGTTTCATCAACAATTCTACTCGTATGCACCCGTATTCGTACTCGTACAATACACAGCTTTTAGATGTATGTACTATTGGTATATACACTCCAATGATCAGCTCTTAGCAGCCCATGTGAGTCACCTAACACATGTGGGAACCATCATTTGGCAACTAGCATGAAATATCTCATAAGATTACAAAAATATGAGTAATCATTCATGACTTATTTACATGAAAACAAAATTACATATCCTTTATATCTAATCCATACACCAACGACCAAAAACACCTACAAACACTTTCATTCTTCAATTTTCTTCATCTAATTGAACTCTCTCAAGTTCTATCTTCAAGTTCTAAGTGTTCTTCATAAATTCCAAAAGTTCTAGTTTCATAAAATCAAGAATACTTTCAAGTTTGCTAGCTCACTTCCAATCTTGTAAGGTGATCATCCAACCTCAAGAAATCTTTGTTTCTTACAGTAGGTTATCATTCTAATACAAGGTAATAATCATATTCAAACTTTGGTTCAATTTCTATAACTATAACAATCTTATTTCAAGTGATGATCTTACTTGAACTTGTTTTCGTGTCATGATTTTGCTTCAAGAACTTTGAGCCATCCAAGGATCCATTGAAGCTAGATCCATTTTTCTCTTTTCCAGTAGGTTCATCCAAGGAACTTAAGGTAGTAATGATGTTCATAACATCATTCGATTCATACATATAAAGCTATCTTATTCGAAGGTTTAAACTTGTAATCACTAGAACATAGTTTAGTTAATTCTAAACTTGTTCGCAAACAAAAGTTAATCCTTCTAACTTGACTTTTAAAATCAACTAAACACATGTTCTATATCTATATGATATGCTAACTTAATGATTTAAAACCTGGAAACACGAAAAACACCGTAAAACCGGATTTACGCCGTCGTAGTAACACCGCGGGCTGTTTTGGGTTAGTTAATTAAAAACTATGATAAACTTTGATTTAAAAGTTGTTATTCTGAGAAAATGATTTTTATTATGAACATGAAACTATATCCAAAAATTATGGTTAAACTCAAAGTGGAAGTATGTTTTCTAAAATGGTCATCTAGACGTCGTTCTTTCGACTGAAATGACTACCTTTACAAAAACGACTTGTAACTTATTTTTCCGACTAGAAACCTATACTTTTTTTTGTTTAGATTCATAAAATAGAGTTCAATATGAAACCATAGCAATTTGATTCACTCAAAACGGATTTAAAATGAAGAAGTTATGGGTAAAACAAGATTGGATAATTTTTCTCATTTTAGCTACGTGAAAATTGGTAACAAATCTATTCCAACCATAACTTAATCAACTTGTATTATATATTATGTAATCTTGAGATACCATAGACACGTATACAATGTTTCGACCTATCATGTCGACACATCTATATATATTTCGGAACAACCATAGACACTCTATATGTGAATGTTGGAGTTAGCTATACAGGGTTGAGGTTGATTCCAAAATATATATAGTTTGAGTTGTGATCAATACTGAGATACGTATACACTGGGTCGTGGATTGATTCAAGATAATATTTATCGATTTATTTCTGTACATCTAACTGTGGACAACTAGTTGTAGGTTACTAACGAGGACAGCTGACTTAATAAACTTAAAACATCAAAATATATTAAAAGTGTTGTAAATATATTTTGAACATACTTTGATATATATGTATATATTGTTATAGGTTCGTGAATCAACCAGTGGCCAAGTCTTACTTTCCGACGAAGTAAAAATCTGTGAAAGTGAGTTATAGTCCCACTTTTAAAATCTAATATTTTTGGGATGAGAATACATGCAGGTTTTATAAATGATTTACAAAATAGACACAAGTACGTGAAACTACATTCTATGGTTGAATTATCGAAATCGAATATGCCCCTTTTTATTAAGTCTGGTAATCTAAGAATTAGGGAACAGACACCCTAATTGACGCGAATCCTAAAGATAGATCTATTGGGCCTAACAAACCCCATCCAAAGTACCGGATGCTTTAGTACTTCGAAATTTATATCATATCCGAAGGGTGTCCCGGAATGATGGGGATATTCTTATATATGCATCTTGTTATTGTCGGTTACCAGGTGTTCACCATATGAATGATTTTTATCTCTATGTATGGGATGTGTATTGAAATATGAAATCTTGTGGTCTATTGTTACGATTTGATATATATAGGTTAAACCTATAACTCACCAACATTTTTGTTGACGTTTAAAGCATGTTTATTCTCAGGTGAATATTAAGAGCTTCCGCTGTTGCATACTAAAATAAGGACAAGATTTGGAGTCCATGTTTGTATGATATTGTGTAAAAACTGCATTCAAGAAACTGATTTCGATGTAACATATTTGTATTGTAAACCATTATGTAATGGTCGTGTGTAAACAGGATATTTTAGATTATCATTATTTGATAATCTACGTAAAGCTTTTTAAACCTTTATTTATGAAATAAAGGTTATGGTTTGTTTTAAAAATGAATGCAGTCTTTGAAAAACGTCTCATATAGAGGTCAAAACCTCGCAACGAAATCAATTAATATGGAACGTTTTTAATCAATAAGAACGGGACATTTCAGTTGGTATCCGAGCGTTGGTCTTAGAGAACCAGAAAATTTGCATTAGTGTGTCTTATCGAGTTGGTTAGGATGCATTAGTGAGTCTGGACTTCGACCGTGTTTTCTTTAAAAATGATTGCTTAACATTTTTGTTGGAAACTATATATTTTTAACATATGAATATTATGTGATATATTAATCTCTTAACGTGTTTGATATTATGTGATAGATGTCTACCTCTAGAACAAGTCCCATTGACTCACCTAATAATAATGAAGAGTCAAATGTAAATTGGAATGATTTGTGGACTGATTCACAAGTTCCCGAAGAGGAACCGGAAGAAGAGTCGGAACCGGAAGAAGAATCGGAACCGGAAGAAGAATCGGAACCGGATGAAGAAATAGAACCGGTGGGGGAAATAATAAAACGGTTAAGTAAAAGAAAATCCTCAACCAACCGACCAAAGTTAATTATGGTCAATGGTGTTTCCGCCAAGGAAGCAAAATATTGGGAGGATTACCAATTCTCCGATGAATCGGATTTCGACGAGAATTCCGATGATGTTATAGAAATTACCCCAACTGAATTTAAAAAGGCAAAAGAAAATAATAAGGGAAAGGGCATAAAAATAGAGAAATCTAATTCCAACCCCGATAAACTTTATATGTATCGTCAACCCCCGAAGTCCTTAAGTTGTAACAATGACCCGGGAACCTCTAAACCACCAGGTTTTTCTAAACCAATGTGGACAACGACGGCTCGTATTAGGGGAACATCATATATCCCTAGAAACTTGGCAAAACGAACCAAAACCGAAGAAGAAGAAACGAGCGAGTCGGAATAAGATAGTTGTATTCGTGTGGTGTAATATATGGAATATAGTGTTCTTATGCTTTATGATATATGTAAAAATTGCTTGTATTAATAAGTATTTTTTTTATGAATCTAACTCTTGTCTATTTTACAGTTTAAAAACACAAAATGGATAGACAACCCAATATTTTAAGAGACCTACCCGGAGACATGATTGATGAAATCTTGTCTAGAGTCGGCCAGAATTCTTCGGCACAACTATTTAAGGCGAGATCAGTTTGTAAGACATTCGAAGAACGTTCCAAGAATGTCTTGGTTTATAAGAGACTTTCGTTTGAAAGATGGGGGATATCACATTGGGAAACCCATAAATTACGATGTGTTTACTTTGACGCATATATTGCGGGGAACCCAAATGCTATTTTACGCAACGGGTTAAGAAATTATTTTGACTCAATATATCCGAATATTGGACTTCGTGATTTAGAAAAAGCGGCTAACATGCAACATAAAGAAGCATGTTATGCTTACGGATTAGTAATGTTCGCTTCTCACCAAAGTGAGAACAAGAACATCGGGCTACAACTATTAAACAAAACGTTTCCACAAGTAACGGAGTCGGTAATTGGGGTAAGAAATGAGGTTTTTAGATTATTACGGGACTGTTGGACATTACGTAACCCTCGTCCCTTTGATGACGTTACAACACGCTGTCTTATCAACGGCCATAACGGTTATGTTGCACAAGACCAAGGATGGGAAGTAGTCCTAGTAAAACCAGAATGCATGACTTGTTTCTGGACGTATGAATTACGTGTCTTTATTGCCTTTGCTGAACGACTTGTGTACTAGCTAGAATTATCTTCACAACCATCTTGTATCAAATTTATTGTGTGCTATATTTCATGCTATATGTAAAATAAGCGGTATTGTAAGTTTGTAAAATATTGTGTAAAAGTTTGAACGCAAAATATTATTACAATCAGTTTTTCATATAGAATTGTAGTAGTTGAATTGTATATTAGCTACTAAGTATGAACTTAACGGGTAGGTACTACCCGAATTTAAACTTATAAAACGCTAATATGAAGAAAAAGCTTTTATAAATGAGTTCATATTATGCTACGAAATACTATTAACTACTCTTAATATTCTGTATGATTAACTTGTTCCATTTAACTATTTTGAAGGAAATGGCACCGACTACTCGACACACCGT